>NW_028258346.1:1240000-1550000 GCF_053883595.1 Heterocephalus glaber | reverse complement strand
TTTGTTAAATTCTTTTATTGGTACATTTTAGGTATACAACACAATTACACTTCTCATTGGGAATTGTACCTTTACATAATGCACCTTGGTTCTTATTTTTTCCCCATTCCCAGCCCTCCCTTCACCCCCTCCACCCTTCCCTATTTACAAAGACTTTATTTCCATTTTTTCCATTTCTCATCATTTTTCCTTTCCCTTCTTTCCTTTCCCCGCCCCTCCCACTACCCCTGCCCCTTTGGACCTTTGCTTCCTATTTTACATTATTGATTATTCATTCTAATCATTGGTACATTTTAGGTATACAATATAATGACATTCATCATTGGAAATTTGCACCTTTACATAATCTCTCTTGGTTCTTATTTTTCACCCTTGCCCAGCCCTCTCTTCCACCCCTCCAGTCCTCCCTATTTACAAAGATTTTGTTCCTATTTTTCCATTTTCTCTTATTAACTAGATTCCCTTCTTTCCTTTCCCCTACCCCTCCCATTCCCCTCCCATTCCCCTCCCCCTTTGCCCCTTTTCTTCCTATTTCACATTACCTATTATACATTTTAGTTCTTATTTGCACTTTCAGTTTCTCAAACCAGAGAAACTATTCAGTATTTACACATGTGTGTCCTATTTATTTCACTTAAGAGTATCACCTCAATGTGCATCCATTTAGCTATAAATGCCTCTAATTTCTCATTTTTTATGGCTGAGTAGTACTCCATTTTATTAAAAAGCCACATTTTCTTTATCCAGTCTCCAGTTGATGGCCATTTGGGCTGTTTCCAAGTTGTAGCTATCACAAACTGTGCTGCTATGAACATGGGTGCACATATATCACTGGGGGATGATTCTTTTAATTCTTTGGGGAAGATCCCCAGCAGTGGAATAGCAGGGTCAAATGGGACTTCCAGTCCTAGCTCTTTGAGATATCTCCATACTGATTTCCACAGTGGTCGCACCAGTCTACACTCCCACCAGCAGTGGAGCAGGGTTCCTCTTTCCCTACAGCCCTGCCAGCATTTGTTATTGGTTGACTTCATGATAGCAGCCATTCTTTCTGGAGTGATGTGGAATCTCAGCATTGTTTTCATTTGCATCTCTCGAATGACCAGTGATGTTGAACATTTTTTCATGTATTTATTTGCTATTTCTACTTCTTTGTCTGAGAAATGTCTGTTCATTTCAGATGCCCATTTTTGGATTGGGTCTTTAAATTTGGGAGGTCTGATCTTTTTAAGTTCTTTATAGATTCGAGATAGTAGCCCTTTGTCTGAGGAAGAGCAGGTGAAGATTTTTTCCCACATTGTGGGTTGTCTCTTCACACTGCTGGTGGTTTCTCTTGCTGTGCAGAAGCTTTTAAATATGAAGAGATCCTATTTGTTGATTGTTTGTGCTAGTTCACAGGCAACTGAGGTTTTGTTCATAAAATCTTTTCCTACACTGATGTCTTCAAGGGTTCTACCTAACCTCTGTTCCAACTGGTTCAGAGTTTCTATTTTAATATTTAGATCTTTAATCCATTTGTATTTTAGTTTAGTGCATGGTGAGAGATATAGGTCTAGTTTTAATCTTTAGCAAGTTGAAGGCCAATTTTTCCAGCACCATTTATTAAAGAGGCTATCTTTCCTCCAGTGAGGGTGTTTGGCTCCTTTATCGAAGATGAGATGGCTGAGTGTGTCTGGCATTGTTTCTGGATCATCTAATCTGTTCCACTGGTCCTCAGGTCTGTTTCTTTGCCAGTACCATGCTGTTTTTATCACAGTAGCTTTGTAGTAGAGTTGCAGGTTGGGGATTGTGATACCCCCTGCCATGTCTCTGTTACCTAGAATTGCTTTTGCTATTCTGGGTCTCGTCTTCTTCCAAATGAATTTTTGGACTGTTTTCTAAAGGTCCATGAAGTATGCTGCTGGGATCTCAATTGGAATTGCATTCAATCTATATAGCAGTTTTGGAAGTATGGCCATTTTCAGTATGTTAACCCTTCCTACCCAGGAGCAGGGGATGTCTGTCTACTTTCTGATAGCATCTTCAATCTCTTTTTTCAGAGTGCCTTAGTTTTCACAGAAGAGGTCTTTGATTTCTTTTGTTAGGTTGATTCCTAGGTATTTCAGTTTTTTGGATGCTATTGTGAAAGGAATTATTTGCCCTATTTCTCTCTCAGTGAGTCTGTCATTCATGTAGAGGAAAGCTATTGATTTTTGTATGTTGATCTTGTAACCAGCTACTTGACTGAATTTGGTTATTAAGTCTAGAAGACTTTTGGTAGAATTATTGGAGTCTTCTTTATAGAGTATCATGTCATCTTCAAATAATGAGAATTTGACTTCTTCATTTCCTATCTTTATTCCTTTTATTTCTTTCTCTTGTCTAATTGCCATGGCTGATGTTTCTAAAACTATATTGAACAAGAGTGGTGATAGTGGACATCCTTGTCTTGTTCCTGATTGTAGTGTGAAGGATTTCAGTTTTTGATCATTTAGTATGATATTGGCTGTTGGTTTTTCATAGATGGATTTTATCAGTTTGAGGTAGAGACCATCTATTCCATTTTTTTGTAGGGTTTTTATCATAAATGTGTGTTGGATTTTGTCAAATGCTTTTTCTGCATCTATGGAGATAATCATATGGTTTTTGTCCTTGGCTCTATTGATATACTGTATTACATTGATTGATTTGCATATGTTGAACCATCCCTGCATCCCTGGGATGAATCCCACTTGGTCAGGGTGTATGATCTTTTTGATGATCTTCTGCATTCCATTTGCCAGTACCTTATTAAGGATTTTTGCATCTATGTTCATTAGTGAGATTGGCCTATAGTTCTCCTTTTCGGTTGGGTCTTTCTCTGCTTTGGGGATCAAGGTGATGCTTGCTTCCAGGAATGAATTTGGGAGGATTGCTTCCCTTTCAATTTCACTGAAGAGTTCAAACAGTAGTGGCAGTGGTTCCTTTCTAAATGTCTTGTAGAATTCAGCAGTGAAGCCATCAGGGCCCAGGCTTTTCTTAGTTGATAAGTTTTTAATTATATTTTCAATTTCATTGGTTGATATTGGGTTGTTCAGAATTTTTAGGTCTTCTTTGTTCAACTTTGGTAATTCATATGTATCTAGGAATCTGTCCATTTCTTCTGTGTTTTCATAGGTTCTGGAAGTAGGTATTGATGATCCTCTGGATTTCTGCTGGGTCTGTTGTAATTTCACCCTTTTCATTCCTAATTGCATGGATTTGGGCCTTTTCTTTCCTTTTTCTGATAAGGTTGGCTAAGGGCTTGTCAATTTCGTTGATTCTTTTGAAGAACCAACTCTTGGCTTCATTGATTTTTTGTATCATTCTCTTAGTCCCCATTGCATTGATTTCTCCTCTGATCTTTGTAATTTCCTCCCTTGTATGAGCTTTGGGGTTGTCCTGCTCTTTTCCTAGAAGCTTGAGGTTCAGCATCAGGTTATTTAATTGGGCTTGTTCTGTTTTCCTAATATGCATATTCACTGCTATGAATTTCCCTCATAAGATTGCTCTCATTGTGTCCCATAGATTCTGATATGTTGTACTGTCATTGTCATTTAATTGAAGGAACTGTCTGATTTCTTCTTTAATTTCCTCTGTGTCCTATTGGTTATTCAGAAGTGTGCTGTTCAATTTCCATGTGTTTATGAAATTTTTCCAGTTTCTTTTGCTATAGATCTCCAATTTCATTGCACTATGGTCAGATAATATACAGGGGATATCTTCAATTCCTTTGCACTTAAACATGTTCTATGTGTCAGTATGTGGTCTATTTTGGAGAATGACCCATGCGCAGCTGAGAAGAATGTGTATTCTGATTTTGTGGGGTGAAAGACTCTGTAAACATCTGTTAAGTTCATTTGTTCAAGAGTTTGATTGACTTCTAGTATTTCATTACTTATTTTTTGCCTAGTTGATCTATCTATTTGTGACAGTGGGGTGTTGAGGTCCCCCACTACAATTGTATTAGTGCATATATGACTTTTCATGTCTGTTAGTATTTGTTTTATACAGTTGGGTGCACTAGTGTTTGGTGCATAGATATTTATGATTGTCATCTCTTCCATTGGATTCTTCCCTTTACAAGGATGTAGTGTCCTTCTTTGTCTCTCTTAATCAGTGTTGATTTGAAATCTACTTGATCTGCAAAGGATAGCTACTCCTGCTTTTTTTCGGGTTCCTGTCACATGCAGTATTGTTTCCACCCTTTAACTTTCAGTCTATGTGTTTCATTTTGAATTAAGTGTGTTTCTTGTATGCAGCATATTGTTGGATTTTGCTTCTTGACCCATTCTGCCAGTCTATTTCTTTTGATTGGTGAATTGAGACCATTAACGTTGATGGTTATAACCTAAACGTATTGACTTGTCATTGCCATGACTTTTTCTTTTTGTTGGGTTCTCCCCCTTTACATTTAATTTCTTGTCATGCCAGATGGGTTCATTCTGCTTTGCTTCCTGGGGTTGTGACCTTCAATGGCTGTTCCTAGGATATAAAATTCTTTGGAGTGCTGGTTTGGTATTCACGAAGTTCCTAAGGTGCTCTTTGTCATGAAAGTATCTTATTTCTCCATCCATTTTGAAAGATAGTTTTGCAGGGTACATCAATCTAGGTTGGAGGCTGTTTTCCTTTAGGGTTTGAAATATGTCACTCCAAGCTCTTCTTGCCTTGATGGTTTGTGTTGAGAAGTCTGCTGTGATTCTGATGGGCTTTCCTTTGTATGTGATTTGTTTCTTTTCTCTGACTGCTTGTAGAACTCTGTTCTTCTGTTGAGTTTCTGGAATCTTAACAATTAGATGCCTATGTGTAGATTTTTTTTGATCAAGGCTATTTGGAGTGCTATATGCCTCACTTATCTGTATGTCAAGTTCTTTTCCCCTGCTTGGGAAGTTTTTTGCCATTACTTCTGCAAAGAGTTTTTTTTAATGTCATCTGCACTCTCTCCTCTTTCTTCATTGACTCTGATCAGTCTTATGTTTTTCTTCTTTGCATCGTCTAGCAGCTGCTGGATTGACTTCTCGTGTTCCCTTATAATTTTGAAGCAATTTTTCTTTTCCTGGTCATTAATTGCAATCCTATTTTGTATATCTGAAATTCTGTCCTCACATTGGCTCATTCTGCTGTGTAGACTTTCAATGGAGTTTTTCATGTCCTGGAAATCTATTTGCATCTGTTTTATGGATTCCATTTGTTTCTTATGTTGGGATTCCATCATGTTCCTCAGCTCGTCTCTAGATTTATTAATCATGTCTTGCACTAGGAGCACAATTTCTCCTGTTATCTGAGAAACTAGTTCTGATTTCATTTTTTCCAGATTCCCTTTTGTTGCCAGTTCAGTGGGTCCAGGTGGTTGAGTATCAGAGTGTTCCATCTCATTTCCCTTTGGGGTTGTTGTAGGTGATCTGGAAGTCTGGTTTTGAGACTTATTTATGTGTTTTCTCATTTCAACTGGGGGTAGGGGTGGGAGGGTGCTGCTGGTGCCTGCAGGGCTCACCTCATCCGAGCTGGGAGAGTTGGGACAGGGGCTGGGAGCAGTGGTAGGGATGGTGGCCTGGAAGCCCCTTCCTCTGCTCCAGGAGCAGCGGGACAGAAGGCAGCCCAAAAGCCCTTTCCTCTGGGCTGGGAGCAGCGGGAGGGATGGAGGCCGGGAAGCCCCTTCCTCTGGACCAGGAGCAGTGGGATGGGAGCTCAGAAGCCCCTCCCTCTGGGCCAGGAGCGGAATGATGGATGACAGCCCAGAAGTCCCTTCCTCTGGGCCGGGAGAGGCAGGATGGATGGTGGCCCCAAAGCCCTTTCTTCTGGGGTGGGAGCAGTGGGAGGGATGGTGGCCGGGAAGCCCCTTCCTCTGGATCAGGAGCAGTGGGACCGCAGCTCAGAAGCCCCTATCTCTGGCCTGGGAGCGGAGGGACCAAAAAAATTAGTTTCTATCTCTCTTATCTTTGAGTACAGAATGAGAAGCAGAAGCCACCCTAACCCACATGGACCACAGATTGATGCGATCCATGACCCATGCAAAGACAGGACTGTACCCAGCCTGACCCAGCACCCAGTGGGTGTCCCGTGGGCTTGGCACTCTTCTGTGACTCCTCACCCATCCTGTTGCCACTTCCATCTCTACAGCTGTTGCACTTGTCCTGCAGAAAATTCACACACAGTGGGAGTGAGCTGCTATGGGGAAGCAGAAACAGACCGAAAAGATGAGCTCTTCCTGAGGGAAAAGCTGGAGCCCAGAGGCTGTTGACTTCTATGAGGTAACGCAGGCTCCACTGTGGGCTGCCAGGCATCTGTCCATATCTCCTTGTTGACAGTACTCAGAGCAATATTTGATGCCCGAGTTCTCACAAAACTTAGGGTTTTTCTTTCTCAAATGCTTCTCAGGGGTTCTGCAGTTTGGGGCCAATTACAAGTATGCCTGCTATTCCAGAAATATTTTTTTGTGTATCTAAATGCCCATTAATTGTTGGGACTTGGTCTGTGAAGCAATCTTGTGCTGTGTCCTGGCTTTGGAAAATTCCACCACAGAGACTCTGTCCCTGGTGCTGTCTCTGACCACTAAAAAGTTTTGTGTTTATTTTTAACTTTGCAAAAAAGATACATACTTATTTCACAGAAGTTAGACAAAAAAACAAGTAAAAGGAAAGCAAGAAAACACTCATGATTCTGTTTATCTAATTAAGACAAGAGTTCACATCCTTTTTTGTGTGTGTCTCCCCCATAAAAGGGCTTATACAATGCAAACTATTTTGGATTTGGCTATTTAATGATATTCAAGGCAGGGTTTTTCCGTGTCCACAAATACACTACTATCCCTTCAACAACACAGTATCCCATTGTGTGGGTACAGCCCCTTTAATACATAAGTAAGGGTGAATTTGGTAGGTGTCATATGTCCCAAGAACTTCATACTAAAGCAGATACTGTAACAGCTGATTGGAAGAATTAAAAAAATTTTTTTTTAAATGGTTGTTCTTCTAATGGTATGTCACAGAATGGGTTTGGTTACTTTTTCTCTTGAGACTCATTTCTTTTTTCTTATTGCATTAACTGCTCAGTAGCTCTGAGGCTCTGTATAAAGAGCCTCCACGTGCCTGAAAAGCGTAACAAAAAAATGAGCTAAACATGACTTAGAGACCCAGGACTGACTGCTTTGTCCTCTCTTGGGCGTGTTACTCTGTCCATGAAGTGTCATCAGACCAAGGTGGAGGACACACACAGCCGGTGGTGTGCAGAGCACTCTGCCCTTGAAAAGGCTGTCTGGTCACCGAAATGGCTCTTTGTCATCTATAGAGAGAATTTCTGGTACTGCCTTTTCTGCTTTTCATTTTTCCAAATTTTAATGTGCAAGACAAAGGTCCTTTGCTTATTACAGCATTCTGAGGTTCTGAAGGGAGTAGAAGAAACAGGAGTGAGTTTGCTAGAGCTTTGGGTTGTTAGTCCAGCACTAGTTCTGTCTAGTTCTGGTTCGTGAGACAATGGCCACGCCCCGGAACAGCAGCCCCAGAGCAGTGACAGGTACATCCGGGTACTTCCGGGTGGCTTTCGCCAGCTCCTGTGACTCGCGGGCAGGCAGGAGGCGCTCCTCTCCCTGGTCTCCCCAGTCTGCACACTTGTAGAGAGAACCTCTGAAACAGCAGAGCCCCAGTTTCCCCTAACCTGGACCCCAAAGACAAGGCAATCTTTTTTGATTTGTGTTAGTGCCCAGCCCTCTGTCTGGCGTGGGCGCTGTGCCACGTCTGATTCAGATGCGCTAAGGAGCTTAGCATCACTTCAGACCCTGCACTTCTTACGATGGACGATGGACGCATGTTGGGAGTGGGAGCAGAGCGCTGTCAGAGAGAAGCTGAATCACAGGTAAACTTAGCACAAGGCCATGTGAAGGGCCCGGAGCGCTCTCAGATCTGCGTGGCCCCAGAAGACCTGCCCCGTGCTCACAGCGCCCATCAGCAGGGTGGGAGGCACCTTCTGTCTGTCTGGGCTTCACTCTGGCTAACAGGTCTCATCCTCTCCCACACTGTAACCCTCATCCCAGCTTCTCTTAGCTCAGAGGCATTTGTTTTGACTATCATTTCTAGAGTTGAGTGGTATTTCATCAACAGTCCTTGATTTTTTTTTTTTTTTTTTTTTGGTGCCAGAGATTGAACCCAGGGTCTTTGCACTGAACTATATCCCCAGCGCTTTTTAATTGAATTTTGAGACAAAGTCTTGCTAAACTGCTGAACTGCCTGGGTTGGGCTTGAACTTGTAATCCTCCTGCCTCAGCCTCCCAGAGTCCTGGGATTACAACCAGGCTTAGTCTTTGAATCTTGCTTGTGTTTCGTCTTGGCTCTTGGAGTCACACTTGACTCTCTCATTGCACTTTTCTGGCCTTGCGCTGCCACCCTGAGCTGCAGCCTTCACCCTGACCAGTTTCCTTCACCTTGTGATCTAGGCAGACGACACCACACCCTCTGCTGCCCTCTAGCCTTCCAAAAGGGCACTACAGCACTTGAATGTGAACTCAACTCCTGATGGCTGATGAAGATTCAGGTTCCTCAGTTGTCTCAGCTTCTTCTCATTAGGTTTGGGGCCTTCCTGCACAGGTGATCCTAAAGTTTGGGTGAGGCATCATTACCCACAGCCACTTGCTCCTTTTCAATACATGTATGAAATAAACAAGGAGCAGGAGGCTGAGGCAGGAGGATCACTTGAGCCCAGGAATTCAAAACCAACCTGTGCAACAGCGAGATCTCATCTCATAAAAGAAAGGGGTGGAGTAAAGGAGGAAAACGGAGACAATGGACCTGATATACATGTATAAAATGTCACAGTGAACTGCACAATTATTCTGTACAATGCTTTGTATATGCTCTCATAATATGCACCCATAATAAAAAGAATATTTAAAAAAGAAATAAATAAGAGGGTAGATGAGTAATCATGGATGCAGAATCTCCTCTCTGAATAACACAAATCTACTGGATTACGTTTGAGCTCCTTTTTCTACACCTGCTTTTGTCCTGAGGGTGACCATTACCCAGAAGGGAGAGAAAGAGCCTTGGTTTTTTGCATATTTCATTGGGACCAATTATTGAGAGATGGTACATTTAGTAAATGGACCACTCACTGACTATTGTAGTGATCTCAGCCCAAATGATCCAGTCTTTCGTGGGAATCAAAGCTTTGATGTGCATTTGAGTATAGTACAAGTCCATACCCAAGTCCAGTGCTTCTCAAACTTTACTGAGCATCAAAATCTCCTGGAGGAGGGCCAGGGATCTAGCTCAGTGGTTCTGCCACCTGCCTTGCCAGCACAGGGTCCAGAGTTTGATCCCCAGTACCCCCCAAAAAAAATCTCCTGGAGGAATTGTTAAAACAGATTACTGGGCCTCACTTCCAAAAATTTGGATTCAGCAGGTTAAGCAGGGCCTTGAGAATCTGTGTTTCTAACAAGTTCCCAGGTGAAACTTGGCTGTTCCTGGACCTCAGAGTAGCAAGCACTCCTGTCCCCATCTACCTCTGGTGGAGAAGGTGGAGGAAATTAGTATTTGTTCCAAAGGGAAAATAAAGAAGGTAACAGTCAAATTCAGAAATGCCAAGTCCAATTATGCAATGATAGAGTAATCTCACAGGCCAGGCTATTGTCTTGAGAAACAACTTTCCATATCTGGAAATTTAGCCCTTCTTCTAGCACATAAAAAGATAAATCGAACTTGAGAAGCACTGAGCTATGGAATAGAGGAAATTGCCCTTCCCACAGTTAGGATGCAATCAGAGAACAAAGACTAGGACACAGAGGACACCTTGCCTCTTTCCAGGCCTGAGACTATAGAGAGGTGGTAGGACAGAAGAGAACTGTGCATTCCTGGTTCTTCCTCCCTGAGGTCCAGCATCCGGTGCAGGACAAATGGAGGGGAGCCCCGAGGCAGGGGTACTTGTGTTTGTGGAACTCTGGGAGAAGCCCCTACTGGGGCTGGACCTGAGCAGTCTAGGATGCAGCCACATCAGTTAGAAGCACACAGTAATGCTGTGTGGTTCTGGCACGGCACAGACAGTACTGAGAAGATACCGATTTGGATAACAGTCATGTAGCTCTTCCGAGCAGGCCACAGAGCAGAGCCACAGGAATGTCCTGGCTGGGGATCACAGACACCCCTCAAGGCAGCCTCTAGTGCCTGCAAAAGCTGAGGGAGGCTGATCCAGCCTCCTGGACCCCGGGGAAGTATGGGAAGCCAATCAGTGCTGGATGGATCTCTGGCCTCAGAGTCCCACTGCAAGGGCCAGGAGGGCAGGATGCAACTAGCTCATTAAGGATCACCTGCTAGCAAACCAGAGGAGGGGAAGAGCATTATGCTCAGGGCTCTGAATACACATATGACATCTTTGTGCACATTAGAAAAGGCAAGCAAAATATTTGCCTGCCTTGTAAGTGCAAGGTCTTGAATTTGATCCCTGGGAAAGAAAGAAAAGGAAGGAAGGAAGGAAAGAAAGAAAGAAAGAAAGAAGGGAAGGAAGGAAGGAAGGAAGAAAGAAAGAACGAACGAACAAATGAGCGAGCAGAGCAAAATATGTCCCTCTGGGCTGATTTATTGGAGAGGCACCCCTTCTCCAGTGGATGCACCTCAGCCAGTTCCTGCTTGGCCTGCAAGGCATAGGCCAGGATGAAGGTCCCACTGCAGCCACACCCTGGTAAGTTCAAGACACAAATGTACACACCACACATCGCAGCTGGGCCAGACTCTTCTCTGCTACATCCCTGCCATCAGACACCATCTTAGCAAGTTAGGAAGAGTACAGATTAAGAGCATTTTTATCCCACAGAGACTTCATGTAAGTGGACTACTGAAATGACACAGTGCACTAAACTTCAAGCTGAACTAGCCACAGTGCTAAAGTGTGTCTACTTACAGAATAGGGGCTTGGCTGAGATGTGAGGTTGGTGAATGAGTGGAATTGCCTAGACTGGCTGCTGTGATTACCCCACCCCCATGCTGTCTGCAGGTTGCACATCTCTGCTGCTCCTCCCTCCCCCTGAATCTGGATTGGCCATCTGAGGGCCAGTGAGATGTTAGCAAACACAAAGCAAGCAGAGACTTGAAAACATACTTGTGGACAGGCCTGCCTTGTCCATCACCTGAGACGGGCCTGTTGCAGGACAAACTACTAGGTGCAGAGGCCCCAAAGCAGCAAAAACTCCAAGCACAAAAAGCTCAGGCTAAGCCTGCATGGAGAGACTTGGCCAAACCCTAGCACAGCTCCTAATAGCCCCACTGCTCCCTTGAGTTCCTGTGTGGACAAATTCAAGGCTTACAAGAGAACCCAGAGTGTGCTCCAGCCTCCTGACCTCACCGACTTACTTAAAACATCACCACCAACAAACTGCTTACAGTTGCGAATCCTCCCTCTGTCTGACTCCTACAACAAGTCCTCCCCCAAGCCTTGACACCATTCCTTTGAAATGAGATCATCAGGCAGGACTGGGCCCCTGTCTCCCAGTCTGTGTGGGAGAAGGCAGCTAATGGATAAGCCCAGTTATCAGACACACAGGCCTAATTATACTGACACTGAGCAGCCCTCTTGCAGGCTTTTTCTCCATTTTCACTTCTGATTCTGTGGGTTGCTGGGGCGCTACCATTCTTTCTTTAACCCAGTGACCCTGCCGCACATTAGAATAGAGGACAGCTGTTTCTCTGAATGCAACAGTTATTGAATAGAACTCTGCTTGTACTGCCCTCATTACCCAGCTTGTTATCGGTGGCAGGCCCCAGCTGCCCCATCAGCCCTTTGCCCATGGAGAGCCCAAAATACCTGAGTGAGGTTACCTTAGGCCTTCAAGTTCCCATCCAGCCAGTCCAGCCCAGAAATGCCACGCCACCCTAATCACTGTTTGAGATATAATGAAATTTGTTACTTGAATCCACTGAACTTTGGGCTGGTCTATTACTGTAAGAGCTGGATTTTAGAAGTATGGGTTTTCCCTGCAAACTTATGCTATAAAGCAAGTTCAATTTGTGACTCCATTTCACTTGTTATGATGATACAAGGCCCAACTGAAAATGTCCAAACTAAATCACCTAGGAGGGTTGGATTGCATAACAAAACACAAAGTGAATGGATTCTTAAAACCATTAAACTACATTCTGGGCTAAAAGTCTACAAGGGGGAATGAATAGTCACCCTCCAGTTGAAAGAGACCGGCAGCAAGCTAAGGACTCCACGTGCCTGTCTTAGTCTATTTGGGGGACTACAACAAAGTACATAAACCGGACAGCTTATAAGTAACAAATTCATCTCTCACAGCTCTGGTGGCTGGCAAGTCCAAGGTCCAAGGTACCAGACGATTCAGTGTCTGCTGACAGCTCCGGGGCTGGTTTGTAGAAGACACTTCTTTCTGTGCCCTCTCTTGGTGGAAAGGAAAATGGCCCCTGGGCCTCTTTTATAAGGGCATTGATCCTGTTCTTAAGGTCTCCACACTCCCAGCCTAATCACCTCCTGAAGCCCCACCTGCTAATTCCTGTTCCAGCTAAAATTCTAACACATGAAAGGGGGGACAAACATTCATTCCATCACAGTGCCTATCTATCACATACATCATCTCATCTTTTCTTAAAGATTCTTACAGAATTATAACATATCAATGTGTTTCAACTAGGAGCAAGATGGGTTTTTAAGTAACTAGTTACTAACAACTTGTTACTGGTATATGCTAATTTTTCCAAGGGCTAATTCAAATGTTAAGTGGCCTCCAGGTTCTCCCAGTAGAAAGGCTAATCTACCTCCCCTTCCCTGAGAAGTGCTTTCAGGAGTGGGTGAGAAGGATGGAGCTGCTGAGGATGCCATAGGATTTGCTTGCTACTGTGTAGGAGTTATTGGTTTCATGTCACACAGATATAAAGGAGATTAAGAGCTTTAGTCAGGTGTGATTGATTGTCATGTTTGCCAACAAGAGGCAAGAAGCACAACCCTTGTGCCCCTGACTCTGCTAATCAATATCTGAGCATATTTATCATTTTCTACTAGGCTGGGTATGAGTCTCATTCCTCAAAATGCCCACATTTTACTGTAGCTGAGAGTTCTTTGATTGTTTTGATGTTTTTAAGCAAAATTTACAACTTTTTTGCAGTGTGAGGATTAAACTCAGGGCCTTTCGAATACGTAGTTAGTGTTCTTCCACTGAGGGACACTCCCAGCCCAGCAAAATTTACAAATGCAGTGAATTAAATTACAAGTAGCCAAATCTTGCCTTCCATAAAGATGTTTGCTATAAAACTAGCTCAGTTAGAAATACATCATGGTCTTGATAACTAACTAGAGGTGAGAGAAGATGCTGGTGCTGGTTGGAAAAGTCTTTTCTGCCATGAGGTGCTTAGTAGGCTTCTGAGAGGGAAACACCTTTTTTTATGACCTGGAAAATAAGTGCCTGATGTAATTTACAAAATCAAGCAAGTTTGGAAATGTTATTGACATAGATGAAACAATTCAACTGACACCAAAGATGTAAGGATCCTGGACAAAACCCAAAAATTATTTTGCAATTTGGGAAAGATCTCAACCACTATCTGGAAGGCATACCATTCTGAAATGCTGACACTGTAGATGGGAAAACCCCCAGAAATTGGCAAAGGCAGCAAAATATTAATAAATGTATGCATTAGCATAAGGTACATAATTTTAAAGTTGCTTTCTGTGTATAAAGATTCTTTATAGCATTACTGGAATGTTCACTACATTCTTTTTTTTCCCCCTGTTCACTACATTCAACATGGAAAGCTATATCTACACAGTGCCATTTTTCATGAATATGCCACTCTGTATTACAAAGTGCTATGGTTTAAAGATGAATGTCCCCCCAAAGACTCAGGTATTGTGGGCTTGACCCCCAGTACAACCGCGTTCAGAGGTGCGGCCCAGAGAGATGATAGGACCACAAGGGTCATAACCCCACCAGTGGGTTAATCTTCTGATGAGCTCATAGCTGAATGGGCTGTAAGGAGGTGGAACCCAGTTGGAATAGGCAGGTCACTGGAGGTGTGCATTTTGTTGTTGGTGCTGGTGCTTGTGCTGGGGATTGAACCCGGGGCCTGCACACTGAGCTACATTCTCAGCCCTTTTTATTTTTTTGAGAGTCTCAGTTGCCTATGCTGGGCTTGAACTTGTGATCTTCCTGCCTCAGCCTCCTAGAGTGCTGGGATTACAGTCTGTGATACCCAGCCCTCCTAGGCCCCTTCCTCTTTGGTTCTCTTGTTCTCTTTCTGTTTCCTGGCCGCCATGAGGTGGGCAGCTTTCCTTGGCCCTGCCCTTCTGCAATGCTGTTTCTACCTGGGAGCCAGCTGGCCATGGACTGAAACTTCTGGAATCCAAACAAATCTTCCCTCCTCTAAGTTGTTTTACTCAGGTGTTTGGTCACAGTAATGGAAACTGATGAATACAGGCTGTTAACCTAGCATACGTTTACTGAGCACCTGCTGTTTTCCAGGTACTGTGCTGGGTGGTAGAGCACTCAGAAATGGGTTATCATGCAGTGTAAAGAGTTCTGTAATGGAGAGAGGTAAAACTTCCATGAGGGAGAGATGCTTTTGTGCTCATTCTACCCTTAATTTCTTACAAACATGTCATCACGTGATTAGGATTCCATTCTCTAGTCAAGGAAATGGAGCCACAAAAACACTGATTTTCCTAACATTATTCCCACTGTCATCTTCACTGATACTTCTCGAGCCCTTGCTAAATGAGTGCCCCGGCTTGATATTCATTTTCTCAGTGTTCACAGTAATGCCCAAGTTTAGAGAAATTTCTTCATTTAACACTGAGGCCCGTTGTTTCCTACGGACTGGGAATATAAGGATGAAGTCCTTGCCTTTGAAGATTTTTTTACCTAACTTGTAAGTTTTTTTTGCAAATGGGAAGGGGACCAAGAGATGCAGAGAGAGGCGAGGGAGGGAGAGGGAAAGTAAAAAGAATTAAGATGTGTTACGTACTTGTGCCAACTTCCTGTGATGAATGCAATCCCTGAGCACTGCAAACATGTACTAATAAAAATTTTAAAAATTAAATAAAGGAAAATAGAAAAAAATAGAAGACCCTGGAGCTAATGATGGCCAAGCTGGGGTTAGTACGAGAACAGGCACAGAACTGTGTTCATCCCAGGATGTTAAACACACCTCCACTGACGAACATAGTTGCTGGCTGTGTCAGCTTCTGGGCCAGGTAACAAGGAGGTTGGACTCCAGATCTCCCGCAACATGGCAGCCCATGGGACCTCAAGTTGGGCAAACACACAGGGGGAGCAGTGGTGGGCTCACGTGGATTGGAGCACCACACAGAGGGAGCCCTTTCCCAGTGGAGAGCTTCGGTCACGTGCCCTCCCACCCCTCATCCTTTACTTCTCATTCCAGGGCTGCCAGCAAGATGCCAGGGACTTACTGCAGGCTTTTCTTATTTATTTTTGTCTCCCTGAGGTTCTGCATGTGTGTACTTTCCGGTTTCCAAAGCGCTGAAAGATATACTGTCCCCTTTCCCTCAGTGGGTTGCTGTAGAGCTGTTCACAGAAATAACACATTTCAAAGAGATTGGTAGAGATGTAGCATACACTGTAATTCAGAGTCGTCCTTGTCACACTGTTGGAACCTCAGTCTTGACCTCTGGGATTTGTCTGGCCTAATGAAGGTTGCAGCAAACATGATTTTTGCCTGGAGTTTTACATTTTTGGAAGGAGGTTTAGGATTGTTTAAACACAGATTAAGTCCATCTAACTGAGTAAGCATTTTAAGGTCTTTTGAAGTGTAACCATCATTTATGGCATCTCCCAGTTAGAGGTGGTGGTGGACAGGGAGGAGAGAGGTGGTCCATGCCCTCTGTGACACTGATTTACTAACAGGAAAGTTGTTTAGTGTAGTGATCAAGAACAGGAGTTGGCAAGTTTTATCTGATCAAGGTCAGATAGTAATTATTTAAGGTTTTGTGGGCTATATGATCACCATCACAGCAACCTAACTCTGACTTTGGAGCATGAGAGCAGCCATAGACAACAGCAAACAAATGGGCAAAGCTATGTTCCATTAAAGCTTTATTTGTAAAAATTAAGCAGTGGGGCCCAAGGATGTAGCTCAGGGGTGCAGCACCTGCATGGAAAGTGTGAGGCCCTGAGTTTGATTCCTGGTACCAAAAAAGAAAAAAAAAAAAAAAAAAGAAAGAAAAGGAAAAATCAAACTGTGGGCCAGATGTGCCTGTGGGCCATACATACTTTGCTGACCTCCTTTTAGAACAAATGTCTCTATCAGCAGACTGCACATTTTACTTTCTAGGCTGTGTCTCTAACTGGACAATCCATGAATCCCTCCAAGTCTCAGGTGTCTCAACTATAAAGTAGGGATAGGAAAGGACTTGTGGGGTTGTTCTAAGATTGAATGAGATGGAGCTTCCTCAGGACAGAGCCTGGCAGAACTCAATAAATGTTAACTGTTAGTACTAAGCCCCATTGGAAGGTTCTCTGGCTTGGACACACAGTAGGATGATGGCTGTAGAAGCAGAGAAATGGAACCTTAAGCCAAAAACCTTTGCAAACAAATTGTCTTCCAAGTGGGAGACTTAGGCAAGGCCCCTTTGAAAAGGGGCACAAAGACCAGATGGCCCTTTGAGGCTTCCTCTGCCACTCCTCCCAGACCAACAGGGCTGGCTTTTTCTCTGCTTCCACTACACCTTGGCGAACCTCCATTAGGGACTTTGGAGATACCCCAGGTAACTGGTGGTCAACATCTGCTCCACAGGGAGCCCCTCTAGAGCAAGAATAGCATCTCTTCTCTGGGGGTCTCAGGAGGTGCAGCAGGGCTGGGGCATGTCACGTCACTGGTAAGTGTTTCTGTTAAATATTTTTCAGTGTTTAGCATTCGATAGAGGTAAAGAGAAAGGTCTGCTGTTACAGCCATAAAATTTGCAGAGCCATCCAGTTTAGAGGGAGCTTTGGAAGGATTTTCCAAAAATGCTGCTTGCATTCTCCTCCTTTTTGCTGCAGTTCCTAGGTCATATCTTTAACATTCTGAGTATTTTCTGCCTTTCTTTTTGAGGGTCAAGGACTGATCCCTGTAATCCTTATAGGTTCAGGACATTCTTGAATAACCAAGTTACTCTCCGATTATTACGTGAATAATCTTACACTCACAGAGCTGAAAAACAAGTTGAGACTCCAAAGTTGGGCAAACCAAGCTTGGCAATCTGATGATGGATGGAGGCCTTGCCACCATGCAGAGACCCAGATAAACAAAGTGAGAGCGAGCCAGACAGCAAGCTGTCCATCACCCATGCAGTAGGCATCCTCCAGCGCCTTTCTGGCACAGTGTGAAAAGGTAGTGCCAAACGGGGACACAGCTGACATCCACCTCAGTTTTAACAGATGCAGATCAATGGGCCCTGGCACCTGGTTCATCTCTTATTTGAATTGCTTTTGAAAGCCCATGGTGGAGAAAGCCAGGAAACCCTGCAACACAATGTGCTACTGGCATGGGCCTAATGTACTGCAGCCTCTCCACTGTGGTGAGTCATCAGGGCCCGGGGTGGAGGGAGTGGGAAGGGAAGCCTCTTTATACAAAGTGCAGAGGAATCAGGGCCACCACACCTCAGCTCTTTGTGCCATCTGGGTATTCTTGCTCACTTCTGGCCATGGAACAGAATCAGAGATGTAGCAGAAAGGACTGGAAGAGGAAGAACTGAACATGTACTGGCCCATGGGCAAACATAGCATTAGATACTGATCTCACTGAATTCCCAGAAGAAGCCTGGGTCCTTCTTGCCAGAGCATTTTGTATCTGAACTCCTAGATGATATGGCAATCATCACCTTTTAATCAATCTCAACAAGCCACCAGTTGGTTCTGTCACTGGCTCATGCTGTCTCCAGAAGTAGCCAGCTCTTGCTATGTTGGCTTTCCTCACGCTCAGAATTCTTTCTTCTTCCACAGGACCTTTGCACATGCTAATTCATATATCTGGAACTCTGCTTGACTCCCTTCCTTCAGCTTTCTACCTAGATAACTTGGTATCTGGGTCCCAGTTAAGTTTCCCTCCATCTGGCAGCATAGGTAAAGTATCTTTTAAGTTGTGTTCTTCTCTTTAGCCTTCTTACCTCAGTTTGCAATTGCATCTATATTAGAGGTAAGTAAGTAGTTGGTCTAGGAGTATTTTATCTCTATCCTTAGCATAGTTCTAGAGCCAGACTACAGGGATTTAAATCCTATCACCAACCCTTATCAGCTGTTTAGGTAAATCATTACCCCACACTTGCCCTCCATTTTTACATGCATAAAGTGGCAATCAGAATAGTGTCGACTTCACTGAGTTGCTGGGGGAATTAAGTGAATGAACACATATGAAACCTTCAGCACAATTCCTGGCCCTTACTTGAAGCTCCGTAAATGTCCGCTACTCTTATTACAGAAGATAGAACATAAACACCCTCTGAAGTGCTCATGTTGCTGCTCTTCCTTGCTGTTGCTGCTTGCATTTCTGGTTGCACAGATGGAGTTGAGACTTCCACTTGCTCCTAACTTCTTGGTCTTGACCAACTGGTTTTGCTGTCAGAACAATTCATTTCTGCCTGATGTTTCTCTTCAATCCTCAACTCTCTCTGCAGCCCCAAAGCTAACCTGGAGATCACTAGCCATGGCTCTGGTCTAGGCTGTGGCCACTGCTCCAGAGAAGCAACAGAGATGAGCAGAATTGGGCCCATCCAACTCTGACCTGGGGATAGCACGCCCACAGGATGGAAGTTAGAGTTGGAGAGCTGAGAGGCAGATTAACACTCCCAGGTGCTCCTCCAAATTGGGTCTTGTAATATTTCCGCATGTTTTTCTTTCCCTCCCCTCCCCAATCTAGGTGACATTCTGTAAGTGCTTACTTTAATCTAGACCCATGACTTCAGACTTTTGGTTCTGAAAAAGGGATGGAAGAGAATTATGTTATGGAACATTTATTATTATTATTATTATTATTCCTCTAATATGAGATTAGATTACATTTTTGAGATGATCATATTTGTATTTTAAATTAGTTTTTAATTATAGAAGAAATATAAATGCCCATGATTAAAAGTGTAAATGCATAAGAAAGTTGTAAAACTTACTAAAAGTCTCTCTCCAGTTTACCATCCTTTTCTGGAAGGTACTCGTACTATATTTTGTGTCCTTCTAGAAAAATATTGTTGCAAATACGCAATTTATGCAAACATATGCATTACACATTTTTTTTTACAAAAATGATATAGTATACATAAAGCCCAGTGCAAGGACAATACTTTCAATGAAGTTTTGTCTGTCTCCTTTTGAAAGATGAATAGAGACTGAAGGAGAAAGAAAAGCATTCAAAGTACTATTTGTCAACCTGCACTGATTCTTCTAACATTATTGATCTATGACTCATTCTTCCCAAGGTAATCAAATGCTGTTATTTCAGAAAAGGTCATCATTTTAGAACTGAAGGAAAACTTTGGTTTTAAGTAGAGATTTGATACTGCCTGTTTATAGTAGGCACTTACCAAATGTTAGCTATTGTTACTGACCATGTCATGACCACTCTTAGGATATTCTAGAGGGGAAGGCTGCTCCAGATGTATAGATTATTCTTGTCTTTGTCAGAGTTCCTTATGTACACATAGTAGTCTTGCCTATAACTCTAGATACACAGCGATGGGTTTCTACTTGTTTCCTTTTGAGTCTTTCATCTCTTTCAAGCCTAGTGCCTGGAATAAAACAAGTCAATTTTGCCATTCTTGATCCCCTTGTAATCACACAGCTTCCGCTCTTAAAATAAACAGGCAAAAAAAAAAAAAATCCAGATATCTCTGGATTGATTCATCATTTTGTGAATGTGATTTGGGACCATGCTAAGAATGTTACATATTTATAAAATTCAGTTTAATCAAAATGCAAAATATATATATATATACATATATATATACACACACAGGCAGCCGATAATCAGGAAGCCAGGCATGGGAGGCAGGAAATGGAGAACCCAACATGTGTATATATATATATATATATATATATATATAGAGAGAGAGAGAGAGAGAGAGAGAGAGAGAAGAAGAGAGGAGAGGGGAGGAGAGGAGGGGAGAGGAGAGAAGAGAATAACCAGGATGAAAGAAGTTCCAGAAGATAGTTCTGCATTGGATCAAGAAAGAAAGCAGAGAAGACAGTGTGAGCGGACATCTCCAAAGAAAAAGTTTAACTAATAGGTTATCTGATGTGTTTAACCACATTGAGGGGGACTTTTGTAAATAAATCTGGCTGTAAATTAATGATATATACATAAAAAACTAAAGATATCAAAATAGCACAATCATTAACTCCAGGAAAAACAAAAAGTTCTGTAGGAAAGAAAATTAAGTAAACAACACTTGTATAATCATAAACATGTAAACATAAGAGTGTAATTTAACAAAACTTGGGATATAAATTCACATGGAATACAGTAGAAAGGGAAAATCAGAGATCAGAGATGTATAATAAAGCTTATCTTCCACAGTATGACAAACTTATCTTCCAAAGCATAAAATTGAAAAAAGCAAGAAATATATGTAAAAGCATATTACTAAGCATGAAAGTTCCTCAAAAAATTAAAAATGGAATTACCATATGATCCAGTAATTCCACTTTTAGGTATTTATAAAAAAAAATTGGAAACAGAATTTTGAAGAGCTATTTCTACACTCATGTTCATTGAAGCATTACCCACAATAGCCAAGAGAGGGAAACAACCCAAAGTCAATGAATGAATGAATGCATAAAGAAAATGCAGTCTATATATACAGGGGATATTATGCGGCTTTAAAAAAAAATTCTGTTGTGTTACAACATGGATGAATCTTCGGATATTATGATAAGTGAAATAAGCCAGCCACAAAAAGATGAATACTGAATGATTCCACTTATTTGACATATGTAAAGTAGTCAAATGCATAGAAACAGAGAGTAGACTTGTGGTTACAGGGAACTGGGGAGGTGGAGCCAACAGAGAGTTGTTCAGTGGATATAGTGTCAGTTTTGCAAGATGAAAAAGTTCTAGAGATCTCTTGCCTGGCAGCATACAGTTAACACTATTGAACTATATACTTAGAAATAGCTAAGAGGGTAAATTTTGTGTTATGTGTTTTTTTAAACACAATTTGAAAAATTATCAAACTGTAAGTTAAAATATGTTCAATTCCTTCTAAGTAAGTGATATCTTAAAAAGTAGGAAAACACCAGAAGAAACAGCATTTTGAAGAAGTCATCTTTGGAGAAAGGGAAGAGTGAGATCAATGCTATCTTTAAATGTAAAATTATGTCCTTGCATTGACCAGAAAAAATAAAGACTAAAAATTTAAAAATCATTCAAGGACACGAGAAAACCTTAAGGTTTCAATGGAAAAATGTGCCAAGGTTACAGTTCAAGAAAGAAATACAAAGAGCTAATAAAAATAAGAAATAAGTGCTCAAACTTAGTAGTCACCAAAGAAATTGAGTGACACTATTTTTCCTAATGAGGTAGCAAATGGTAATCAAAACCAGAAACGTTCAGTGATGGCATGGATTGAATGAAGCACATAGTCCCATACATGGTTGGTACAAATTTCCCATGGGACAACTGGGGAATGTGTGTTAGGATTCTTAAAGATACGCATAACCTTTTCCCAATAGATCCATTTTAGGGATTCATCTTAAATAAACATAAAATTAAAATCTTAAAAATTTAAAAGTATGTACAAAAGGATTCATAACTGCACTATTATTAACAATGTTTTATTATGAAAAGTTTCAAATATTCATAAAAGTAAAATCCAATGAATGACAAGTATGACTCCCATATACCCAGATTCAACTACTACTGATAACATTTTTCTGTGTCTGAAAGCGAGTTGCCAACATCATGATGCATCTTCCCCTATCTTTTATGCCAGTGTTATTCATAATAGCAAAGTTTTAGAAAGAACTGAGTGTACAGCAGCAAAGGAGGTTATTTAGATTAAAGGGTAAGTATCAATACATTAAAATGACATTCATGTTACATTTTTAGTTACCTTGAAAATGCTTATAGGATTTTGTTAAATAATAAAGCAAAAGTCAAACTGTACAATCTTAGCTATAAAATACCAGTCATTACCAAGATTATGTCTTGGTTTGGGGATTATAGGTAATTTTTAGCAGAAACAACAGAAATTCCCACTAAAATTTTAAAGTCTTCCAGAGAAGTGAATTTTTCATCAACAGATGTTATTGAGTGGTTCTTTCCTACAATATCCAATGCCATCTTCACCCCCATTACTACTAATACTATTTCATATATTAAAACACCCATCTGCAGAAGCTGAAGCATGATGAGCTCTGGTTTTTTGTTGACTGGTTGCTTCAGAGAGAAGTGTGTGGACTGCACACCATTTACTTAGAAATGAAGAGTGAATGCCTACTTGGGTCAGCCCGAATTGTGTTTGTAACTATTTGTTCAACTTCTTATGGCCCTGGAAATAGTTTGAAATTCCAACTAGATGTCTCTCACGTCTGATCTGATTGCTCCCTCTGCTTGTTCCTGTCTAATACCCAGGAATTTTAACATACAATTCACCAACACTCCTGTAGGAGGCTTTGCCCAAATGCCTAGTACTTAAAAGCTGTATTTACTTGTCAAAAAAAAAAAAAAAAAAGACTCTTCACTTGGACTAATGTCCAATAGGTATCTAAAAGCAGAACAAAGCTTGACTTTCATTTTATATCTTTCTCCTTTTTTTACTTTAAAACTTTGGGCCCATCTCTGCCCATCTCTGCATATAGTTATGTTAATCATTTAGGGAGTGTCCGTCTACAAACTGGCAAAACTAAGTTGATTAGCCTTAAATTTACATAACTTATCTCATCTCCTTGAAGACTGAGGACACCAAGAGAAGAGATTTATAGGGACAATCAACTACCCATGAGTGCCCAGAAGTCTCCTGTCATTGCTCTAAAGCTACATTCACCTTGGATTCCAGCAGAATCTCCATAAAACTGAGACTACCCCAAGCAAAATAATCATTTTATGGAGATTGGATTTGAGAGAGGAAACCACTCTGTGGAATTGGGTAACTATGGGTTAACTGAGTTATTGGGCAACTATGGGTTAACTAGATAACTATACTCTTTGTGGAATGTACCTGAGTAACCATGACAGGTTCTGTAATCTGTCACCAAAGGGGCATAAAGGACTCAGAAAGTCCTGCCAGAACTCTTTGCTCTTCCCCCCTACCCACTGGTCTGCTGTGTATGAATTCTGCTTGTTATATTTCCAGGCAAATGCCAATGGAACTAAGCCTCACAGATGTAAAAAGAGGTATATAAAGAAGTGCAAACATCTATTTGAGGGCTCTCAAGACTGACAGGAGTCACTCACTGAGTCGCTGGCATTATTAAAGCCACTCTTGGCTCCTAACTCTGTGTTTGAGTGCTCTGTCTGGGATTCCTCTGCTTTTTCCTGCTGCAGATTAAATGATAAAGATTTCCCCTGGAGCCATCCTACAAAACCAGAACTGAGATAATGATCATCTAGACTTTAGCCCACCCCAACTCCTCAAGAGCTGATCCCATTCCTTTGTTAATGGACCAGTCTGATCATCTCTATCAGAGCTGTGCCCCCTTCATGATTCAAGCTGAAGTCCCTTCCTGTTTTCTCTTATTTCCTAATTTTGCCTAATAAGTCTATAAATCTGTTTATGCCTCTTACTGACAAGTCCTGAAATTCTTTTCTGTGACAATGGCAAGAACTGACAGGGGGAAAATTGAGGTGTCCATCTCCTCTTTGGACTCTATTTAATGACAAGTGGACTATGCTGCTTAGAAAATCAGTCCTTTTTCCCGGAAACTCTAAAACAACTCTAGAATATCTTCTTGGCCTTTTGAGTTTCTTAGATTTACTGACAGAAAAGCCTAAAAGAAATGCGTCGATTCTCATCCAGCCACCAAATGTGAGCTCAGAATCTCTGTCCTGCCTCTAGTCACAACCCTCACTAGAGGTGACTTTATCTCTTTCAGAGGGAGCACAGGTGTGAATGACACAGGTCTTTTTATACTAACAGTGAGCTGAATCCACTCTGGATTTCTTCCTCTCTGGATTTGTTTCCTCATTGTAAAATAAAACATAAAGTTTGGTTGATGACTTCTCAGGTCCCTTTCCAGTGAGAGAGGGAGGCAGCATCCCTGTCCTAGGTCCAGATGGGGGTAATGATGATCCCTAGAAGTTATGAGCACACCCTAGGTACCATCTCCTATTGCTTTTGGGTGTCTCTGGGCATCTAGTGGCCATAGGCTTATCTCATTTTGTAGATCCACTGCAAGTTCCCAGTTGCAGGAATGGCGCCCTATTGTTGGAGTGTTTGCTACAGCCCTGGATACAAAGTTCTACACACATAGTTGCTTAATGACTAAGGCTCAGGCACAGGCTGCTCTGCCAGCTGTCAGCTCTCGCTCTTCAGCCTTGACTCCAGGGCCTATCTAACTTGCAAGGCCACTCAGTCACTAGGAATGAGGTTGCTTCACTTGAGCAGCCAGCCAGTTTAGGGAATGGTGCTTTAGGATCTTTTTCAAAAATAGTAAATGGTCATCACATTCAAATCTCCGCACATCCTCTGTGTCTCAGCCGCCTTCACGGTGCCTTCACAAATGAGCAGATGCGAAATCAGGCAGAAAGATAGGACATCATTTAGAAGAGAGATTTATGCAAAGGTCTCTCATAATTAATCTATTTTGAAGCTTTGAGGCTGCTGCAGAGTTTGAGAGCATGTCGGGTTGGAATGAGCATTTCCTCTGACAAAATAGGAGAAATAATTACCCTGTCACTTCTCAGACGGCAGTACTATGGAAACCAAACCAGTGACCTGCTTCTGAGAGCCTGTGACTAATGTGAACTGAATTAGAAAAAGCATAATTTGCAAAAGAAGAAAAAAGGACAACAATAAAATAAAATTTATAAGTGTTTTCATAAGACTTTTCTCAATGTGTGCTTAATATAATTTTTCTTTGCTGAAATCCGGGGCATAGAGATTTAGGATCCCAACTATTTAGAATGAATTACGTATCTTATACTTTGAATGCTACTGATTTGTGACCAAAGAGAGCTGAACAAAAGTAAAACTTGTACTGTAATGAAAAGCAAAACAAAAACCATAGCACAGTGCCTTTTGTTTCAACCTGCTAGGCTGACCATTCAAGCACACATTGGCCCTTAATGCCTGGGTGTGGCTGTCTTGAAGGTGGTCAGCCCTACACTGTGGGATAAAGTTATGCTCCTAATCGGTGTCCTCCAACTGACTTCCACAGTCTGATTGCCTTTGACCTCTCCAGTAATTTAAACTCAGATGATGTTTTGTTATGGAAAGTTCTGTTCTTGGAAATATGGCCAAGCTTCTGATATAGGAAAATTTTACTTCTATTGCTTAATAACTCCCAACACACATCATAAAACTTTCATGATCTGGGTACTTTAGTTTACCTCACCAAAAATTAATTAATTAAAAACAACAAGGAAGTTTATTTTCCACAGAAAGTTGAGAGGGAGAGAAGGCAGAAGTGCTGTCGCTCCTGGGGGGCAGCAGAAAAGTTTGGACTCCTCTTATTACTTGTTGGGAAACCAAACCTCTCACTCCCTTTCTTCCTCACTTCTTTGATGCTGCTGATCTGGATGCTCAGATATGTGACCCACTGACTTTGGGTCATGTTCACCAGGACACAAGATTGCTAGGAGTTAGTGGTTCTCTTTTCTTTTGTATGTTGCTGATATAACACATAGCTGATTCAGGCCAGCTGATTCAGGGCAAACTTACTGCTGTGGTTTGAATGTTTCCAACAAAATTTGAGTTGAAATTTAATCCCTATTGTGAAGGATGAAGAGTTGGGTTATTGGTGGGACCTTTAAGAGGTGATAGTAAGACAGGAGATTAGGGCATGGCAAAGCTGGCTGAGGAAGTAGGCATGACCTATTAATTAAAAGAGCCTGGAACACTTGTAGAACAGGTCCCAAAGCCCTGCACATGGACTTCTCATGAGAACTCAAGCAGGTTTTCAATAGGATGGCCTAGACCTGACGTCAGCCTGAGGCTTGGAATCCCAGCACCACCTCTCAGTACCCATAAGTAGAAGTTCTTGTGGGTTACCTCTAGATTTGGACTGCATAAGAGGACACAGACCTCATGAAGAGCTTGCTAGCATTACTTTCTTCATGGTAGCCTGCCCTGTGTCCTCCAAGGAGTACCTTTATCTTGCTTTTCCCTCTTTAACTCGGCCCAAGTTCATTCTCCAGAGCCAGTTTCTCCCTCACTCTTCACTTACTTTTTCATATAATCTGTCGCCATTCTTTTGCTTGTTTTGTTCAATTCTTTGTTTGAGATGAGAAGAACCTGGAATCCAACTCCAAAAGGAGATGCAAGCACCACAAACCCCTGTAATGTTTATTTGGCGAGCCACTTTTTGAAGACTATCTGGTAACAATAGAGTCAGGTGGCCTTTGCCCTAGTGAATGGATTAATCCATACGTGGATCGATGGATTAATGATTGCCTTAAGAGTAGCTCTATTATAAAAGCCAGTTTGGCTCTGTCTCCTGTGTGCCCCTATCTTGTCATGTGATGTCCTCTGTCACCTCTAGACTCCAGAAAGTCCCCATCAACAAGAAAATGCTCAGCAGATGCAGCCCCTTTACAGTGGAACTCTCAGCCTCCAGAACCATGAGCTGTCTAAAGCTTTTTTCTGTATCAGTTACCCAGTCTGTGGTGTTCAGTAACAGAAAATGCCCTAAGATACCACCCATACATTTCCCTTCTGAGTGTTAAAGGATGTGAAGTCTTGTCCAGTGTTACGCTTTATAACCAGATGCCCCCCAAGAGCCTCATGCACTCATAAGAGAGACTTTGGAAGGTGATTGAATTATAGGTGTTCTACAGCTAAATGTGCGTTTAGGATGTGAGGCCTGGTCAGGAGAGGCAGGCCACCTGGTAGGGGCCATCTCCCTTCCTGGCTCCCTTCTCTCTTCCCTTCCTGGCCACCATGACACAAGCAGCTTTTCCTGTGCTATATCCCTCTGCCATGCTGTCCTGTCTTGGAGCCAGGCTACTATGGACTAAAAACATGAGCCAAAATAAACCTCTCTTCCTTTAATTTGTGAGTATTGAGTAGTATTGTGTTCCAGAGACAAGAGAGTGACTAAGATTTCCAGTTTAGGAGAGACTGTAGCAATCTCACTCTTTCTTTCATGTAGGAGCCACATAGGAACATTTTTATCCTTTGCTGCCAACCAGAGGGTGATGGAAACCTGAGATTTTGACTTGGAGATATCAGGTGACTGAGGACCTTCCTTTATACTCAGGCTCAGCCACTCCATCTAGTCCTTTCTACTTCATTTTGCACAGAATAATAATTCTCCAAAGCCAGTGAGAGTCAAGCACCAGAAGGCCTTGGTTAAAGCCCAGACCACTGGGCTCCAACCAAGGTGCATGATTCAGTGGATCAGGGTAGAACCTAAGGATCTGCAGTTCCTGGGTCATGCTCTTGCTGCTAGTCCAGGGAGGGGCTGAACTTGGAGAAGCATTGGCATAGAATTTCAGACACTGTCCTAATTATGACACAGCCATACTTTCATGTCTTATAGAAACTGTACATTCCCGAGTCACTGGCTAAATATCTTTAAGGCTTTACTCTTACTCTTGAAAAGAGTAATAACATTGTTAAATCATTCCAGAAATAGATAATGGGTTTTTTAAAGTAATAATAAGAATTCAAAGTTTTTAATCTGCAGAAGAGGCCAAAAAATCTCAAGGAGGAAGTTGGCTGTCCTCCACAGAAGGTTAACAAGGCTTCAGGGACAGTGAGAGAGGGCTCCACAGACAGGAAGAAGGGTTTCCAAGCTGCAAGGGCAATTAAACAAGCATACTAAGAGGGGTTGTGGAAATCCTATCCCCAGAGGCCTTAAGGTAGCATCAATGACCATCTCACTTGGTCGGCTTGAATCTGGAAGGAAATGCAGGTATTCAAAAGAGTAATGATTAATTTGACCCTCACTGTCTTCCAGAAGCTATGTTAAATGATCTGTGATTGTCCCTTGGAATCTGTAGAGGATGGGTTTCAGGACTCCAGTGGATACAACACCCTCAGATACTCAGGTCTCTTTTATAAAAGGGTGTAGTATTTGCATATAACCTGTACATATATATCCTCCCATATACTTTATTTTTTTCCCATTAAGTTTATTGGTACATTTTCAGTATAAAATACAGTTACATTCATCATTGGGATCTTGTACCTTTACATGAGTCTCTTGGTTCTTATTTTTTTCCCCTCCCTTGCCCTCCCTTCACCCCCTCCACCCTTCCCTATTTGCAAAGACCTTGTTTCCATTTTTTATCCTCTTCTCATATTTTTTCCTTTCCCTTTTTTCCCTTCCCCTACCCCTCCCAACTCCCCTGCTCTTTTAGACCTTTTCTTCCTGTTACACAATATCAGTTATACATTTTAAAAATTACAATATTAAGATCTAGGAGACATTACCACAGACTTCACAGAATTTAAAAGGATATAGAAAACATATTACAAAAATCTTTTTTGAAATAGATTTGACAACTTCTAAGAAGTACCTTGGAAGACAAAGTAATGAAACTAACTCTGGAGGAAATATAAAATTTGAATAGCACCTATTAAAGCAAGTATATTCCTAGCTTGAAAACCTACCTATATGACAACAGCAGGCTCATATACATTTTCACTGATAAATTATATCACACAATTAAAGCAGAAAAAAAAAGAACACTTCTCCCCTCATTTTAGGAACTCAACATTGTGCTAAACCTAAAACTGGATAAAGATCATAGAAGAAAAAGTATGAACGTAGATAGAAATTTGTTTAACAAAACAAACTATTGGAAGTCAGATCTGGCAGGATGTAGAAAGTGGTTTTGTTATAGGGATGGCAGTGTTGGTTCAGCATTGGAAGATCCACCCTCAAAAGTCATCATTTTAACAGAGGAAAGGAAAAAGCCATATGATCCTGTCACTAGTTGGAGAAAAAGTATTGGACTAAATTCTACAGCTGTTCATGGTAAAAGCTATCAGGAGACTAGAAGTAGAACAGAACCTTCTCAACAAATTAAAGACATGTACTCCATACTTTAAGCGAGAATGCCTTATATAAATGGAGAAGATACAATGCTTTCTCCTTAAGGTGGGGAACAAGGGCAGACATGCTTACTCTTTATCTGTCTATTAAACTTTGAAACCTAGTTCCCACCAAAATAGTCTGGCAATAAAATGACACAACTAGGATAGGATTGGCAAGGTAGAAGCAAAATCTTTATATGTAGATGAAATGATCATCTACAGAGAAAATACTGAGAAATCTCTAGGAGCCCCTAGAACTTGTACTTGAATTTAGCAGGATTAGAAAACACAAGGTATATATAAAAATTCAAGTCGGTGTATACTTGCTATAAATGAAGAATTGGATATTGAAAATTAAAAGTTATGTAGGAGTACAAAGGACCTAGAAAAGTTAAAAACAAAAACAGTGTTGGAAGACGTTTAGTACCTAATTTTAAGACTTCTTCTAAAGCTACAGTAATCAAGGCAATGTTGGTGTAAGGAAAGACATATAGATCATTGGAATAAAACAGAGAATCTAGAAATAGAACTAGAGAAACTAGAAATAGAACATATATGGTCTACTGAGTTTTGAAAGATTATTTAACATTAGCATTTTTTAGAATATAAACTCAATTCAAGAGCTGAGGAAGAGATAGTGTTTTCAGCAAATGGCACTAGAACACCTGGTATCCGTATATAAAAAATTAACTTCAACTCTTTTTTTCCATACATGAAAATAACTTGAAGGGATCTATGAACCTAAATAAGAAAGCCTAAAAGTATAACACTTTAAGAAGAAATTATAAAGGAAAATATTTATGAATTCAGGGTAGGCAAGAACTACCTAGGATACAAAAACCATGATGTATAAAAGAAAAAAATTGATAAATGAGATTCCATCAAAATTTAGAACTTTAAATGACATCATTAAAATGAAAAGTAGTCCTTAAACAGACCATATTTACAATGCATGTAACCTATGACCAGAATATATAAAGAATTCTTAGAGCTCATTAATAGACAACTCAATTAAAATGTAGACATAAGAAGATGATAAATAGCCAGTATAGCACAAGGAATGGTGTGCAACTCTAGAATCAGAAAAATACTAATCAGTACAAAAATAAGATTGAATTATACACTCATTAGGGAGATGAAGTTAAAAGTTTTAAAAGTCTTGTCATGACTTCTTCTTTTTGTTGGATTCTCCCCCTTTGTGTTTAATTTGGCACACCCAATGGATTCATTCTGCTGGGTTTCCTGGGGTTGTGATCCTCATTGTCTTTTCCTAGGGTATTGTCTAAAATTTTTTGGAATGCTGGCTTGGTATTCATGAAATTCCTGAGGTGCTCTTTGTCATGTCTTATTACTCCATCAATTTTGAAGGATAGTTTTGCAGGGTACATCAATCTGGGTTGGAGGCTGTTTTCCTTTAGGGCTTGAAATACATCACTCCAAGCTCTTCTTGCCTTGAGGGTTTGCATTGAGAAGTCTGCTGTGATTCTGATGGGCTTTCTTTTGTATGTGATTTGTTTCTTTTCTCTCACTGCTTGTAGAATTTTGTTCTTCTGTTGGGTTTCTGGAATCCTAACTATTATATGCCTATGTGTAGATTTGTTTTGATTAAGGCTAGCTGGAGTCCTATATGCCTCCCTTATCTGTATGTCAAGTTCTTTTCCCCTCCTTGGGAAGTTTTCTGCCATCACTTCTGTGAACAGTTTTTTTTATGTCATCTGCACTCTCTCCTGTTTCTTCATTGACTCCAATCAGTCTTATGTCATTCTTCTTTGCATTGTCTAGCAGCTGCTGGATTGATTTCTTATGTTCCTTTACAATTTTAAAGCAATTTTTCTTTTCCTCCTCACTAATTGCAATCTTATCTTCTATATGTGAAATTCTATCCTCACATTGGTTCATTCTGCTGCGCAGACTTTAGATGGAGTTTTTAATCTCTTGGAAATCTGTTTGTATCTGTCTTATGGATTCCATTTGTTTCCTATGTTGGGATTCCATCATGTTCCTCAGATCCTCTATTTTTTTATCTGTGTCCTCTCTAGATTTATTAATCATGTCTTACACCATGAGCACAATCTTGGCTGTTATCTGAGTAATTATTTCTGATTTCATTTTTCCCAGATCCTCTTTTGTTTCCAGTTCAGAGAGTCCAGGTGGTTGAGTGTCAGAGTGTTCCATCTCATTTCCCTTTGAGGTTGCTGTAGGTGATCCAGAAGTCTGTTTTTGAGACTTGTTTATGTGTCTTCTCATTTCCATGGGAGGGGGTGCTTCTGACACCCACACGGCTCACCTTCTCTGCCCTAGGAGCCTGGGATGGAGGCGGGGAGCTTCCTTCCGGGTGCTGGGACCGGCTCACCTTCTCTGCCCCCCCCATATACTTTAAATCATCTCTAGATTACTTATGACATCTAATATAATGTAAACAATATATAAATAGCTGTATATAGTATTAAGAACAATGACAAAAAACATTTGTACATATTCAGGACAGATAATTTTTTGATCTACTGTTAGTTGAATTCACAGATATGCAGCCCATGGGGATGACCAACTGTATATTACTTTATTTTATCCTGATAACAATGCTCCAAAGTTGGAATTCATAGTATCCTCATTTTACCAATATTTCATTGATTAGCCAGGCAACAATATCAGGATCCTGGCTACCTGAGGAGCAGATTACACTGAAGAATGGGGAGAAAGGAAACAGAACTCACAGTTTGCTTATTTCACAATTTTGTCAGTATAAAAGAAACTTAGTTTTGACAATGGCTTAGTCAAGTTGGGAGCCTATTTCTCACTGGTGGAGCAATTTTCCCTAGTGAAGCTGTTGGGGCCCCCAAATCTTTCTATCTCACTGTTCTCTTATCCTCAATGTGTGACTTCCATTCTGTGCTGTAGATGGCTGCTCTGGAGTCACTGCCATATTCCACTTGTTGGGACTAGAGCTGGAAGTTACACAAGTTCTACACCTTTGGCTGGAACTTAGTCATATGACCACATCTAGCTTCCAGGAAAGAAATGTACCTGTCAGGTTTTCTGCTAGGTAGCCATGAGCCTAGCTAAACATATAGGCTTCCCTTATAATGAAAAAGAGAAAGTGGACTTTGGGAGAAATACAGCAGCTGCTACACCTCAGTGGAATCTTTCAAAGTAGCCTAGGGTCCCTCCCCTTGGGTAAATCCAGAATATCATATGTACAAAATGCATTTCAAAACCTGTTCCTTCTCCTTTGTTTTCTATCACAACAAAAACCACCATTACCTGCCCAGTTACCAAACAGAAAACCTGGGAGTCATCTTCACCTTCTTTTTGTTTAGTCTCCAATAGAAAACAAGGTCCATGGGCCAGGGATTTAGCTCAGTGGTTGGCGCAAGGACTCAAGTTCGATCACCGGTACCAAAAAAAAAAAAAGAAAGAAAGAAAAGAAAACAAGGTCCATGAAGGTAGAGACTGATCCCATTGTTTTACTGTGCAGTGGTAACTTGGTACTTGTTAAATGGCTCAGGAAGGTGTGATGTACTACAAACAAAGAGTGTGATGAACACCACAAGAGGTTGTTTTGGCTGAAAGGATAGCAAGTCACCAGGCAATTGACATGGACAAGTTCTAGCTTGCACAGCAAGTAGCAAACAATGAGTACAGGGATAAACTTTCACTTCAAAATGCTTTGAGAACCAACTTTAATGAGTGTCAAAGCGTTGGAGTACCGAGGTATGAGTGTATTCCAGGCACCGTGGAAAGCCTTTCAGTGTCATTCCCAGCTTAAACCCTGTAGTCTTCATGGCTCTCCAAATGCAGTTAGTGATAGACAGACAGACAGATGATAGGTAGACAGAAAGACACACCCTTTGTGGCCTGCCTCCTGCCCAGTCTTCCCTCCTTCCTCTCTCCAACCCTCTCTTTTGCTCACTAAAATCTTTCTCACTGCCCTCCAGACCCCGTGTGGAATGGGGCCTGTTATTTCACTGCTCCAAGAATCCTCATAACTACCTGGCTCATACCGATTCCTCGAACACTTCATCCTTATTCTTCAGGACTCAGCTTACATTGCACCTTTTTCGGGAAGTTTTCTTGCATCCCAGTGTAGTTCTAAACCTCTTCTGCCCCTAGCATTTCTCCATTTTAGCACTTATCATTTCCCCATCTTCTTGAGGATAATTTTGTCTCCACACAGGTGCACGTTGACAGTGTCCCATCTCCTGTTGTACCCGACTCCCCCTCCCGGGCCCTCCCTGTAGTTGCTAGGATGTGAGATGCTCTGAAACCCCACTAGTGCCCACACTGGAACATTCTAGAATATGGGGGCCATAACCTCTGGGAAGCAGATGTTGATACTGGGAGATTAGGGCAGGTAGATAGGCTCTTCTCCCTTGCCCCACTGTCCCAAGAAGTGGTTACATATGAATTCCTGGTGGAACCTGAATATTAAAGAGCAGGGATGATCGAATCACTAATTAGGAAGAAAAAAGTGTGTCAATTCTCCCTGCTGTTTGCTGTTCAGATTCCTCCTGAGTGCATTTGCGTGTTGGTCTCTCTTGCTGTGCCTTGTTTCTCTAGCAAGAGCCAGCCCTGGGCCTAGGTGCTCACCTCATACCCCACTCTTTCTACCCCTGAATGCACTTCCTGTCTCTCCACTATGCAGCTGTTGGCTCTGTGGCCATAACAGCCACAGCTGGTGGGGTGGGGTGGTAAAATCAGGGTGATATAGTTAGCGCCGATGATTCCTGTTTCCGGGAGACGACATTCTTCATGGCTCTGCTTGCCCTGAAGTGACAGACACAGGCCAGTTGCAGGTCAGCGCCACACAGAGAAAGGGCAGTAACTGAGGAGGAAATGGCACGCTGGTGGCCAAAACCAGTCTGACACTTACATGACTCCTTTGAGGAAGTAGAATCATTTGCCTTTGCCCTTCCTAATGAGGGATGGGTCTTCATCAGGCAATAGGTTGCTGCACTACTGTTGTCATCACTGTAACTTCCAGTCTAGCCTCTCTTCAGCAGGCTTGCCAGAGTAGACAAGATGTTTACAGTGTTCTTAGGAGCCATCCAGCAGAAAAGTTAGGATTTGGGTATCCCCTGCTACAAGAGAAGGAAAGCAGTTGATCAGCATAAGTGCTGGCCCCACCTCCCATAAAACTGTTGTGAAGATGAAAAGATGGGGCCTGGGATGTAGCTCAGTGGTGCTGTGCCTGCCTTGCAAGCACAAGGTCCTGAGTTCAATCCCCGGTACCAGAAAAAAAAAAGATGAAAAGATAAATCGTAAAGATAAATAAACTTGGTAAGTACTTAGTGCACATTGTCCTGCACAAACACTCAAAACATTGTTGTGTATCTCACAGTCATTTCTTTAAATAGTACTTGAACATACACTACTAATCTCTTGAGCAAACCCTTCTCTGTCTAATGACCCAGCCTTGCACTTAGTACTTTGAGCACATCCTAGCATATTTCTGACAAGTTCCTAGAACTTCTCCCTTAATCACTGCCTCTGAAACAAGAAAAATAAACATTAAGTCAGAATTCAGTACCAAACACTTCACATGGGGTTAGGGAATGAATTAATCAATTAAAATAGGCTGATAAGAGACTAAAAAAGGAACTCTTGACAGAGAAACAAAGAGTACTGCCAAAATGGGCAGAGTCTCTTATTTTTGTGGTGCTGTTTTTTTATAATCTTTGCTAAAGAAATACCCAAAGAGGAAAGGAGAAGAGCATTTTGCAATTGGTAGGCAGGTAAATAGGGTACCTGTCGTCATTACCCTCAGCAAAACATGTATCATTACTGAAACCGAAGCAAGAAACTACTTCCAGAATCTCTGAGTCGAATGCTAAAATGAAATAACGCCCTAAAAGACAGCAAAAGAGAGTGCCATGCACCTCTGTCCTACAGCCACCCAGTTCTCCCTAAAAGTGGACAGTACTGTGAATTTCTTGTGAAATTTTTCACAAGAAATGTACAATCAAGGAAAGAAACAAAACAAAACCAAAAAACCCATTTGATAGCATACCAAATGCATTGTTCTGTACAATTATTCTATTTAGCAATGTAGCTTGATAATTGCTGTAAAATAATACATAGCACATCTTCCCTTTTATGGTTGCAGTTTTTTCTATCATATGCCTAATACCATAACTTTTTAAATAAATCCCCCATCGATGGACATTTAGGTTGTCCCTAGTCCTTAGCTAATAACTTTTTACCATTGTATTTCTCATCTGTATAGACAGCATTTTAAAATGTGTATCAGTTTTGCTGTTTTGAGGCTGAGAATCACAGATGCTCTAAGAATCTTGTAGAGGTGATGCCCCCGTAGTGGGTGCTGTTAGTGCCCTGCTCAGGTTCCCTTTGCCATGCAGGCGCACTCACCACTCTGCTAAGATGCTGCTAAGGACTCACAGCTGCCCCCTTCTCCACCTTACCTAGGAGCTGAGTCACCAACATCCCCAGCAACTTGACTGACAGAGGGCTGTATACAAGGACCAACACTATTATGATTTAAATCTAAACTGTCCCCCCAAAGTCTCATGAATTTGGAAAGTGGGGATGCTATATGCATGAGTGGATTCATCCAATGATGAGTTCACCACTGAATGTGCTACTAGAGGGGACCTGGTTGGTAGTGGGTCACTGGGGGTGTGGACTGAGTGTATTTATATCCTTGGCTCTGCCCTTTCTTCTCTGCTTCCTGGCTGTCACGGGTTGAGTACCTTTTCCTCCAGTTCATCCTTCTACTATGCTGTTTCTACCTTGAAGCCAGCTGACCATGGACTAAAACCAAGAGCCAAAAAACAAAAACAGAACCCAAAAAAACCCTCTCCTTTAAATTATGAGTGTTAGAGACTCATTGAAAGGGAAATAGGGCAAACAATTCCTTTCACAATAGCATCCAAAAAACTGAAATACCTAGGAATCAACCTAACAAAAGAAATCAAAGACCTCTTCTCTGAAAACTACAGCACTCTGGAAAGAGAGATTGAAGATGATATCAGAAAATGGAAAGACAGCCCTTGCTCCTGGGTAGGAAGGATCAACATAGTGAAAATGGCCATACTTCCAAAAGTGCTATATAGATTCAATGCAATCCCAATTGAAAACCCAGCAGCATACTTCACAGACCTGGAGAAAACAATCCAAAAATTCATTTGGAATAAGAAGAGACCCAGAATAGCAAAAGCGCTTCTAGGCAACAGAGACGTGGCAGGGGGTATCACAATCCCCAACTTGAAACTATACTACAAAGCTACTGTGATAAAAAACAGCATGGTACTGGCAAAGAAACAGACCTGAGGACCAGTGGAACAGATGAGAAGATGCCAAAACAATACCAGACACACTCAGCCACCTCATCTTTGACAAAGGAGCCAAACACCCTCACTGGAGGAAAGATAGCCTCTTTAATAAATGGTGCTGGAAAAATTGGGTTTCAACTTGCTGAAGATTAAAACTAGACCTATATCTCTCACCATGCACTAAACTAAAATACAAATGGATTAAAGATCTAAATATTCAAACAGAAACACTGAACCAGCTGGAACAGAGGTTAGGTAGAACTCTTGAAGACATTGGGGTAGGAAAAGACTTTATGAACAAAACCTCAGTTGCCCATGAACTAACACAAACAATCAACAAATGGGATCTCTTCTTATTAAAAAGCTCCTGCACAGCAAGAGAAACCATCAGCAGTGTGAAGAGACAACCCACAATGTGGGAAAAAATCTTCACCTGCTGCTCCTCAGACAAAGGTCTACTATCTCGAATCTATAAAGAACTTAAAAAATCAGACCTCGCAAATTTAAAGACCCAATCCAAAAATGGGCATCTGAAATGAACAGACATTTCTCAGACAAAGAAGTAAAAATAGCAAATAAACATATGAAAAAATGTTCAACATCACTGGTTATTTGAGAGATGCAAATGAAAACAACACTGACATTCCACCTCACCCCAGAAAGAATGGCTGCTAACATGAAATCAACCAATAACAAATGCTGGTGGGGCTGTGGGGAAAGAGGAACACTGCTCCACTGTTGGTGGGAGTGTAGACTGGTGCAACCACTGTGGAAATCAGTATGGAGATACCTCAAAGAACTAGGACTAGAAGTCTCATTTGACCCAGCTTATTCACCTACTGGGAATCTTCCCCAAAGAATTAAAAGAATCATACCACAGCGATATATGTGCACCTATGTTTATAGCGGCACAGTTTGTAATAGCTAAAGCTTGCAAACAGTCCAAGTGCCCATCGACTGGAAACTGGATAAAGAAGATGTGGTTTTTTTATAAAATGGAGTACTACTCAGCCATAAAAAATGAGAAATTAGAGACATTTATAGCTAAATGGTTGTACACTGAGGCGATACTCTTATGTGAAATAAATAGGACACACATGTGTAAATACCGAATAGTTTCTCTAGTGTGAGAAACTGAAAGTGTAAGTAAGGACTAAAAGGTATAGTAGATAATGTGAAATAGGAAGAAAAGGGGCAAAGGGGGAGGGGAAGTGGGAGGGGTAGGGGAAAGGAAAGAAGGGAAAGGAATTTATATGAGAAAAGGAAAAAATGGAAACGTCTTTGTAAATAGGGAGAGATGGAGGGGTTGAAGGGAGGGCAGGGGAATGGGGTAAAAATAAGAACCAAGAGAGATTATATAAAGGTGCAAATTTCCAGTGATGAATGTCATTATACTGTATACCTAAAATGTACCAATAAAATTAATTTTAAAAATTATGAGTGTTAGAAAACAGACATGTGGATCAATGGACAGAATAGAGGGTGCAGAAAAAAACACAGGCATGTTCAGCTATCTGATCTTTGAGAAAAGGGAAAAAAACATATGCTGGAGGAAGGATAGCTTCTTTAACAAATGGTGCTGGGAAAAGTGGTTATCCACATGCAGATGAATCATTTTAGATTCATATATCTCACCAGATACTAAGCTAAAATCAAATCAAAGCTAAAAATCTAAAAAGCTAAAGCTAAAAAGCTAAAAATCAAAGCTAAAATCAAAGATCTAAATGTTAAAACAGAAACACTGAATCTGGTGGAAGATGAAATAGGTAAAATGCTTGAAGACATAAGCATAGGCAAGCACTTTCTGAATAGAACCCCAGTTGCACAAGAAATAACATCAAGAATCAACAAATGAGAACATAGCAAATTAAAAAGCTTCTGCACACTAAAGTGAACAATCAGCAGAGTGAAAAGACAATCTACAGAATGGGAAAAATATTTTTCCAGCTATTCCCCAGATACCTAGAATATATACAGAACTCAAAAAAAAATTAGATCCCACCAAATAAAAGACCTAATAAAAAAATGGGCAACTGAAATGAATAACAATTCTCAGAAGAAGTACAAATGGCTAATAAATTCATGAAGAAATATTAGACATCTCTGGCCACTAGAAAAATGTGAATTAAAACAACATTGAGATTCCATCTTACTCCAGAAAGAATTGCCATCATCAAGAAATCAAATAGTCACACATATTGGTGAGGCTGTGAGGAAAAAAGGAATCCTCCTACATTGTTGCTGGGAATGTAAACAATTACAACTATTATGGAAAGCACTATGGAGATTCCTCAAAAAACTAAAATTAGAAATTCCATTTGACCTAGCTATTCCCATTATCGGAATCTTCTTGAAAGAGTTAAAGAAATCATATTACAGTGACATATGCATACCCGTGTTTATAGTAGCACGACTCACAATAACAAAGACTTGGAAGCAGCCTATATGTCTCCACCAACAGAGGCAGGATAACGAAAATGTGGTATCTTTACACAATGGAGTCCTTCTTTGCCATAAAGAAGGATAAACCTGAATCATTTATAGGAAAATGGATGTACTTTGAGACCATAATGTTAAGCAAAATAAATCAGACACACAAGCTTAAATATCATATGGTCTCTCCTATATGAGAAGCCCAAAATATAAATCAAGGAGCACCATGAAAGATAGATATTAGGAACTAGGGAGAGAGGTCTTTTGCAAAAGAAAGGGGACCAAGACATTGGGGGAGAAGGAAGGGAGGGGAGAAGGGGATGAAAAAAGAATTAAGATGGCTTCTGCCCATGCACCAACTCCCCAATGGAATGGGATTGCTACGTACTGCAAACATGAACTTGTAAAAAATAAAAATACAGTGTGGGTGTTGGGTATTTTTGCATTACTGGGGGGAAACGACTAAGACAAATTTTATAGTATAATTCAAAATCCAAAGTGCCTGAAGGAATCAGCTGAGACCAAACCTCTCGTGGCTTGTTTCCTTACTCATCTTTCCTTAATCGTTTTTCCAGAAATGATTCCCTTATACACCTAAATATCTGTTTTAGGCTTTTCTTGGAGGGCTTGGTCTAAGAAGGCTTTTGTCCTCAGAAAAATGCATATATACAAATATCCAGAGAAATCCTACAGATAATTTCAGGAAGTTCAATGACGTTCTGAGTCCCAGATTTTAAAACTTTATGTGGAATGGCACACAGCTCTATTGCTAAACACCCTGAAACATCCCTGGTGTTGCACACAGAAATGCCACCTCACATACAAAATTACATTATTTCTTCTATACTTCCACTCCTTTCTTTCTTTTTCAGTGGAAGATGTCAACTTGATTAATTTTCACTAGGCCTTCAAGTATCTTTAATCAATAGTTGGATTCTGTGGGTAAGAAGTGGAAATTTTTACTGTAAAATAGCCTTCCATTCTCAGATGTGGTTGCGGTGAAAATGACAAATCTTTCCAAGCTGTTTCACTATCCTGATTTCCTTTTGAGGAGAAATATGGGTATATTTTTTCAGACTTTTGAGGTTAGATGCCCCAATTTCTTTAGTGGCTGGTTCACAGAATTCTTGGGTGCACATTCTGGTGGAATTTACCCATTTCTGTTTCCCAGTTTTCAAAAATGGAAAGAAAATCCCTTCCTTAATAAGCCCAAGTGACACTGATTCTACCAACTGAGTTAAATGAATAAAAATAAATGTGTTATTGAAGGACTTTACTTTTACTAACTGTGGTATATTAAAAATATATTTTATCTTTGTCTTCAGCTCCTGTCACAAAAGTTCTCAACCCCTTCCAATTTCTTGAGTGACTGTAGAGTCTTTCATTGAAAGACATATGAAAAAATAATTAGTAAGCCAGATGTTATTAAAATTTAAAATCTTCTGCAAAAGATACTGTCAAGAGACAACACACAGACTGAGCAAAAAAATGTTTGCAAAAGACCTATCTGATAAAAGCCTATTATATAAAGAACTCTTAGAACTCAACAATTTAGCACTTGGGAGGCTAAAGCAGTAAGATCGTGAGTGTGAAATCAATTTGGGCTACAAACTGAGTTCAAGGCTAGCCTGGGCTGCATAGTAAGACCCTGTCTCAAAAAATCAAAACCTAACCCAAACCAAACCAAAACCCAACCAACACAAAACAAAAACCTTAACAATAGAAAACAAACAACCCATTAAAATAGGAGGCAAAATATTTCACCAAAGATGATATACAGATGCCAAATAGGCATGAACAAAAGATGCTCAACATCAGAAATCATCAGGGAAACACAAATTAAGACAACAGTGAGCTACCACTACGTGTCTATTAAAATGACCAAAATCTACAACACTGACATCAAATGTTGGAAAGTATGTGGAACATCAGGAACTTTTGTTCACTGCAAAATGGAAATGCAAAATGGTACAGTCACTTTGGAACACAATTTGCTGGTTTCTTTGTATATTACTTTTTTTTTTTTTTTTTTGGTACCGGGGATTGAACTTGGGACCTTGTGCTTGAGAGGCAAACAGCAGAACCACTGAGCTTTACCCCTGGCCCCAATTTGCTGATTTCTTACAAATCAAATTGACTATCATATGATCCAGCAATCACGCTCCCTGGTATTAATGAAAATAAATTGAAATTTTGTCCAGATGAGAACATGCACAAAGATATTCACAGCAGCTTTATTTTTAACTGCCCAACCTTGGAAACAACCAAGATGTCCTTCTATAGGTGAACGGAGTAGAAACAGCACCATCACTAGCATGTTAGCAGGCACTCAAAGGCAGGAAGAGGAACGGAAAAGCTTTCTACTGGGAAAAAGGGAAGACTTCAGGTGTACCCTGAAAAGAGGCTATTGGTGTGGGGGAACTGTAGTTGGATTTCTAGTTAGAAATGGCATTAGTTAGGGTACATATTTGTCTTTCTCTGGTTGGTCCTAAATTGGAAGCAAGAACATAAATTAGAGAAGCTGTCAGTTATTAATTAAGTCCTGGCCATTTTGGGGTGCGGTTACAGAAGTTATCATTTAGCATTCTGGACTGTCACTAGAGACAGCAACCCAGCTTTCTGGGCTGTTTATTATAGATAATAGAGTTGTTTTCTAGGGCAGGTGGCTGCAGGTTCTGGGCCACAGTTTTATTTTTATATGTTGTCTGGCCATTGTTTTTTTGAATATTCAGTCCTTCAGTGGGTAAACTACTCAGACAATGGAATATTATTCGGTGCTATAAAGAAATAAGCTATCAAGTCATGAAAAAATATGGAGGAAAGTTAAACGTATATTGCTAAATGAAAGAAGCCAGTCTGAAAAGGCAGCATACTGTATGATTCCACCTCTGTGACATTCTGGAGAAGACACAACTATGGAGATGGAAAAGAACAGTGGTTGCCTGGGGTCGGGGGAAGGAGGGATGGATTGGCAGAGCACAGAGGAATTTTAGGGCAGGGAAATTACTCTACGTGATACCATAATGGTAAACTCGTGTCATTGTGTATTTGTCCAGACCCACAGATTACACAACACCAACAGTGAACCCTAATGTGAACTATGGACCCAGGGTGATAATGATGTTCAGTGTTGGTTCATTGATGATGGATTCTGGTGGCAGATAGTGATAGTTGGGGTTGCTGTCGGGTGTGGGGATTATGTGAAAATCCCCTTTTCTGCTCATTTTTGCTGTGAACCGGAAACTGCTCTAAAATTAGTCTACTTAAAGAGGAAAAAAAACATTAGCACTAAACAGTGGTGATGGCTGTGCAGTGCTGTGAATGTACTAAATGCCACTGAACTGTATACTCTAAACTGACTAATTTTATATTATGTGAATTCTGCCCCAATTGTAAAGAAATGAACATACACTAAAGACAAAACACGGCGAGCACCTTTGCTTGTGCCTCAGCTGATTCCTTGCTGGGATCCAGATATGTCCAGGCCTGCCTGAGGGACTGTCTCTGCCTGGAAGTGGGGAAGAAGGCAGGTGGCTTGGGCAGGAGGTCATGGTTTGGGTGACAGAATTCCTGCTCTGACCCGGTGCTTCCATGGAGTAAGTGTCTCTTCATCCTCTGGGCCTCTGAGGCCACTGTCCCTCGACAGTAGGACATTCTGTGGGCTCCCGGAAGTGCAGGAATCTGAGGGACAGGACTGCTACCATGCTGGGCTATACCAAGGTCCCACTCTGGCTTTTCTCACACTCTCCAGGCAGCCCACCTCTTCTCTATGCCACTCAACTTCCTTCCAATACGCATCTATGAAGCCTTGCTGAAAGGGTCGCACTGCTGAAGGAATCACACCGCCGGACAGGGAGCACAGTGGTGCACCCCCGAGCGTCCTACAATCCCAGTCTGTCCACCCAAGCCAGTTTCCTGGTGGAGGCCTTCCACGAGCCTGGCCCCAGGACACACTGCCAGGCTGCAACCTCAGAACAGAGGCCTCTTTCCAGTGTTCTCTCTCCCTGAAGTCTGGAAACATCGCCACCTTTCTCCCTTCCCCTTACTCCTCTACCAACCCAGAGAAAACTAGAAGTCTGTGATCAGAAAAGCCAGGGAGGCCTAATTATATAAACATAAAGGGGGAAAAAAGCCCTCAAAAGAGCTCAAGCTCTGTAGCAATTAGAGAAATACCCAATACAACTTCCATTTTATGCCACTAGCCTGGAAAAAGTGGGAAAGTCTAATAATATCGGCTCTTGGCCAGGATGTGGAACAACAGGTGCCTGTTCCTGGGCAAGTATCAAGAATTAAATGAAATAATGGGGGCAAAGTGCCTGGCATAGAGCAAATGCTCTTGCTGCTGGCCTCAGTACCCTTATTTGATAAGGCAGAACAGCATGGCTCCTTTTTGCATCAACAGGAGTATTCTAGGCCCACCCTCATCTTCAGGTAATCTCTTTGCCAAAGCAAAGGCTCCCTGGAACAGATCTGCCCCCACCCCTCCAGACACAGGGCCCAGGGACTCTTGCTGCCTTGGCTCCGGGTGCCCTTCCTCTGAGTTAGTGTCACCAAGTGGACAGAGGGATTTCCTGCCCTCCTGCAGAGCTGAACCTGAGAACCAGCACCGGGCTTTGCAGCAACCACCGTTTTCTGGATGGGTCACAGTGATGACTGGAAAGCTCAGCTTCAACCCCAGAGAGTATAAGGGTCAATGTGGAGACAGTTGGCAACCCACACCCTGAGGGCATGGCTGTGGTGGCCTTCCCATGGTGGCTCTCAGGGCCATCTCCTGGCAGGGCAAAGCAGGGGCTGTGCTCCTTTAGGTGGCAGGCATCTCATCTGGTGTCCTCCCCTCATCTGGGCTCTAGGGAGATTGGGGAAGGCCTTGCCAGGACCAAAGAGACACTTGTGGTAAGGAAGATGACGCTGGTCCTTGTAGATGCCTCATTTTACACCCACAGTAGCATGGCATGGAGAACATCCCCAAAGGCCAAGACACTGGGCTACCCTCTTACGTGTTGGAGCTGGTTTTGTAGAATTCATGCACAGGCCTGCTTCGCACAGGGAGGCCTGTGAACCATGAGCTCCACCTGGATCTGTCTTTATAGAGATGCTCAGGTCCTTCCTTAGGCTGACTGAATGAGAATCTCTGAGGCAAGAACATTTGAATTGATTTATTTTTTTCAGGTTTGGGGATTGAACCCAGGGCCTTTGGACTGAGCAATATCCTGGGACCTTTTCAATTTTTTTTTTTTTTTATTATTTTGAGACAGGATCTTGTTAAGTGCTGCACACTGGCTTTGAATTTTTATCCCCCTGCCTCAGCCTCCTGAATCGCTGAGAATACAGGCTTTCATCAAGTTGCCCTGCTTGAATGAATATTTCAATGAATTCCTCAGGAGCCACCTGTTTTCCCACCATCAGGGGCTGCAGAGGTATCCTGTGAAGACTCCCCGTGACCTGCAATGACAGGGGCTCTATGATGCCTGCTCTGTCTCCTGCCCTCTTCTTGTCAGGCTCCTCCCCATCGAGCAGGCAGCTGCAGGCATCAAAGGGGCCCAGGGACTGTTCTGCAGGCACATTCCCTGTCAAAACACAAGCACCTCATGTCGAAATCACTTTTCAGAAGCTCTGCTTTGTAGAATGTCTTTGAGTAACACTTCAAAGACAATGTTTGCATCCCTAAAGAGGTGTCATCACCGTATTTTGCTTTAATTGTGGTATTTGTGAAACATGGGATCTGACATGCATCGTAACACAGCTTAGTCTGCTCCGTCCCAGGAGCCCCTCTTGCGACTTGTCCCCTTAGAATATGGCTTGTGGGAAGGCAAGGAGAGGCAGAAGAAGCCTTGGCCCTCGCCTCGTCCTGTACATACAGCATTTCTGGACCTGGCTGGAGGCCAGCGTGGTCTTCAGACCCCAGTGTAACCTGAACTTTTTCCACAGTCATTCTCTGTATCTTCTCCTTCCCTTCTCCAGCTCTCACTATAGCATCTCAAAAGGTAATAAGGCAAAAGAGGAACCCAAAACAGGATTTTACACATGGGTTTGGGCCTCTTGTTACACATGGTTTGGGATTGTTGCCTAGTTACCAAAAGAGTCTGGCCCGAGCTCCATGAAAGTTAGTTTGACATTAAAAACTTAAAAATGCCAGATGCACTGCAAATGTTTAGACAGGCCTGGCAGCTGAAACACACCAGAGCTGGAAAATGGTGCAGGCATGAAAGCCACTCAGAATCCTCAGACCTCTGCATTTATACTCCCCCCAACCCTCTTTTTTTCTTTCCCAAGTCATTTAATTGCCTATGGGTGGGCAACAAATCTGTGTTCTGCTGAACATTCCTCTACCTGTCAGTAATAAATCAGGTCTTTCCTAGAGATACTTCTATATTTTTATAAGACTAAGAAGTGTTTTTTATTGAAATTGTGAGCCTTGCTCTAGAAAAAGGGGTAAAGGAATTGAGAGATGAATCCTCCTACTTTTCCATGCATTAGAAAAAGCCTAGACAAGAAGAAATTGCAATTTATAGATACATACTCATTTGTATGCACCCTTGTTACAACTGAGCTATAGCACCACAGATCACAGTCGACTCAGTGACCCTGGAGGGGCCCAGGGGCTGTGCATGTTTCCCAGGTGACGCTGATGCTGCCATAGGGGACACCACTTTGAGAACCAGGGGATTCTTTCAGTCCAGGCTGCACATTAGAAGCCCCTGTGGTGTTTCAAAACTCTAATGCCCAGGGCCACCTGAGAAGAACCAATAATTACTAACAGTCACATCAGCATGTTTGAGTCTCTCTAGCTCTAGGTTCTCAAATCTTAGTGATATATTTGATCTCCTGGGAAATTTCAAAAATCCTGATGGGCAGCCTTCTCCCAACTCAGACTTTTCTGAGTCATCCGCGGTTCTCAAAGCTCTCCAGGTGATTCAAATGGTCTGCCACAAGTTTCACACCTGCAGAACTGAGTGACCACAGATTGAGGATATTCTAGAAAACATTGCCTTTGTACTGAACATGTATAGATCCCTTTCCTTGTCACTGTGCCCTAAATAGAGCTTAACAACCAATTACCTAGCATTTTTATTGCAGTATTTTTTTTTGGTACCAGGAATTGAACTCAGGACCTTGCGCTGGTGAGGCAGGTGCGGTACCACTGAGCTAGATCCCTGCTCCTTTATTGTAATATTATAAGTAATCTAGACATGGTTTAATGTAGGAGAATGTGTGTAGGTTTTATTCAAATACTAAGCTTTTCCCTCCCTACCTCCTCTCCCATTCTCCTTCCCTTTCTCCCTTTCAACAGGGCCTTGCTATTAGCCCAAAGTGGCCTTGAACGAGTGGTCCTCCTGGCTCAGCCTCCTGAGTGTTAGGACTACAGGTACGTGCCACCATGCCCAGCACTCTACTGCCCTCTTTTCTACAGGGATGTGAGCATCCACAGATTTGGTACCCACCTGCCACAGATCCGGAGGGAAGAATGTATGCAGGTGTTGTGACTGGGAACTACTGGAATTTACAACCTTTGTCACTAAGCAGATGCCATGGCTCTGTGGGGCACAGGAAACTTCAGAATCAGCCCTGACATCCCCAGGGCCCTTTACTTTTCTCCCATTAAGTGAAATGTTGCCCCCAGATCCATTGATGTTAATGCCAGAAGGTGCGGATAGCGTCATTTTAATATTATTGGAAACAGAGCATCACTAAGAGAGTCCTTCAAAGGTAGGAGAAGCAACCACTGTTGAACTCATTTAGTTTTCAGCCACCCTGTGACATGGTTCCCTGCCCTTCTCAGAGACCAAGGTGGCTGAGCTGGGACTCATTTCTGGCAGCCTGTTTCCAGAGCCCGGGCGTCACCTGCTGTCTGCTCCTGCCGCTGTGGCCACTATATATTCCCCTGAGTCCCCTGGTTGCTGTCTGTAAGCATTCTAATCCCCTTGGCCATCAAGCAGAGGCTAAAGGCTGCCCCACCTACTGTTCAACGGGAGGCTCTCCAAGTTCGTTCCAGAAGGGCAAGGCCCCTGGTTTCTGTCCCCAGTGTTGGCCACCATCCACGCCCATACAGCTGAGCAGCAAGTACCTAGGAGCCCTTTTGATGGGGAGGGCAGAGCCATGCTCACAGAGCACCACCACCTTTGGCGGCTTCCCAGAGACAGTGCAGGAAAAGCGTGTGCCTTCCTGGGCAGCAGGCCCGGGCCTCCTCCGGGCTGCATGGGTACAACCACAGCGTAGAGACTCTACTCAAATTCAAAGCACCAGGCAGGTCTCGGCATGGGCGGGAGGCAAGGAAATGGCTGGCCCTCTCTCCAGCTCAGGTGGTCTCCTGTACATTGCCAAACTCCTTCCCTGTGCAGAGACAGGAACTCTCAGGATCCCCTCTCCATCTCACTTTCTCCCCAGAAGAGACTCCCCACCTTACCTCTGCAAAGGGGCAGCGCTGGCTCCTGCCCACCCACTTGTATAAATGAGGAGGGAGAGGTTCTGCCCCCTCATTCTTACAATTTGCCTGTCAATGGCTTGGGGCTTTCTGAGGTTCTTCTTTGGGCTTTCAGGTGGAGGTCAGGGAGCACTGAGCCTCCCCAGGAGAACTGGGAACACTTTTACAGCCTGGCCACTTGTTACCTAGTTTCTACAGGAAACCACAAAGTTTTCCATCCAAGGCGACTGTTTCTCCTGTTTGCTGAACTTTCACCTTCTGCAGTCACCGCTTTATTCTAAGCTTAGCTGTGGGCCATGCCACTTGGGCCATACTGGGTTCCACTATCATGGTGCCCAGAAGTAGGTGGCTTCCCTGCCAACCTGAGGCTGCCGTGTTTACAGGTACAGTTGCACTCACTACAAGTGGCCCTTGCTTTATATCCAGGGGAGAGCACTGGATTTTGTACATACACTTATAAAAACTTCCAAGGCACCCCTTGATTTAGGTGGGGATGGCACCTACTGCTCATACTGACATCAATTTATTGGTGTTCTGTGCAAATTCTGGCTTTGAACAAGGAGACCACACTAAGGGGGAAAAAAAACCAGACTGAGCCTTTGTAGCTCATTTTATGTTTGAGAAACCTCAGCTCTTGGAGATGAGACTTCTCTGACATGGTTATTGAGCTCATTTGTTACAAAAGAATAAATATCCCTTGCAGATGGGAAGGGGTCCAGGGGACCAAGGGTGGGGGTGAGGTGGGGATAGGGAAATAGGTAGAATGAAGAGATACCAGGTACCAGGTCCTAATAACCTCAATGAATGTGGACATTGTATGCCACAAACATGAACTAAGGTCAACAACATCAGCGAGAACGAAAAGGGGGAAAAGAGAACAAGAAAAGGAGGGAAGAGGGGGAGGGAAGGGGATTAGAAAAAGAAACAACTGGGGCGGGGATTTAGTTCAGTGGTTCCGCTGCCTGCCTTGCAAGCACGAGGTCCCGAGTTTGATCCCTGGTACCAAAAAAAAAAAAAAAAAGAAACAACTGTATTATATACATGAACCAAGTCCTCAAGATGATTGTAAAACACATGTACTGCAAACATGTACTAATAAAAAAGAGAATAAACCTCATGTTTTCGGTGAAGCTGTTCATACAGAAGAAATGAGCCTGTACTTCCCCCTAGAATAACATGCAGAGAACATTTGGGCCCCTGGCCCCCACTTCCTGCCCCTTGGGCCCCGCTCTGACCAGCTGTCTTGCTTCCCAACTCGCTCAGGCAGGCGAAGGGGCATTGGTGAGGGCTCACGTTATGCTCTCCAGGCTGTATAGAAAGCAGAACATTTCCAGTCTCTGTCATTCCCCCTGCCAGGCGTTTCAAGGCCTTTCCTGGGATGTCTGAATTCCACAGGCAAAATCTAACCCTGTGGAATGTGACTGCTGTTCTTCCTAAGACTCTAGGGGCAGTTTGTTTAAGATAAGGAGAAGACAAATAGGCAGGCTTTGGAATTCCTAAAGGAAATATTGAAGAAGGATGGCACAGTCTAGACCTGACTGGCATGGGTGATGTCATCCCTCTGGAGCAGTTGCAGAAGGACTGTGGGGCGGGAGGACTCGCCTCCAAAGAGAAATGCCATTCTGAAGAGAAATGGTCCTTAACTTGTTTTCTTTCTTCCCCCAGCAATGTCCCTATATGGCTGACACTTCCCCCAAGGCAGCCATGGGGTTAGAAAGTGGTGGGAGTGGAGAAAAGCGGTTGGTTAAAGGCTCAAACTCCGAGTCAAAAGCCACTTCCAGCCCTTACTGATTTGTGGCCTTAAGCCTCCGTTTTCAATGGGGTAAGAACAATGCCTCTATCACATCACTATGTGATTAAAGAAGATAATATAACATTTTGAGGAAGAGTTGTCTGGAGTCTGCATCAACCTCCTTGTTTCATGGTGACTTCTCAGCCCTTTTCAGTGGTTTTCTGCCCCACATCTTCCCCTGCTGCCTTTGACTTTGTCCAGGTCACCAATGAGCTGCACATAGCCAAACTGAGAGGGTGCCTCCCTGGGACGATCTCCCAGGGCTCATCAGGGCTGCTGCTCCTCCTTCTGGAAATGCCTTCTTCTCTTGGGCTCCAGACAGTACCTTGCTCTTTTCCCTTTTCTCCTTGGCCTCCCCTTCTCAGCAGCCTTTCATGGCTGCTCCTTCAGCGTGGGGCCTTCTTTCTCTCCTCATCCTCTCCCAAAGTGATTCCATTCAGCTCTAGGACTTCAGGTGCCATCTGGAGCCAATGATGTTCAAATCTACAGCATCAGCCTCGACCTTCTCCAGGAGTTCCATGCAGCTGTGTTGGACTTCCTATGAGACACGGCTGCTTGGGTGTCAAACGACCATTAGGTGCTACACATGGCCACAGCAAAGCTTACTTCCTGCTCTCACCCCTGCTTCTGGTCTTGCCTCTACAGGAGCATTCTTTGGTTGTTCTTTCTTTTGCAACCCTTTGTGGTGCCAGACAGTGTACAGAGGGCTGGTGACACAGACAATAAAAGAATCTACCAATAAGGAAGGATTAATACGGAGAAAATAGCCATACTTCCAAAACTGCTATATAGATTTAATGCAATTCCAATTGAGATCCCAGCAGCATACTTCATAGACCTCGAGAAAACAATCCAAAAATTCATTTGGAGCAAGAAGAGACCCAGAATAGCAAAAGCAATTCTAGGTAACAGAGACATAGCAGGGGGTATCACAATCCCCAATCTGCAACTATACTACAAAGCTACTGTGATAAAAACAGCATGGTACTGGCAAAGAAACAGACCTGAGGACCAGTGGAACAGATTAGATGATCCAGAAACAATGCCAGACACACTCAGCCATCTCATCTTCGACAAAGGAGCCAAACACCCTCACTGGAGGAAAGATAGCCTCTTTAATAAATGGTGCTGGAAAAATTGGCCTTCAACTTGCTAAAGATTAAAACTAGACCTATATCTCTCACCATGCACTAAACTAAAATCGAAATGGATTAAAGATCTAAATATTAAAATAGAAACTCTGAACCAGTTGGAACAGAGGTTAGGTAGAACCCTTGAAGACATCAGTGTAGGAAAAGATTTTATGAACAAAACCTCAGTTGCCCGTGAACTAGCACAAACAATCAACAAATGGGATCTCTTCTTATTAAAAAGCTTCTGCACAGCAAGAGAAACCACCAGCACTGTGAAGAGACAACCCACAATGTGGGAAAAAATCTTCACCTGCTCTTCCTCAGACAAAGGGCTACTATCTCGAATCTATAAAGAACTTAAAAAGATCAGTCTCCCAAATTTAAAGACCCAATCCAAAAATGGGCATCTGAAATGAACAGACATTTCTCAGACAAAGAAGTAGAAATAGCAAATAAATACATGAAAAAATGTTCAACATCACTGGTCATTTGAGAGATGCAAATGAAAACAATGCTGAGATTCCACTTCACTCCAGAAAGAATGGCTGCTATCATGAAGTCAACCAATAACAAATGCTGGCAGGGCTGTAGGGAAAGAGGAACCCTGCTCCACTGCTGGTGGGAGTGTAGACTGGTGCGACCACTGTGGAAATCAGTATGGAGATACCTCAAAGAGCTAGGACTGGAAGTCCCATTTGACCCTGCTATTCCACTGCTGGGGATCTTCCCCGAAGAATTAAAAGAATCATACCACAGTGATATGTGTGCACCCATGTTCATAGCAGCACAGTTGGTGATAGCTAAAACTTGGAAACAGCCCAAATGGCCATCAACTGGAGACTGGATAAAGAAAATGTGTTTTCTTTTTTATAAAATGGAGTACTACTCAGCCATAAAAAATGAGAAATTAGAGACATTTATAGCTAAGTGGATGCACATTGAGGTGATACTCTTAAGTGAAATAAATAAGACACACATGTATAAATACTGAATAATTTCTCTGGTGTGAGAAACTGAAAGTGTAAATAAGGACTAAATGTATAATAGGTAATGTGAAATAGGAAGAAAAGGGGCAAAGGGGAAGGAAGTGGGAGGGCTAGGGGAAAGGATAGAAGGGAATGGAATTAATATGAGAAAATGGAAAAATAGGAACAAAATCTTTGTAAATAGGGAGGAATGGAGGGGTGGAAGGGAGGGCTGGGCAAGGGTGAAAAATAAGAACCAAGAGAAACTATGTAAAGGTGCAAATTTCCAATGATGAATGTCATTATATTGTATACCTAAAATGTACCAATGATTAGAATGAATAATTGATAATGCAAAATAGGAAGCAAAGGTCCAAAGGGGTAGGGGTAGTGGGAGGGGCAGGGGAAAGGAAAGAAAGGAAAGGAAAAATGATGAGAAATGGAAAAAATGGAAATAAAGTCTTTGTAAATAGGGAAGGGTGGAGGGTGTGAAGGGAGGGCTAGGAATGGGGAAAAAATAAGAACCAAGATGCATTATATAAAGGTACAATTCCCAATGAGAAATGAAATTGTGTTGTATACCTACAATATTCCAATAAAAGAATTTAATAAAAAAAAAGAATCTACCAATAGACAAGGAATAGAAGAAAGACAAGAGTTTGTTTAGATCACTGGGCTTGCTGTCAAGAGGGACAGCAGGTGAGTTTCCAAGACAGGAACAGGGAGACACTGGGGTTTTGTAAGGGAACGAAGATGTGGGAAAGGTCTGAGTTGGCAAATGTAGGGGTCTTAGAAATACATCTTCTGGGGCATTCTGTCCTTCATTGATCTTTCAGGAACACCTGTTTTGTAACTAAAGGTGTCCATCGAAGTTGTGAATTATCAAGGCTTCTTGCTTAGGCCTCAGAAAAAAAGGCTTTTTAGATTTGGATAACGGTATCTGTGTTAACCATTTTGGGAAAGAGAACATTAGCTCAGGGGAGGAAAGGATGTTTTTAAATTTGCTTTTATCTTGTGTTGTTTTTAGTCCCATTAGTGTAGTGCTTTATGACTGCCTGGTACATGCTGGGGAGAAATGTGTTATCAAAGAAGTTTGGGTCCTGAGAATTTTAACTCTTTGTCACCACACCCTTCCCCTTTCCTCCTGCCACCACCAGCTAACCCATCAGCCTGTTCTGTCAACTGCATCACAAAAACGTACTTCATACCCGCTTTCAATGTTAGCTCTTGCCACTAAGCCCTTTGTCTTGTACCTAGGCTGTGCCATCCCCTCCTTCCCTGTCCTCTGCTTTTGTTCCTGCCCCACCAGGTAATGATGCCCCTTACTTGCCTGTGCCTGCACCACCACCTCCTTTCATCCATCCTCTCTCTCATCCATTCCACTGCTGCCACAATGACCCTTTCTCTATTTCTTGCATCTGCGGAACTCATCTCCCTTTGCAGCACTTGCTTGAGAGGTTGACCTCTTCAGGAGCTCCACACCAACGTAGCCAACTTCCTGAAGGGCTGTCTTGTACGCTGTCTGCTCTGACAGGCTTGGCTCGTCAGTGCTGCCAGCAGAAACTGCCGTGGAATGAACATGTTTGGCCTGGCTCACGCCCATTACTCAACCCTGGACCACTCATGTGACAACTGGGACAGGATGGGACAGGACCTGACCTCCAGGCAATGGGTAGTCCCCAGAGAGAAGAGGCTTTTCTACCTCATAGGGGAGGATGGTGGACAGGATAAAACAAAAGATATCCATCCCAGTTACTGAAAGATTCCACTGTAATTCTTTGGAGATTTCCAGCTTTCCTTCATCCCCTTCCCCTGTGGCCACTTGAGTTGCCTTGGAGGCTCATCCTAAAATATTTTTAATATTGGAATGGTAAGGATAATTTAGGAACTCTCTTCCTTACTCCTGCTCCCTTTGAAAAAAGCGTCAATGTTTGCGAGCAGAGGGAATATAGATTTTAAAATGATTACATGCCCAACCGCATTTCTTTGTCTGGAATGATTGGGACCTGGATATAATTTCTGGTGAGAGAGGAGCCCAGGCACTTAGGCAAACACCTTTCCAGTTACTCAGGTGGTATGATCCAGTATGGAGGAGTTCTACAAGGTTATGAGCTCCATGACTCGGAGTGACTCACTACCCTGAGTTGGGCACAGCTCCCTCCTGATGCGGGCTCGGGGGTGGATTTCCGGGAGTAATTCAATCAACTGGGGCCCTGTGACCACGTTACCATTACATCTCTTCTCATTAAGTCTCAGCAAAGGCTCTTAAATTTAAACTTAAATTGACAGCAGGCAGACAACAGCTTTGATACAGACATTGGAAGGAAAAGAATATGCAGATCACAAGGGCTGGGATTAATTTTCTTCTCTGATATGAGGCACAGGAAATGGCATGAAGGAAACACTTCCTAGCAAGCCTGGTTGTTCTGCTCACAGGGCTTCAACCCACTCCATACTACCAGTAGTGATGCGTGAAGCCAGGGGGGCCGCAAAGGTGTGGGTCACCATTCAACATTTTTGCTGGCAGTGGCTTGAAAAGCTTCCTTTCCTTTCCTTGGGTCCTAGAGGACAAGTTTGCACTCGAGGTTGAGTTGCCAGCAACCAGAAGCATGGCTGCTGAGCTGGGCATTTTCAGATATCAACATATCTGTCCAGGAAAACAAGGGCTAGTGGCAAAAAGTGTGTGTGAGTAGCACATCCTCTGGCCAGGGAAAGTCAGAAACCAACAAAGACTGCAGAACCCTTTGGTGGAGCACATGTGATCTGCTGATTAGCAAAGACATTCTGAAAACACTCGTTCCCCTAACAGTGGAGCTGTACCATATTCGCCATCCCACATTAGCGTTGCTCTGCTTTGCTGATAAAAAGCTCATAGGCCAAATCTGTGCTTTGGGGCTAAAAAGCACAGATCTTCCAATAGTAAGTGCAGGTTCTAAAACAGCCTCAAGAATGGCTTCAAATTGAGCAAAGCATGCAGGTGCGTGCTGTACTCAGGACAGATGCATATCCAGATTGCATATATTATGGGAAGGCCCAAAATGTGCATTTTTTGCATTTTATTTTGAATTTTCCATAAAATAGAAACAGTGCAGAAAAAGAGACTAATTCCTACAAGATTTCAAATCCTCCCCTCTGGGATTGTCTTCTGGCTTTACTCGATCTCTTACATTATGTGATGGAACATTGGATTTGGGGAATGAAAGTTGGAGGGGAACTACTTGAGTTCCTCCATCTTCCTCACATCGCATCAGTCCTGTCTTTGCTCCTGCTCTCCTCAGTGCAAAACTCATTCCCCACCTGTCTGGGGAGGGGCCCTCCAGCCTGTGGATCTCTCCCCCTCCACTGTCAAAGGCAAATGCTATGACTTGTTTGTGGTCTGCTCTAGGTTGGCCCCATGCTCAACACACGACAATACTCATGAGGCTATTTCTGACACATCCATTGTTAAGTGGAAAATATTCTAAGTAAAAGATTCATTTAATAATCTCACTTTCTGAACATGATAGGTTAGCTTGATCTACCTTAAACATCCTCAGAATACTTACAGAGCTTATAGTTAGGCAAAATTAAAGTATTGAATATTTATTGAGCCCAGGGCTGAAAGTGAAAAATAATGGTGGTATGGTGTTGATTTTTATTTTTAATAAAGGTCTCTCTTGAGGGAGACCTGGAACCCTGGAAAGCACCGACTTTTAAAGAAAGAAAAGGAGACAGCCTGGGGGAGGAGCAGAAGTTTAATTCCTCTGGCACTATTCCACAATCACAAAGGAAAGAAGCAAGGCTTTTATACATGTAGGAAAGCAGCTTAGTTATTCTGGCTATCATCTTTCTGATTTTAACCTCCGGTGACAAATGACTTTAAGTGACTCATAAAAGCTACAGGCGAATTCACAAGTTCCCTGTTTCCTTTCACCAATCCCGTACATCAAAGAGCACACCGCAGCCCTCTTCTTATCAGATAGTATCAAGAGAGCAGGACATTTCAGCCAAAATCAAGCCCACCGGCCCACCATAAACATCACAGATGTGCATAGTGAGTCGTATCTCTCTTACTACCCGTAGAGTCATTGGTTCGTGGTCCTCTGATCCCGGAAAATGGTAAATAAGAAAACTAGGAAAACCTGTTTTTCTCCCGTGAGACTTTTACAAGGTCTCAAAGTTTTCTGGCATTCTTTTAACAAACAGGCTTGTGGAATTTCCCAGAAACGACTTAATTCTCTTAGTTAACAAACTTCTTGTGATCTATTCTTACAACTAGATAGCTGAATTCTACCATTTCCCACAGTACGGGTATGCTGTCACACCATCACAAAGGCAAACACTGTAAGCTGAACTATCATACATTGGCACCATCTGTTACATACAATCCTTCCATCAAATTACCCGCCCCCCCAGACAAGCGTTACTGCGTCCATTCAAGTGATGCAAAAACAAGTACACGAAGTGATGTAATTCTCTCCAGGTCTCTCAGCTACACAGGAAGGGTGTCTACCTGGCCCCAACTCTCTGTTCTCTGCACTTATTCTCTGCCACATTCCCTGGGGTGGCAGAGGGAGAATCTATTTTGTGATTTCTAGTAGATGTTTTCTGCTTAGTGGAATGGGAGGATGAGCCAGGAAAACAACATGTGTGTTGCCATCCAACTCTGATGACACAGGCCCCAGGGCTCCACCTCACAGGGCTAAGGGGCTCCCTGGGAATGTGTTCCAGGGTCATCCTTCCTCCTGCCCAGTCTCCCTGGTAGAGCTATCACACTCATGCTCTCACTTTGTGTTTCATTCACAGCACTCGGCGATGTTCCTGGCTATCTTTCCCATGCATGCTAATTTATTTACCTTCTGGTCTTCACTGTTTAAAATTCTCTGTAACAATAGAGCACGTTATACAGGGTGGAAAAGCACAATACTTAAGCACAGGCAGTTGCAGCATATGAATGAGCATGAGCTTGTGCAGACCACCTGGATTCCTATGCTATTGGCTGTGTGACCTTGGCCAAGTCGCTGAACTCAGAGGCCCAGTGGCCGTTTTTATAAAATACGACATTATGATGATGATGATGATGATATTGGTAATGTGTTTAGTGTCATGCTCAGTGAGTGCTCAATGAGTATCATCATCATCACTATGGCCATGTCCCACTTAGTAAATGAACATAGTTGTCAGGACAGTGGCATGAAGATGTGGCCCTCCACATACTGGTCTTCAGGGAAAGAATGTCAGGGCTGATAAAAATGAATTCACTGTGAGACGCTACCAAAAATTACTCTGAATCGTTTGAATTGGGAGCTCGGCAGGGGACACAGTCAGCATCACACTCAGTGTTCCTCTCTCTGCAGGTTGCACTAGTGGGTCCTCTCACCTGTCCCCAGCTCTGGTCCTTTGCTGCTTTCCTTGCCTTCCCCTGTGCCCTCCCAGCTCGGAGGGCCTGAGAAGCGGGGGTGAGAGCTTGGCCTCGCACCAGCCTCTGCCCTGGCCCCACTCTTGAGTTTGCCTGTGGGGCCTGCAGGCTGGGAGGCCGGAGGTGCCTGGTTCAGTGGGGAAAGGAGCTTGGCACAGCTGGAGGGGAAAGCCTGATGGCACCGTTTCTAGCCTCATGTGCAGGAGGAAAGTCAAGGGCATGAATTCCCCATGACCACAAGCTGGGGGTGGGCGGGATGTGACTGCGGCCTGGGGATGCCCATGGTCTGGCCCAGGCTGGCCGCAGAGGAGCAGCCTGCACTGTTTCCGATAACCCCATGGTCCTCTGGGGGTTATGAAGGTGCCTGCCCCTTCTTAGACATAGGGTCCTTCCCAACTTCATTCAAAATGGCTCTGCCAGAAATTTCAGCCACGAATTCCTCTTTGGATAAGGTGGATTCTGAGGAATCTGCTCATTTCCCTGACCACAAGTCTGTGGTTTTGCCCAAAGCGCCACCAAATCTTAAAAGCCTTTGGTCAGGCTTCAAAGGTTTTGTTAATACTAGGAAGGTGAGAGCCACCAGGCTCCTAGAAATCTGAGTGTAAAGAAGGAAAAGGGAATCCAGCTCTCAGTCACAGGGGGGAAACACATGGTAGCTTGCAAATTTAAGCATTGGAAAGGTACAAAGTTCATTAAATATGATAATTCTATGAGTCAGATAGAATTTACAATTTTCTCTCTTCTTCCACAGATGTATACAGTAAGAGCTATCATTAAGAACCACCAAAAGGACACCCTACTGAGGTCCCCAGTCATGTGGAACACACGCCGAATCAGCCCGCTGCAGACAGGCAGCCACCTGATTCCACACTACAAAGACTCAGAGGACACCAGACCACCAGACCAAGGTACTGAGTCCCACTGTTCCCGGCCCAGAGGTAGGGGCTTCTGAGCCGTTGTCCCACTGCTCCTGGTCCAGAGGAAGGGGCTTCCTGGTCACCATCTGTCCCGCTGCTCCCAGCCTAGAGGAAAGGGCTTTTGGGCCACCTTCTGTCCTGCTGCTCCTGGCCCAGAGGAAGGGGCTTCCAGGCCACCATCCCTTCCACTGCTCCCGGCCCAGAGAGAGGGGCTTCTGAGCCACCATCCCACTGCTCCTGGTCCAGAGGAAGGGATTTCCTGGCCACCATCCCTCCGGCTGCTCCCAGCCCACAGGAAAGGGCTTTTGGGTCACCATCCCTACCGCTGCTCCCAGGCCCTGTCCCACCTCACCCAGCTCAGAGGAGGTAAACTGTGCAGGTGCTAACAGCCCCCCGCCCCAGTCGAAATGAGAAAACATGTAAATAAGTCTCAAAACCAGACTTCCAGATAACCTACAGCAACCCCAAAGGGAAATGAGGTGGAAGACTCTGATACTCAACCACCTGGACCCACTGAACTGGCAAGAAAAGGGGATCTGGAAACAATGAAATCAGAAATAATTTCTCAGATAACAGGAGAAATTGTGCCCCTAGTGCAAGACATGAATAATAAATCTAGAGAGGAGCTGAGGAACTTGATGGAATCCCAACATAAGAAACAAATGGAATCCATAAAACAGATGCAAATAGATTTCCAGGACATGAAAAATTCCATTGAAAGTCTACACAGCAGAATGAGCCAATGTGAGGACAGAATTTCAGATATAGAAGATAAGATTGCAATTAGTGACCAGGAAAAGAAAAATTGCTTCAAAATTATAAGGGAACATGAGAAATCAATCCAGCAGCTGCTAGATGATGCAAAAAAGAATAACATAAGACTGATTGGGCTCAACGAAGAAACAGGAGAGAGTGCCGATGACATAAAAAATCTCTTCATGGAAATAATGGCAGAAACCTTCCCAAGCATGGGAAAAGAGCTTGACATACAGATGAGTGAGGCATATAGGACTCCAAATAGCCTTGATCAAAAAAAATCTACACATAGGCATATAATTGTTAAGATTCCAGAAACACAACAGAAGAACAAAGTTCTCCAAGCAGTCAGAGAAAAGAAACAAATTACATACAAAGGAAAGCCCATCAGAATCACAGCAGACTTCTCAACACAAACTATCAAGGCAAGAAGAGCTTGGAGTGACATATTCCAAGCCCTAAAAGAAAACAGCCTCCAACCCAGATTGATGTACCCTGCAAAACTATCTTTCAAAATGGATGGAGAAATAAGATACTTTCATGACAAAGAGCACCTTAGGAACTTGGTGAATACCAAACCAGCACTCCAAAGAATTTTACACAATATCCTAGGAACAGATATTGAGGATCACAACCCCAGGAAGCAAAGCAGAATGAACCCATCTGGCATGACAAGAAATTAAATGTAAAGGGGGAGAACCCAACAAAAAGAAAAAGTCACGGCAATGACAAGTCAATACGTTTCAGTTAGAACCATCAACATTAATGGTCTCAATGCACCAATCAAAAGAAATAGACTGGCAGAATGGGTCAAGAAGCAAAATCCAACAATATGCTGCATACAAGAAACACACTTAATTCAAAAGGAAACTTATAGACTGAAAGTTAAAGGGTGGAAAACAATACTCCATGTGACAGGAGCCCCCCAAAAAGCAGGAGTAGCTATCCTCTTGGCAGATCAAGTAGATTTCAAACCAACACTGATTAAGAGAGACGAAGAAGGACACTACATCCTTGTAAAGGGAAGAATCCAAGAGGAAGAGATGACAATCATAAATATCTATGCACCAAACACTAGTGCACCCAACTGTATAAAACAAATACTAACAGACATGAAAAGTCATATATGCACTAATACAATTGTAGGGGGAACTCAACACCCCACTGTCACAAATAGATAGATCAACTAGACTAAAAATAAATAATGAAATACTAGAACTCAATCAAACTCTTGAACAAATGAACTTAACAGATGTTTACAGAGTGTTCCACCCCACAAAATCAGAATACACATTCTTCTCAGCTGCACATGGGTCATTCTCCAAAATAGATCACATACTCACACATAGAACATGTTTAAGTAAGTGCAAAGGAATTGAAGTTATCCCCTCTATATTATCAGACCATAGTGCAATGAAATTGGAGATCCATAGCAAAAGAAACTCAAAAAATTTCATAAACACGTGGAAATTGAACAACACATTTCTGAATAACCAATGGGTCACAGAGGAAATTAAAGAAGAAATCAGACAGTTCCTTCAATTAAATGACAATGACAGTACAACATATCAGAATCTATGGGACACAATGAAAGCAGTCTTATGAGGGAAATTCATAGCAGTGAATACGCATATTAGGAAAGCAGAACGAGCCCAATTAAACAACCTGATGCTGAACCTCAAGCTTCTAGAAAAAGAAGAGCAGGACAACCCCAAAGCTCATACAAGGGAGGAAATTATAAAGATCAGAGGAGAAATCAATGCAATAGAGACTAAGAGAACAATACAAAAAAAATCAATGAAGCCAAGAGTTGGTTCTTCAAAAGAATCAACAAAATTGACAAACCTTTAGCCAACCTTGTCAGAAAAAGGAAAGAAAAGGCCCAAATCCATGCAATTAGGAATGAAAAGGGTGAAATTACAACAGACCCAGCAGAAATCCAGAGGATCATCAATACCTACTTCCAGAACCTATGAAAACACAGAAGAAATGGACAGATTCCTAGATACATATGAATTACCAAAGTTGAACGAAGAAGACCTAAAAATTCTAAACAACCCAATATCAACCAATGAAATTGAAAATGTAATTAAAAGCTTATCAACTAAGAAAAGCCTGGGCCCTGATGGCTTCACTGCTGAATTCTACAAGACATTTAGAAAGGAACTACTGCCACTACTGTTTGAACTCTTCAATGAAATTGAAAGGGAAGCAATCCTCCCAAATTCATTCCTGGAAGCAAGCATCACCTTGATCCCCAAAGCAGAGAAAGACCCAACCGAAAAGGAGAACTATAGGCCAATCTCACTAATGAACATAGATGCAAAAATCCTTAATAAGGTACTGGCAAATAGAATGCAGAAGATCATCAAAAAGATCATACACCCTGACCAAGTGGGATTCATCCCAGGGATGCAGGGATGGTTCAACATATGCAAATCAATCAATGTAATACAGTATATCAATAGAGCCAAGGACAAAAACCATATGATTAGCTCCATAGACACAGAAAAAGCATTTGACAAAATCCAACACACATTTATGATAAAAACCCTACAAAAAATTGGAATAGATGGTCTCTACCTCAAACTGATAAAAGCCATCTATGAAAAACCAACAGCCAATATCATACTAAATGATCAAAAACTGAAATCCTTCACACTAAAATCAGGAACAAGACAAGGATGTCCACTATCACCACTCTTGTTCAATATAGTTTTAGAAACATCAGCCATGGCAATTAGACAAGAGAAAGAAATAAAAGGAATAAAGATAGGAAATGAAGAAGTCAAATTGTCATTATTTGCAGATGACATGATACTCTGTATAGAAGACCCCAAGAACTCCACCCAAAGTCTTCTAGACTTAATAACCAAATTCAGTCAAGTAGCTGGTTACAAGGTCAACACACAAAAATCAATAGCTTTCCTCTACACCAATGACAGACTCACTGAGAGAGAAATAGGGCAAATAATTCCTTTCACGATAGCATCCAAAAAACTGTAATACCTAGGAATCAACCTAATGAAAGAAATCAAAGACCTCTTCTCTGAAAACTATGGCACTCTGAAAAGAGAGATTGAAGATGATATCAGAAAATGGACAGACATCCCCTGCTCCTGGGTAGGAAGGATTAATATAGTGAAAATGGCCATACTTCCAAAACTGCTATATAGATTTAATGCAATTCCAATTGAGATCCCAGCAACATACTTCATAGACCTCGAGAAAACAATCCAAAAATTCATTTGGAGCAAGAAGAGACCCAGAATAACAAAAGCAATTCTAGGTGACAGAGACATGGCAGGGGGTATCACAATCCCCAACCTGCAACTATACTACAGAGCTACTGTGATTAAAAACAGCATGGTACTGGCAAAGAAACAGACCTGAGGACCAGTGGAACAGATTAGAAGATGCAGAAACAATGCCAGACACACTCAGCCATCTCATCTTCGACAAAGGAGCCAAACACCCTCATTGGAGGAAAGATAGCCTCTTTAATAAATGGTGCTGGAAAAATTGGGCTTCAATTTGCCAAAGATTAAAACTAGACCTGTATCTCTCACCATGCACTAAACTAAAATCGAAATGGATTAAAGATCTAAATATTAAAATAGAAACTCTGAACCAGTTGGAACAGAGGTTAGGTAGAACCCTTGAAGACATCGGTGTAGGAAAAGATTTTATGAACAAAACCTCAGTTGCCCATGAACTAGCACAAACAATCAACAAATGGGATCTCTTCTTATTAAAAAGCTTCTGCACAGCAAGAGAAACCACCAGCACTGTGAAGAGACAATCCACAATGTGGGAAAAAATCTTCACCTGCTCTTCCTCAGACAAAGGGCTACTATCTCGAATCTATAAAGAACTTAAAAAGATCAGACCTCCCAAATTTAAAGACCCAATCCAAAAATGGGCATCTGAAATGAACAAACATTTCTCAGACAAAGAAGTAGAAATAGCAAATAAATACATGAATAAATATTCAACATCACCGGTCATTCGAGAGATGCAAATGAAAACAATGCTGAGATTCCACTTCACTCCAGAAAGAATGGCTGCTATCATGAAATCAACCAATAACAAATGCTGGCGGGGATGTGGGGAAAGAGGAACCCTGCTCCACTGCTGGTGGGAGTGTAGACTGGTGCGACCACTGTGGAAATCAGTATGGAGATAACTCAAAGAACTAGGACTGGAAGTCCCATTTGACCCTGCTATTCCACTGCTGGGGATCTTCCCCAAAGAATTAAAAGAATCATTCCCCAGTGATATATGTGCACCCATGTTCATAGCAGCACAGTTTGTAATAGCTACAACTTGGAAACAGCCCAAATGCCCATCGACTGGAGACTGGATAAAGAAAATGTGGGTTTTTTATAAAATGGAGCATTACTCAGCCATAAAAAATGAGAAATTAGAGGCATTTATAGCTAAGTGGATGCACATTGAGGCGATACTCTTAAGTGAAATAAATAGGACACACATGTGTAAATACCGAATAGTTTCTCTGGTGTGAGAAACTGAAAGTGTAAATAAGGACTAAATGTATAATAGGTAATGTGAAATAGGAAGAAAAGGGGCAGAGGGGAAGGGAGTGGGAGGGCTAGGGGAAAGGATAGAAGGGAATGGGATTAATAGGAGAAAATGGAAAAATAGGAACAAAATCTTTGTAAATAGGGAGGACTGGGGGGGGTTGAAGGGAGGGCTGGGCAAGGGTGAAAAATAAGAACCAAGAGAGACTATGTTAAGGTGCAAATTTCCAATGATGAATGTCATTATATTGTATACCTTAAATGTACCAATTATTAGAATGAATAATCGATAATGTAAAATAGGAAGCAAAGGTCCAAAGGGGTAGGGGTAGTGGGAGGGGCAGGGGAAAGGAAAGAAGAGAAAGGAAAAAAATGATGAGAAATGGAAAAAATGGAAATAAAGTCTTGTAAATAGGGAAGGGTGGAGGGCATGAAGGGAGGGCTAGGAATGGGGAAAAAATAAGAATCAAGATGCATTATATAAAGGTACAATTCCCAATGAGAAATGTAATTGTGTTGTATACCTACAATGTACCAATAAAAGAATTTAATACAAAAAAAAAAAAAAGAACTACCAAAAGTATTTTCGCAAAGTTTTAAGCCATTTTTGAAAAATTTCTGAAGCAAAATAATGCAGAGGCATTTGGACCAAGGATGACAAGTGCACCCTTAAGAATGAGGAGGACACAGCACCCCCTCCCCAATCCCACCAGGCCAGGGAGCTCCTCAGTAGCATAGGCTTGGATGATCCAAGCCAAACCAGATGCCCAGGGCCCAGGCCTGTGCTTTCTGTTTCATCTTTGCTGTTAACTCCTTGCAGAACCCCGTGCGTTAGCTCATAAGAAAACTAAGAAATGGTTGACTGAGCTCATTACAAAGTGTTCCTAAATAATATAATTGTTATGATGCAAGATGATACTATACATATAGTATATTGTACACACACACACACCCCAATGGAGAGATTTTAAACATGTAAACTAAGCACTAAACAAGTTCACTTCTCTTGTTGAACAGAGAAAGAAACAGAGGTATAGAAAGGTCAAGGAATTGGCCCAAGGTCACACAGTAAATTAGTGCTGAACTGAGAATGCCAGTCCAGGGTGCTTTCTCTCTGGTAAATGAGTTACAATATTCATGACATGGGGAAGTCAGTATTTGAATCTGAAGTGAAAAGTAAATTGATGTGGCTGAAGAATAGTCTTGTAAATTCTTATGAAAATCAGTGACAAATATTTTTTTTTTCCCTCCTTTGAGAAGGATTGAAAAGCAAGGAAGTTAGCATAGATTTGAAAGGCCAAGTGATAGTAAAAATAATAATAGACATGAAATACTAAGTTAGTAATAATAACAGTAGCTGATAACACGCACTAAGTATCATGTGACAGGCCTGGTGCTTATAACTTCACTTTATCCTCATGATATCCGTATGAGATTAATACTATTCTTTTTTTTTTTTCTGGGCCAAATGGAACCTCCAATTTTATTTTATTTTATTTTTCAAAATAAATTTTATTTTGTTTCATCCCTATACCCGCTCAAGCCCCCTCCCCTCCCTATGTACAGAAGCTTTGTTTCCATTTTTCCCTTCTATTTTCACTTTTTTCTTGTCCCTTCCTTCCTTTCTCCCTCCCTCCTCCTTCGTTCCCCTTCCCATTTGAACACTTTCATTTCCCAACATCCATTATACATTTCAGTCTTTATTTCCACTTTCAGTTTCTCACTCCAGAGAATGTGGTATTTAAACATGTGTGTCTGATTTATTTCACTAATGGTCTCAAGGTCCATGCATTTATCCATAAATGTCTGAAGCTTATTCTTCTTTATGGCAGAGTAGTACTCCATTGTACAAAAAATCACATCTTTATCCACTCATCAGCTGATGGGCATTTGGGCTGTTTCCAAGCTTTAGCTATTATAAACTGTGCTGCTATAAACATGGGTGTACACATATCACTGTGGTGTGATGCTTTTAATTCTTTCAGGAAGATACCAAGAAGAGGTATAGCTGGGTCAAATGGATCCTCTAGTTTTAGTTCTTTGAGGAATCTCCATAGTGATTTCCACAGTGGTTGCACCAGTCTACTCTTCCACCAGCAGTGGAGCAGGGTTCCTCTTTCCCCACAGCCCCTCCAGCATTTGTTATTGGTTGATTTCTTGATAGCAGCCATTCTTTCTGGAGTGAGATGGAATCTCAGTGCTGTTTTAATTTGCATTTCATGAAAGACCAGTGATAGTGAACACTTTTTCATATATTTATTTGCTGTTTCTGATTCATCTGAGAAGTGTCTTTTATTTCAGATGCCCATTTTTGCATTGGCTCTTTAAATTTGGGGGGTCTATTCTTATCACCATATTAGCAAAGACAAAACTGAGTTTTATGAAAAATTACCTGTTAAACGTCCTATAGGTGTAGATGGCTGCATGAACTCAATTTTGTAGTCTCCCTTTAATGGACATTAGCAAACAGAACCTTGTGCCAGACTAGAGCCCCAAAATGCCTTTCTCATGTTCCTTAACAAGTTAAGCACACACATCAACTCACTTAATCCTCTCAGCCACTGTAAGACCTAGTTACTAAGGTTTCCAGAGTTTCATTTTACAGATGTAGAAACTGAGCCAAGAGAGATCAAGTAACTTGATGAGGGAAGAGCCAGGGATCAATCATAGTTTGTCTACTTTGACCACCAGGCTCTATTTCTTCCCAATCCTCAACTCTGTCATCTGAAAAATGGGGATGTAGCAACAGTAATAAGGTTTAGAGGAGGATGACACTTCAATGGCAGATAAATGAAGGCATTTATATATACTATTAAGTACTAAAGAAACATTGTATGAAGATGAGAGCAGTTTTGTTTAGAACCGTAGAATTTAAAACTTGGAGTTTTTCTAAGCAATTTTCCCTAGTAATTAAAAGACACTTTTTTTTTTAGATACTAAACTTCTAGATGTCTCCTCGCACTTTTCCTTCTGCAGGCATTACTACAATATGCACGGACCCCCAAGATGTAAATTCAGCTTTCTTATGAAAACCATCACCAGTTAAAACATACGTCAGATTGATGAAGAGGAGAGTTAAGCATCAAAATAACAAATTGGCTCCCAAGAGTTGTTTCTGTTGACCTTGGGATTCTGGAAGAAAATAATTAAAGCAAGGCTGGTGTAGGCCTCCCTCCAAGATTTATGGACAGGAGAAGATCTCAACCATTCCACTTCTGGGTAATTGCTCCATTGCCAGTGACCTCCACAATGGAAAATGTGCGTCGGGGGCAGCAGGGGTGGGTTGTGAGTGAGCGAGGCAGCTGGAGACAAAGCAGAGGCAGGGAGAAACCTTGCTCTTGCAGAGACGCAAGGGCACTGCCGCGCATGCCCAGTGTGACAAAGCTGAATTTCAAGCTCAAGGTGGGAAAGAAGGAGATGGGAGATCCACAAATATTTTTAATAGGTATGTTCCTGTGCACTTTGCTAAAGTATTTCTTGTCTCAATTTTGACCACAGCTTCCTCCCCACTAACACACAGGCCCACACGCTTAACTTTCCCAAGAGAGAATAGTGGCTGAACTCTGAAACATTTGTTGTTTAAAATGGCACGTACTTATTAGAATTAGTGCTAATCAAAGCCAGCAGCGACTTAATGTCTTAAAACTGCCACAGTGAAGTGTTTCCAAATCCAACCCACTGGGCATTCACTTAGAAAATCGAAATCCTTCACCTCTAACCCACATTGTCACAGTATAAGTAGTGTGTTCAGCTCAGAGAATTGACCCTTATGCTTGGTTAGTGTCAAATCCTTTTTATTTTTCCTCTGTTTGTTTTAAAAAATTTGTTCTAGATTATGCTTACATGGTGCCTAACATAAATAAACAAATGGCAGAGCTGAAAGACTTCCTAGAAGGGAATATGAAGATAAGGGTACAGGTAAACTACTGGTTCCAGGACCCTCCACAAATCCCCAAGTCCAGGGAGGCTCTAGTCCCCTGTAGGAAATTGCATAGAGTTACATGTAACCTAGACAGATCCTCTTATAAACTTTCAATCATCTGTAGATGACTTATAACATCTTATATAAGGTAAATGTTAGGGAAGTAGCTATCACACTATTGTTTAGGGAATAATGACTAAGAAAAAAGTCCTCACATGTTCAGTACAGATGCATTTTGTTTTCTGAATATTTTTTATTTGTGATTGACCCACTAATACACAGGGTATTTGCTATCTCTCTCTCACACACACACACACACACACACACACACACACACACACAGAGCTCACCCTCACCTCAACCCATCCAAGGCTGAAAGTCTTACTGTATAGAAGGATCCAAAGGGGCCGGGGATTTAGCTCAGTGGTTTTGCTGCCTGCTACACAAGTGCAAGGACCCGAGTTCAATCCCCGGTACCAAAAAAAAAAAAATCTAATGACATGGAAAAAAAAATCTAATGACATAGAAGGACCCAAAGGACAGGCGTGCTTCGGACAGCTTCCTTACCCATCTCCTTATGATGTCCACTTCTTTAGCTTTGGCCAAGTGTATGTATGTATTTAGGTAGTAACCACAAATCCATTCACAGATCTTTAAAAGAGGTTATTGATTTTCTTTGTGAGCCATTTGACAGTTACCTGGGCTCAAATAGAAAACTGGTAAAGAAGCAGACATAAAAAGGGGATAGTTAGCAATTCTACTCCTAACTGTATACCTAAAAGAATTGAAACAAGAACACAAACACATACCTGCAAAACTCATAGCAGCAAAATCCACATCAGCCAAAAGGCAGAAACAAACCCAATGCCCATTAACTGATGAATGTATGGATAAAATACAGTATATCTATACGATGGAATATTATTCAGCCTTCAAAAGGAATGACATCCAGATACATGATACAACATGGATGAAAGAAGCCAGATACCAAAGGTCACATACTATGATCCAGAATAGGTGAATTTATAGAGACAGAGAGGGGACTGCTGGTTTCCAGGAGCTAATGAAGGAGTTGAGAGAAAGGTGCAGACTACAGTTCTTCTTCTACTTACCCTGTTACTACAAACTTCCTCTCCATCCTCAATTACTTTCTGAGCTCGGTTGTATTCCCAGAGCTAGGCCACTGAGCAGTGTCCAAGACCACAGAATCCTTGCTCTCCAGAAGCTCATATTCCAATGAGCAGAGACAGACAATATAAAATGTGAAAGAAGGAAAGAAAGAAAATATATTAGACGGGAGTAAATACAGGAAACAATGAGGACCCATTGGCAAGAGCCTGTCCACTGCCCTTGAAAGGTCAGACAGGTGGGTGGTTGGACTTCGGGCTCCTGTGGCAGTGACTTAGTCACCTTTTCTTTAAAATCCTCTTCATTGCTTAGTCAGATGCAATTGAATTTTAAGACGTGATATTTTTTAAACCACATCATGAGTCATGATTCTATGATACACACTGATAGTGCTTAGGCAAAATGTGAGCCACTCTCAATTCATTACTCTCCTTTGTGTCACACACACACACACACACACACACACGCTCGTGTACATAATCTATGTCAACTCTATTTCCTGAAACTTTTCATATCCGCTCTCCTCCTTCACGGAAGTCCTCTTCAGCTTCATAGCGCTGTGCTCCAGGCCTTTACCACCTCTCGCCCAGCAGCCTCCTGACGGGCTGTCCAGGCCCTGCTGTGCTCCACAGCCTTATTTTCTGGTTCTAGGAAAGTCTTCCTCTTTGCCATTCTCACCTACTGCTCCTGGCCCGGTCCTCTAGAGACTCAGTGAATAAAGTAGACCTTCTCCAGCAGGGCTGCCCTCCCAGGGACAGAACAGGACGGCCCTCTTCCTCCTCTCCAGCCTGCACTTCCCTGGCTCCTTGCCTCTGTCCTACATCTTGGGCTCCAGACCTTCCATCCTGCTAACCCCGATCCAAATGAAGTTCAGTTTACTGTAGTTTTAGAAATGTTTTCAAAACAGAACACAGTATTTCAAATGTAGGTTGAGCAAAACACGGTGGTTCTATTTCTTCCTTATAACTAGCTTTTTAAAAATAGATTTTAAGACCCTCTAAGCTGCGGCGACCAGCCCGGTGAGACAAGACAAGCACCTTGAAGCAAGCTCCGTGGCCATCCAGGGCCACGCACGGCACAGTGAGGTCCGCCTAGCCACGCACCAACGCTATCCCCCCCGCCCCGCCCCCTCACGCCCCCGCCCCGCCCCCTCACGCCCCCACCCCGTGTGCCGCCTACCTTCTGGCTTTTCTGCTACCTGGTCCCACGCTACAGAGGCACAGGAGATTATAAAGACCCTTGTCCTGAGCGCCACAACATGGAGCAGAAGTTAGTAACAGAAAGACGGTTTCTCAGGCTCCTCGAAGAAAACTGAAGCTCAGGAGAAAAGTAAAGAGAACCTCTACAATAAAGGCATATCAGACCACTGTACTTGGTCTGCTGCTGCCTTGCTGAGACTCATTGACTTGTATATGCACAGGGATTCCTGCGTTGCCCACTGTGACAGCAGACATACCCTGAAGGAGGCCCATAATTTCTATTGCTATTTGCAAAAAAGAAAAAAATTTTTTTAAATTTTTAATTCTTAATTTTTACTTTTCTTTTTTTATCTTTTCTTTCTCTCCCTCTCACTCATTCTCTCGCTGTCCCACATTGCTCCTCATCTCCCCATTTGTTCCTTTCTGCATTGAATTCGGATTTCTCACTTACTGTTCTTTTCTTCTCTTTTTCCTTCTCTTGATTATCATTAGGTTTAAAGGAAAGTAAACTTGGTATCTAGCCTCACTGTTGCTGTTAGGTGATTCTATTCACATCTTTGTTCTTTCATTCCGCCATTTTCTCTTGCCTTTAAAAACTTCTTAGAGTTTGTGTGATCTTTCTGTGTCTTCTGGCCTCACCGCTAATCTTACCTGTTCTTTCTACCTGTCCTTCCCTCCCCAACTCCTTTTAACTCCCCACCCCGAAGGGGAAAGATGCTATATTGAAGAGTTTATTCATTATAAACTTATGTTGGGTTGGTCCTCGGTTTTAATTTAACTCACATAGTTAAAAGTGATAGATTAATAACTACCACAAATTGTCATTTTCTAAGCTGTGCTTGATGCTATGGTATTGCTGACTATGTCATTTGGGTTAACATGTTGTGATTGATCTAATTAGTTTTCCTTCCTAGTATAAGAAAAATATAATAGCTTCAGAGTCATTAGAGCCTCAAAACCTAAACACAAGCTATATCTGGAAGACACCTCTGAAAAGCAATCATTCCACAAGGGTTTTAAACACAAGCAACAAAGATACCTACATTAAGCAATCTTGAAATATCAACCCAGGAATTAAATCAAGGACAGTACCAAAAACAAAAATGAGAAGACACTTAAGCAAGGCACAAATGCAGGCTTCCACACCACAAAAAGAGACTCTGGGGGAAATGAGGTAGAAAAGTCTGATAAGCAACCACTTGGACACCCTGAACTGATAACACAGGAAGTAACAAGGCACACGCATGAGGCTCTAGAAAATTTCAAAACAGAAATAATCTCCCAGATAAATACAGACATGGTGAGCAGAGTGAAAGACATCATTAGAAGTTCTAGAGTAGAAACAGATAAGAAAATAGATGAGATCAGAAACATGCTGGAAGCCATGAATGCCCAGCATAAGAAAGCAATGGAAAACATGATCGCCCAACATAAGAAATGGAATCCATGAAATATATTCAAACAGATATTCAGGAGTTTAAAAACTCCACTGAAAGCATGCAGAGCAGACTAAGAGAATCTGAAGACAGAATATCAGTTATAGAAGACAGGATTGCAGTTAAGGACCATAAAAACAGAGATTTCTTAAAGGTAGTAGGGGTCCATGAGAAATGAATCCAACAGCTGCTAGATGATGCAAAGAAGAATAACATAAGACTCATAGGAGTCCACGAAAAAACAGGAGAAAGTACAATGGACATAAAAAACTGTTCACAGAAGTAATAGTAGATAACTTCCCAGACATTCCTGAGGTAGAGAACTGGACATACAGATAAGTGAGGCATATAGAACTCCATCCACTCATGACAAAAAAAAATCTACACCTAGGCATGTAATAGTCAAGATCCCAGAAACCCAACAGAAGAACAAAATTCTACAGGCAGTTAGAGAAAAGAAATAAATCACCTACAAAGGAAAGCCCATCAGAATCACAGCAGATTTCTCAACACAAACCCTCAAATCAAGGAGAGCCTGGAGTGAAGTATTTCAAGTCCTAAAAGAAAATAACTTCCAACCTAGACTGTTGTATCCTGCAAAATTATCTTTCAAAATCAATGGGGAAATTAGATACTTCCATGACAAAGAACACCTGAGAAATTTTGTGAACGCCAAACCAGCACTCCAAACAATTTTAAGCAGTATCCTAGAAAAAGACAATGAAGGTCACAACTCCATGAGGCCCAGCAGAGAGAAGGCACCACGCAAGGTAAGACACTAAAGTGAAAGGGGGGAAAATAAGAAATAAAAGAGCCAACAACAGTAAAACATCATGACAAGGATGAGTCAATATCTGTCAATTATAACTATCAATGTTAATGGCCTCAATTCACCAATCAAAAGAAATAGACTGGTAGAATGGATTAAGAAGCAAAACCCAGCAATATGCTGTATACAAGAAACACACCTAACTCAAAAGGAAATCCATAGACTAAAAGTAAAAGGATGGAAAACAGTTCTCCATGTGACAGGAACCTGCAAAAAAGCAGGGGTAGCAATCTTATTTGCAGACAAAGTAGATTTCAAACCAAAACTAATTAAGAGAGACAAAGATGGTCACTACATCCTTGTGAAAGGAACAATCCAAGAGGAAGAGATGACAATCATAAATATATATGCACCAAATATGAATGCCCCCAACTATAGAAAACAAATATTAATGGACATGAAAAACCAAATAAGAACTAATACAATTGTATTGGGGGACCTCAACACCCCTCTATCACAAATAGACAGATAAGTAGAAAAAAAATTAACAATGAAATTCTAGAACTAAATGAAGCTATTGAACAAATGGACTTAATAGATGTTTACAGAGTGTTCCACCCCACAAAATAAGAATACACATTCTTTTCAGCTGCACACAGGTCATTCTCCAAAATAGATCACATGCTAGCTCGTAGGACATATCTAAGTAAATGTAAAAGAATCAAAGTTGTCCCCTGTATATTATCAGACCATAGTGCAATACAATTGGAGATCAATAACATAAGAAACCGTAAAACTCCCACAAACACATGGAAATTGAACAACACCCTCCTGAACAACCAATGGGTGACAGAGGAAATTAAAGAAGAAATTAGACAGTTTCTACAAGTAAATGATAATGCCAGTACAACATACAGGAATCTGTGGGACACAATGAAAGCAGTTCTACACGGGAAATTCATAGCAGTGAATGCCCATATTAGGACAACAGAAAGAACTCAGTTAAATAACTTAATGCAGAACCTCATGCTCCTAGAAAAAGAAGAGCATAACAAACCCAAAGCTTGAACAAGAAAGGAAATTATAAAGATCTGAGCAGAAATCAATGCAATGGAGCCTAAGAGAATGATACAAAAAAATCAATGACTCAAAGAGTTGGTTTTTTGAAAGAATAAATAAAATTGATAAACCTTTAGCCAACCTTATCAAAAAAAGGGAAGAAAAGGCTCAAATCCATGCAATTAAGAATGAAAAAGGTGAAACCACAACAAATCCAGCAGAAATCCAGAGAATCATCAATACCTACTTTGAGAACCTGTACTCTAATAAAATGGAAAACACAGAAGAAATGGACAGGTTCCTAGATACATACGAATTGCCAAAATTAAATGAAGAAGATATAGAAATTCTAAACATCCCAATAATAATGAGTGAAATTGAAAATGTAATAAAAAACTTACCAACAAAGAAAAGCCCAGGTCCTGATGGCTTCACTGCTGAATTCTACAAGACATTTAAAGGAGAACTATCACCATTACTCTTTAAACTCATCAAGGAAATTGAAAGGGAAGCAAGGCCTCCAAATTCATTCCTGGAAGCAACTGTTACTTTGATTCCGAAACCAGGGAAAGACCCAACCCAAAAAGAGAACTACAGACTAATCTCCCTAATGAACATAGGTGCAAAAATCCTCACCAAGATACTGGCAAACAGAATGCAGATGGTCATCAAGAAGATCATACGCCCTGACCAAGTCGGATTTATCCCGGGGATGCAAGGATGGTTCAACATCCATAAATCAATAAGTGTAATACACTATATTAACAGAGTCAAGGACAAAAACCACATGATCATCTCAATAGATGCAGAAAAAGCATTTGACAAAATCCAAAACCCATTCAGGATAAAAACCCTACCAAAAATTGAAATAGAAGGTCTTTATCTTAACCTGATTGAGGCTATCTATGAAAAACCAACAGCCAACATCATATTAAATGGTCAAAACCTGAAAACTTTCATGCTAAAATCAGGAACAAGACAAGGATGCCCACTATCACCATTCCTGTTCAATATTGTTCTGGAAACATTAGCCATAGCAATTAGACAAGAGAAAGAAATAAAAGGAATAAAGATAGGGAAGGAAGAAGTTAAACTGTCATTTTTGCTGATGATATGATACTTTACATAGAAGACCCAAAAAACTCAGTCAAATGTCTTCTAGACCTAATTGACAGATTCAGTAGAGTAGCTGGATACAAGGTCAACACTCAGAAAACAATAGCCTTCTTATATGCAAATAGCAGACCCCTTGAGAGAGAAATTCGGGAAATAATTCCTTTTACAATAGCATCTAAAAAAATGAAATATCTAGAAATCAACCTAACAAAGGAAGCAAAAGACCTCTACACTGAAAACTACAGCAATCTGAAGAAGGAGATTGAAGAGGATATAAGAAAATGGAAAGATATTCCTTGTTCCTGGGTAGGAAGAACCAATATAGTGAAAATGGCCATACTTCCAAAACTACTATATAGATTCAATGCAATGTCAATTGAAATTCCAACAATATACTTCACAGAACTAGAGAAAACAATCCAAAAATTCATTTGGAAACAGAAGAAACCTAGAATAGCAAAAGCAATTCTAGGCAACAGAGACATGGCTGGGGGCATCACAATCCCCAACTTGAAACTGTACTACAAAGCTACTGTGATAAAATCAGCATGGTACTGGCAAAGAAACAGACCTGAAGATCAGTGGAATAGATTAGAAGATGCAGAAACAACTCCAGACATACTCAGCCACCTCATCTTTGACAAAGGAGCCAACCACCCTCATTGGAGAAAAGATAGCCTATTTAATAAATGGTGTTGGAAAAACTGGATTTCAACCTGTCAGAGATTAAAACTAGACCCATACCTATCACCATGCACTAAACTAAGATTGAAGTGGGTTAAAGACCTATATATTAAGTCAGAAACACTAAACTTGCTGGAAGATAAGTTAGGTAGAACTCTTGATGACATTGGCACAGGAAAAGACTTTATGAACAAATCTTCAGTAGCACGGGAGCTAGCACAAAGAATCAACAACTGGGATCTCATCGTATTAAAAAGCTTCTGCACTGCAAGAGAAACTACCAACAGAGCTAAGAGACAACCTACAATGTGGGAAGAAATATTTAGCAGCTGTAGCTCAGACAAAGGTCTACTATCAAGAATATAAAAAGAACTGAAAAAAATCAGACATCCCAAATTCAAAGACCCAATTCAAAAATGGCCATCCGAAATGAACAGACATTTCTCAGACAAAGAAGGAAAAACAGCAAATAAATATATGAAAAAATGTTCAACATCACTGGTCATTCAAGAGATGCAGATGAAAACAACACTGAGATTCCACCTCACCCCCAAAAGAATGGCTGTTATCAAATCAAGGAATAACAAATGCTAGCAGGGGTGTGGAGAGAAAGGAACCCTTCTCCATTAATGGTGGGACTGTAGATTGGTGCAACCACTGTGGAAATCAGTATGGAGATACCTCAAAGAACTAGGACTATAGGTCCCATTTGACCCAGCTATTCCCCTACTGGGAATCTTCCCCAAAGAATTAAAAGAATCATACCACAGTGATATATGTGCACCTATGTTTATAGCAGCACAGTTTGTAATAGCTAAAGCTTGGAAACAGCCCAAGTGCCCATCGACTGGAAACTGGATAAAGAAGATGTGGGTTTTTTTATAAAATGGAGTACTACTCAGACATAAAGAATGAAAAACTAGAGACATTTATAGCTAAATGGATGCATATTGAGGCCATACTCTTAAGTGAAATAAATAGGACACACATGTGTAAATACCGAAGTTTCTTTAGTGTGAGAAATTGAAAGTGTAAATAAGGATGAAAATGATTAAAATGAATAATTGATAATTTGAAACAAGAAAAGGTCCAAGGGTTTGGGGATGGTGGAAGGGAAAGGGGAAAGGGAAGAAGGGAAAGAAAAAATTATGAGAAAAAAAAATGGAATCAAACTCTGTGTAAATAGGGAAGGGTGGAGGGGGTGAAGGGTGCACAGGTAATGGGAGAAAAAATAAAAACTAAGATACATCATGTTCTGGTACAAACACCCACTGATAAATGTAAATGTATTCTATACCTAAAATGTACCAATAAATATATATATTAAAAATAAATAAAAATAGATTTTAAGAGCAAATTTTATGAGTTTTGAAAATAAAATATACTTGTGTAACTACCAACCCAATCAAGATACAGAATATTTTCATCACTCTAGAGAGGTTCCTCATTTCCTTCCCAGTCCAGACCTACACCAACAGGAACCACTATTCTGATTTCTTCCTACAGTGTAGTTTTGCCAATTCCAGATTTCCTTATGAATGTAGAGTATGTAATCATAGAGTACGTAATCATAGAGTACATAATCATAGAGTACGTAATCTTTTGTGACTGGCTTCTTTTACTCAACATGTTTTGAGATTCAGTCATGTTGCTGCATGTATCCGTAGTTTGTTCCTTTCTAGGGCTGAATGATATTCCCTTGTATAAATACCATGATTCATTTATCCTCCTGTGTGATTTACATCTTGGGTTGTTTTCAGTTTGGGGCTATTGTAAATAACGCTGCTATAAACAAGTAGTTTTATAAACTTCTGTTATCATCTTGGATCAATACCTAGAAATGGAATTCCTGTATCACAGTAGGAAAATGTTTATAAGAAACTGAGAAAATTTTCCAAAATAGCTGTGCCAGTAATGTAGGAGAGTTTCAGTTGCTCCACATCGTTGCTGATGTGCTATATCTTTGTTTAGTGCTATATCTATTAATTTTTGCCATCCTAAAGGGCATGCGGTAGTGTTTTGTTGTGGTTTAATTTGCTGTCATTCAATGAAGTTGAGCACCTTTCATGTACTTAATGGCTTTTTACATATCTTCTTTTATGAAATGCCAGGTCAAGTCTTTTGTTGTTGTTTTTTATTGGGTTTGTCATTATATTATTGAATTGTAGGAGTTCTTTATTAGTATCTAGATAAAAATTCTTTGTTGACATGTGCTTTGTGAATAGTTCATTCAGGTGTAGTTTGTATTTTCATTTTCTTAAGGTCTTTTAATGTATACAAATATTTAATTTTTATTATATCCAATTTTCCTTCCTTTTCTCCTTTGAGCCCTGCTTTGGCCCTAAACAATCTTTGCCTGAAATGTAGTCACAAAAGTTTTCTTTTCCTAGGTTTTACTCTAGAAATTTTATGTTTGCAGATTTTATATTCAGGGCTATTACACATCTCAAATTAGTTTTTGTGTATGGTGTGAGATGAAGGGTAAGATTTGTTGTTGTTTTCCATATGTTATTCTAGCACTGTTTGTTTAAAAAGATTTTCATTACCGCAATAAGTTAGTTTGCTTATTAATATTTCTCTATTCCCAACTGGATGGGGACCTTCTCTAGACCCATGTCTTCTACTATGAAGATCTAAAAATAAGTTTCACACATATTGGTAAGTTTCTATACCTTTTTAGCCTTTACTGACTGAATATTCCATAATGGGCACGAGCCAAGAACTGAGCACCTCTTGTCCTGGAAGAGTTGACATCTGTTGGAAGATAATAAGCTAATATATAAGATTACATATAAGCTAATGATGCACAAATAAAGTCTCATATGATGAGAGCGGACTTCAAAGGCATGAGGCAGGAAGGAAGCACATCATAGTGATCAGAGATCATCAGCTTTGGATTAGGGAAGATCTACCTTATCCTGGTTGCTAAGGTAGACTTTGAGCAAGCCACTCCACCTCTTAGAGGCTCATTTCCTCAGGATTTTTGAATTTTTTTTTTTTTTGGTACTGGGGATTGAACTCAGGTCCTTGCGCTTACGCAGCAGGAGGTGAAACCACTGAGCTAAATGCCTGGCTCAGGATTTTTGAAATATTACATGACTCAAAGTACAAAAATCTCATCACATTTGCCTGGTACTCAGCTAAGTGTTCCACATGTGGTTGCTTCTTTTTAATCCCACAGAACTCAGGAAAACCCACTTGGAGGAGGAGCTTCCTCAGCTCAGCCTTGAGGAATGTTGGAAGTTATTGAGAGAAAGAAATGAAGAACATGTCAGACTGGGAAGAACAAAGATACGGAGGTGTAAATCGACATGGGTCTGTTGCTAAGGTTTAAAGTGTGAAGAAGTGAGTGGACAAAGAGATGAGGTGGGGTAGGTCACAGAGCTTTATTAGCCATGCTCAGGAGCTCGGGCAGTATTTTTCAGTCACTCCATTTGTGCATAACTAGGGGCAGCAACCCCTCTCTGCTCTTTCTTCTACACTCTCAGTTGTCCCTTGAATGCTGTATTCAACAATAGCCTTATCTGTAGGTCTAAATGTGAAGCTCACCTGAGAGCAAGGTGATACATGATAGTACCTCCCACAGGGAAACCTAGGAACCTTCTCAGGTAGGGTGAGGGCCACAGGTCTCTCAGGATGTCCAGAGAAGGCCTGGTATCCACTTCTAACTCTGCCCAAAAGCATGCCCACATTAGTCACACATGGATGGCTCTCATCAGTACCTTTCTCAAATGGACAGCCTATCTGCTCTCTATCTGTCCTCTTATTGATGGATAGAGTCTATTTCCTTTAAGCTACTATTTTAAGCATTTTCCAGACATTAGGCCTCTTATTATGTTTGACATGGAATAACTTGATTACTTTAAACCTCCCGGCAAAGCCATGAGTAGATTTTATTTTTTCAATTCACAAATGAGGAAAGTGAGGGCTCAAAAAATATTAAATAACTTGCCTACAGACGGACAGATAGTAAATGGCAGGTCCAAAATTTGAGTCATTATCTTAACACTGGTGCATTATTGTCTTTTGGTTTCTGTGCAGCCACCGAGGAAGGGATCTCCCTGCTTGCCTGCCCTACTGGGCTGCTGACTCCCTTCAGTCCTGCTCATTTCTGCCTTCCTCAGGTGCAGGGCACCTAATGTGCCCCTCTGGAACCTGCCTTCTTAGCTGAGTTACTTCAGGGTGAGGGCCTTGAAGCATCCCTGTTGTTTCTTGTTTCTTGCTTATACCATGGCTCATTGGCTGCTTCAATGGCTACAGTTTGGATTTGGGTCGAATGTGTTGGATGCTGGTTTCCTGGTATGGTGGTGCTAAGAGGCGGTAGGACCTTTAAGAGGCTGGACCTAGGGAGGCTCTGTTAGGTCACTGGAAGGGATTAAGGTAGTTCTCAGCAGACTCTTATCAGTTCTTGAAAGACAGATGTCTTTCTTGGGTTTGCTGTCTCTCCATGTGATCTCCCCCTCTCACATTGCTTCTGCCATGTTGCCATCTGCCATGAAGCCCTCACAAAAGGGTGAATTGATAGGGCCACCCAGTCTTGCACTTTCCTCTAAATAAACCCTTTTCCTTTATAAAATACAGATACTTTGTTGTGGCAACCAAAACCAGACTACTACACCAGTCTGCCCTCAGCCTGAAATGAATGCTTTATTAGGTCCATTTCACTAGTTAGATAATCAAGGTTCAGAGAGAACCATATCACATAACAGCAAATTGCAATATCAAGACTCAAATCTAGATCTCCTGCCTCCAAAACTAAGAATATGTCACACCTGGCTGCCTTTCTGGGAAGTTAAGTCACCTGTTGAGCAAGTAGTCCAATAGACATAAGAGGACAATTGGATAGAAAAGCTGTACAATTTTTTTAAAAGTTTCACAAGGCTAAGTGTTACAAGTTGGTAATTCTGCTGAATAACTGAGAATATAAGAATAAACTAAAAATAGAGGAAATAATGTGGAAAACCCCCATCACTAACATCATAACTCACCACTGTTCACTGTTCTCTATTATCTTATCACAAAAAGGTGGAATTATGGGATGAACAGCCAAGGCAGGACTCAGCATAAAATAACCCAGAACACATATAAATGTAAAGCAAGCATGGAGCCCTGATTCATATTCTCACAGGCAATAAGTATATTGGCAAGGCAGCATCCATTCCCTGTATCTGATCAGGATGAAAGTCCATCTCCAAAATAAGATCACTATGAAAAAGTAGGAGGACCACATGAGGCAGTGTGGCTGGCCAGGAATGACCCAATCTTGACGTTGAGCCAAATTTGCTGAATTTATAAAGCAATATCCAAAACCAAGCCTTTCTTGCACATCTTACCATCTGTTTCTGAGTCTGTCTGCACACCTCGAGCTTGTGGATGTCAGGTTTGAGGCCATGTTCTTCTGTCTTGACAGAGTTTTAGCTGTGCCCTGTGTATTGCAGAGTTGGAGAGCTGTGTGCAGTGGGTTAGCCTTTAAACATTCTCCATGTGATGAAGTATTCACAAGCTGGACATGCTGCTAGGGTCCAGTGCTTCCAGGAATGATGGGTATAACCCAGCAGTTCATAAGAGGGTATGTGGTGGATTTTAGCTGCTCTCGACTTTGGCTGAGGTCACTGGAGTTCTTATGAGCTAAAGTGTGATCCACAAGTTATGAGGCTCAGATCATTAAGCAGCCAAATTGGGACTTTCATCCAAATCGATAAATTCTATAAAACCATCTCCACCACAGTTTCAGAAGGTAGTTTTGTAGAGGCATTCAAAGGAATTTTGCAAAAATCATTAGCAGTGACATGGTAGTAGAAGAGACACATCCATAGTCCTTTCTAATGTTGCATATGGTTTTTTTGTTTTGTTTTGTTTTTTGGTACCAGGGATCAAACTCAGGACTTTGCACTTCCAATGCAGGCAAAGGAACCACTGAGCTAAATCCCCAGTCCCTGTTGCATGTTTTTATACTAGCAAAAAAGGATAGAAATTACTAGAAACATAGAAATGTAGCGGGTGAAATAAAAAATGTTTAACATATATTCATTCACTCTCCAATCATTTCTTGATAACCTAAATATTATGTGCAGACTCTTACTTGCTGAAGATATAGAAATAACAAACACACTCCCTTCTTTCAAGGGAGCTCATATTTAATGAAAGAAATGGACACATGTGCAAATCTAGTTGACTATGCAGAAGATACCACGGGGAGAACAGAGGAAGAATGGATTATCAGGGAAGCTGAGGGTGGGCATTTGATGCTGCAGTTGAATTAGGTCCTGAAGGGTATATAGGAGTTTGCCAAACTGAAATGATAGGGTGAGATTCCAGGGAGAGGAATTCCACATGCAAAGGCAAAGATAGAGAAGAGGAATAGTGAGTTTGGAAAACAGAAATCATTTAACATATTCCAATACTCGAATTTTGAACCACTGTAGTGAGGAAACTTAAACACTTTCTGCAAATCATATACATATATTCTAATGCCCAAGTTATCAGTTCATGGAACAGTGTGAAACAGAAAATGGGGTCAGAAAGTGTATAGGACTGAAAGAAAAAATGAGACAATCTGAGTTCAAATACATGATACCCAATTTCAGCCACTTGGGATCAAGGGTTTCCCCTAAACCCTGGTGGGAAATGACTGGATGTCGATATTACAGTTATACCATATATTATATGCAAATATACACACTATTAAGCTGCATTTATTATTTCCAAAGCATGGGTTCAGTCATTCTCAGAAATCAATTTGTTATGTTAGAATGGCCTGAGGTAAATAATGTCTTTCAAGTATTGGTAAGGATGGGTACAAAAGTAGGTAGAACTGACCGATGTGTGCCTGGTGGATAGAATAGAGAGGTCCTTACAGGATGGTTTCTATGAATGAGCCAGGACATAGTAAATACTCAATAAATGGTAGCCCAGTAGTGATAATGGGTCACATAAAATAAGTGAAAATTCACAGAGCACCCTAGGAAAGCAGTAGATTTGAGCTTGTTGGCTATGTACAGTTTTGCTGACTATGTACAGGTCAATTAAGAAACACTGAAAATGCAGACCTGTGCATGTGCACATTAGAGGCCAAATTTATACTATCTGTGAAGCACCAGAACTCCAAGTGAGAAATTAAATAAGAATTAGTAGAGGATCATTGACAACCTAGGGGGCTTTAGCAGATGTAAATATGAAACTTCTTTGTGGAGACAATTCACAGCCACCAAGTTCTTAGGACTTCCCTGGGAGGAAAAAAAAAACTTCTCTAAGGATAAGTTCATAATAAATAAAAATTGCAAACTATATGAAGAACCAAACTACCCTAAAGGAGAATGAAGAGACATAAGAGCCGAAAATAAGAGAATGCCTTCAAAATAACAAGGAATTTGAAAATGAAGCAAACAAATACATCTATAACTTTACCCACATAATAAATTTAATTGGAAGCTGGTAAGAATGATAAAATAGTTTAACGTGCAAATTATTTTGTTTTTGGTGCTGGGGATTTAACCCAGGGCCTCCTGCGTGCTAAGCACAGGTTCTACCACTGAGCGACATCCCTGACCTCCATCTGCAGATTCTTAATGGCGACCTTAAAGCTTCTTTCATGCTTCACTCTTGTGAACTGACTCACATATGAAAGTTGAAATACAATTTGTTACCAATGGAGCCAAAATCCACCCAATCTGGTCGAAAGCAGTCCTTTTAAAATTATTTTGGAAAATGCAGAGAGATGGAAAATGCCAAGACAGTTGAGTTCAAATAGACACCTCATTTTATCCTGCTAATTAAACCACCTGTGAAATTGTCATAAACAATTGCTTCCATCCATATATCATCTGGTGCTTTCACTTTGCTTAAAAGTAGACTTTATCCATTTGTTTTGTTAGTAAGAAATGTCAAACCCCAATAAAAACTAAAAACAATTTTTTGTATCTGTTTCATTAGAACGACATCCCAAAAGAACTTTATGTAGTTTGGTTTTCCCCATAGAATTTTGACTTCTTTTAAAGACTGCCAACCCTAGGGGGTGAAAGTATCAGATAATGCATTGAGGCGGGGGCCCAAATTTCTACTTATATATTTGGAATCTCTAAGTGCAGCAGTCCTAGACTGGAGCGTTCATGACTGAATAAAAATGTAGGAAACAATATTGAAGGAATTATAGAGTTGCCATCATATTATTTGCTAGATAAGAAGATTCACAATAATCATCTGTTAATATCTTTTTATTTATTTGTTTGCTTATTTATTTACTTATTGTGGTACTAGAGATTGAACCCAGGGCTTTCGCACTCAACTACATTCCCAGCTCTTATTTGGTTTTGTGACAGCATCTCACTAAGTTGCTCAGTTGTCCAGGCCAGACTCAAACTTGTGATCATCCTGCCTTGGCCTCCTAGAGTGCTGAGATTACAGGAGTATGCCACCATGCCTGGTGCATAATTTTGTTTTTAAAGTAATGTTTTAAAACAAAAAATCTTAACAAAGAATATGATCTCTGGGAAAAAGTGTCTGCAAATTTGTATGTAAGTACTTTATGAGAAAAGTACTTTATAGCACACTTGTTTTTTCCATAAACTAGTAAAATCTTGGTCATGGTTTCTGATTCAGAGTTCTCCAACTTGGGCATGTGGGGCATATGTCTCAACTCTGATTTTGAAGCACAGGCTACTGAATTCTAGAACGCATACTCACTTAGACACACACTCAGCTGTAACCTGGCCAGTCTCTATACCCCCAGATCTACCTTTATAACTAGACCAGATATAAAACTATTTGAATTTTGAGTCTCCCTTGCGGTTTCCATTGCCCTTACATATATGTTCTCTAATTTCATCTAAAACAAAACAAAACAAAAACTCTACTACGAGTAGGTGTTATATTTGCCCTTATCTTGCAGGTGAAGAAACTAAAATTCAGAGTGATCATTCCCTAATTCACCTATACATTCATACATTTGATGAGCATGTATTCAGCATTTCTGAGTCCTGTGGCACTGTGCTACCTCCAGTGAAGTTGAGATGAGTAAAACCCATCTATGTTCATAATCAAGGTCATATAGATAGTTATTGCAGAGTTAGGACAGCAGCCCAGGTATTTTGATTGCAAATACTCTGCTTCTCTAGTATTCTGCTGCCCATTGTGTCTCTTTCTCCACTGTGAATAGTTCTTGCTCCACTACACAGCCCATTCCTCCCCTGCTTGTGGTATGAGCTCTCTCCTTGGCCAGGCTGAGATTTGTGGAACTCCAGATGGGCTCCCATATTTAAACCATCATTCTTTAGACATTTGTTCAACATAAATTTCAGATGGCTGAGCAGTTGAAATGGTGTTGAAGGATGCAAAAGAGAGAAGAGGACCCAAGAGCCAGTATCCCAGCCTGTAAAACAAAAGCCCTGCAGTGAACCAGGAAGTTCAAAGACCAAGTATTAGTATCTGAACATAACCATGCTTACAAACCGTTATCCCGAACCTTCCAAGCATTTGTAGTGCTGCTCCTGAGAGGAAATCTGCTAAGTTCAATTTTTTTCAGTCCCTTATGTGCCAGTGGTGTCTTAGTTGAACTCCTTGGCTCCCCACCCCTTCATCTTTCTCTCTCCTGGCTTCTTGTTTGCAGCAGCTTTTGTTGATCACTTTACCAGAATACAGTCTCATTATCCATCACCAACTCCAAGCTGTTTTCTCAGCAGGTCTCAGCCTCTGATGGTTATACCTTGCCTCATCTGCCTGTAGGTGATTGGACTGATGGGCCCAGGCTGCATGGTGGTTATAACTTTGGATACCAATCTTACATATATTGCTAGACAGTCCTTTGCATTTATACAAACTTTGTAGGCACTCTTGTTTCATATGGCTGCCACACTGAGACATGTTAGAAGTCAGAGACAATTTATAGAGATAGTTGTAGTAGTCTAATGCAGTCTCAAGTGATGGGTCATTATATATTTGTTTATGACAGTTTTGGAGTTAAGAAGAAAAGAGAAAAATTAGCCTTAACCTGCCACTTAATTCTAGTATATCTTCTATTTAGTTCAAAATAGAATAAAAATATATCACTATGAGAATTCCAGGAAGCAGATTAATTTGGAGAAAATTTTCTCTGAAACAGCCATTAAGAGAAGCGCACCAACTCAGATTCTTGGGTGAAAGCCATATTTAATTGCTTGTTCAGTTCCTTCATTCTCTGCTAATTCTTATTCTCTTTCCCAGTTGAATGGTAGTAAGTAGAAGGCAAGATATCAAAATTCTCAATCCCCCTACTAAAATAATAGGAAACCTCAATCATAGTACTCTGAGAACTACATACTAAATCTGGTCTTGATGAAAGCCCGTGTCTCCTCAGGAATCTTCTAAGACCAACTGAAATTATGCATAGGGGCAGCCAGTGTCAGATAGTTCATACTGCACCTTGGGAACATACATTTTTGTAAACTGGGTAGATAGGAAAGACCCCAGATGTGGAAGAAGGGCGCAGAAGGGTGGGTGAAAGAGCACCTGACCTTCTTCCTTGCTCCAAAGGATGAGAATGCTCTAATGCTGCAGAGATTTATTTGTACTAACAAGCTCTTATTTCAAAATGCAATTACCCATGGGATGATTAAGCCTACAGTACTGGAGATCACATTAAACTCAATTAAGTCTTCTGCAATCAGAAACATTATTTTGGGCAAAGGAAAAAAAGATGCACATTCCAATTAAAGAGGGATGAAAAAGATAATGATCTCAGGCAGCATTTCCCAAATCTGCTGCCTAATGATTATCAAATGAGCCTGTGAAAAGTACAGATTTGCTATCCTTTCGCTCTACCTCATGCCCACTGTGATTCAGGAAATGCTGGAGTAGGGGCCAGAAGTCGGTAATTTTAAAAGCTTCCTGGGTCATTCAGTGCTGCTAGCCCAGGGATGAGCTTTGAGGAAGCACCGGTGTTGGAGGGTGTTTTGCTGCCCTTGACCAACCTTCACAGTCTGATCCTCAGCTGACAAACCCTGAACTTGATGTTGCATCAGGGCTCATGAGGGCTGATCTGCTTACAGAGTCTGCGGGAAACTCCTATATAAACCAGAGTGCCAGCTCACCAGTTCCAAGGAGGGGAAGTCCTTTTCAGAGACCAAAACGCTCCCATCTGCCACGCAGAAAGCCTAGGCAGCCAAAATTGTAATCACATGGTTGCCTGATGTCGATCTGTGAAATCTGATCAAAGGGATACTTGCTCCCGAAGGAAGTTCCATTCAGGCTGCAGGGAAGTGCAGTGAATGATCTTTTATTGTACGCCGAGATCAGATATCTTTGACCTTGGCCAGAGCTGGAGAAACACTGCCAAATTCTTGCCCTCATACATTTTTTTCCCAAGTCTCCAAAGAAAACCATTTTTTGAGTGTTCATTCTTGCTTTAAATAAGATGTATGTTATTAAATTTTCCTTTTCTTAGTTGAAGTCACATTTCATTCATGTATCTCTGGCCACCTGTACTGTACTCAATGTGTCCAGATCCCCACTGACATCTTGGGTGACTCTTTAAGTGGTTTAACACTCTGGTTTTACACTCAACCTCATGGAACTTACATTCTAGTTGGGAGGAGACATGTAATACACATATTTTAAGCATTAAAAAAAATAAAGTGTCAGTGCTTTAAGAAACTAAATTAGAACAAGGAGTGGAAAGTGACTTTCTCTGGGAGCTGGAAACTTGTAATCACATTCTTAAAGCAGGTCTCATTTTCAAGATCACAGAGGGCCTTGTATGTCACCATCATACAGGGTACTGACTAACGACAGGAGTTAGAATAGTGTTCTGTAACTTTGCTCTGTGCAACTATGGACAAAATAGTCAGATAGATAATTTGAAAACTCTTCCACCAGTACACAGAGATTACTGAATAAAATATGATAACGATTTATAGATTTACTATTTTTGAAATATAGTTTATTTAAATGAAAAGATGAATAAACAGTGAAGTCAGAAAAATCCCCAGGCAGCAAGAATAATGAGAAAATGAAAACCAGTGAGACTGACCCCGAGAGTTGAAACGACTTCGGGGAAGGGGAATGGATCCTAATCCCTGCATGGGAACAGGAGATAAAGTCTTAGCCCCAGAGACAGGAAATTGGAACTAAAACCGCAACAGGAAGCCAGGTTGAAGCAGTGCAGAATTAAAAACAAATGAGTGGAAAAAATAAGCCCACCCATCAGGGAGGAGTTTAAAAACTATCCTGTGAATATTTATAGCCATGAAACGCTCTGGTGTCCAAATCCATGCTGTGGGCGTAGTCTAGGAAACGCCAAGTTGAGATGATAGCATAAAATATGATGCTGGCAGTTAGCGCTCCTGGGGTTGTCACAAAAGTAAATGCAAAATGTCTCCTGCAAAACATCTCCTTCACGTGGCCTCTGGAGGGATTTCCAAAGATTACATTTCAGTGAAGGGAGGTTGATCATCTGAAACTGGGCATGTGAGGAAACAACACCACGAAAGAGGGTCAGCAAACAGTACAAAATGCAGAACCGGAACTTTAGGTACTAAATAGAAATAGAAATACAGTTACTTAAAGAAAAGATTTAAGAGAAATATATTAAAAAGTACAAAACAATAAAAGAGAAAGTACAAGAATCCCTGAAAAAAGATCAGTCAGACTTTGAAAATAGAACCAAATAGAACGTTTAGAAATAACAACTCAATAAAAGCTAAAAAGCAATGGAAAAAATATTTGCAAATCATAATCTGACAAGGGACCTGTATTCAGATTATATAATGAACTCTAAACTCAGCAGTAAGAAAACAACCTGATTAGAAAATAGCAGAAAGACTTAAGCAGACGCTTTCCTAAAGAAGATAGAAGTATGGCAAACAAACACAGAAACAATGTTAACATCATTAATCATCAGAGAACTACAGACTAAATCTACTCTGAGATACCACCATATACCATTAGAATGGTTAAAATAAAAATCACTGATAATGCTGAATGTTGGCAAGGGTCAGAGATACTAGACCTCTCATGTATTGCTGGTGAGAATGTAAAATTATTCAGCCACTCTGTTCATCAGTCTAGCAGTTGGTGGGGCGGGGGGGTGGAGAGAGAGAGGAGAAGGGGAGGGAGTGAGGGAAGAAAAGGAGAAAATGAATTCCTATAGACTTCAGCAATCACTCCTGAAAATTTATTCTATAGAAATGAGAACTTTTGCTCATACAAAAACCTGAACAAGATGTTCATGCAACTTTATGTAACAGCAAAAGGTAGAAACAACCTAAATACAATATCCTTCGATGGGCAAATGATTAACCTCTGGTGCATCCGAACAATGGAACATGGCTTAGCAGTGAAAAGAAATAGGCCATTGGTGCACACAACAATTTGGGTGGATCTTAAGATACTTATATTGAGTGTGTGGTGTGTGTGTGTGTAAGTGTGTGTGTGTGTATGTGTGTGTGTGTGGTTTGTGGGGGGGGTCAGTCTCCAAGGGTTACATGGATTGTGCAGATCCATTTATATAAAATTCTCCAGATTAGAACATTTTAGAGATGGAGAACAGGTCAGTAAAAGAAAAGGAGGAAGGTATGACTATAAAGAAGCAGTACGAGGGCATCCTTTTGTGGTGCCGGAACAATTCTGTATGTTAATTGTGATCACATGAACCTATAGCTGTGACAAATGTCATCACAAATATACACAGAGATTCTAAAAATATCAGTATGTATAAAAACCTTTGAAATTTGAAGCCTAGTGAATGGTATTGCACCAATCAATTTCCTGGCTTTAAAATGCATTATAGTTACTTAATAGGATACTCAAGAATATCAAAGAAAAAGAAAGCTCAAAACAATTAATATAGCTAGTTTTGCCTATTGCCAATCACAGTTCATAATTTTCTTTTCAATAAAAAACATTTGTCTGGTATTCCACCTGTATCAACAATTGAAATCTTCCACCCAAATGCATGGACACCTAGAAGGACTAGAGTTCACTGCTTTGGGTAGCAAATGAAAAACATTCTGTACTGCAAAACTTTGGTGTAATCTCATTAATAAGAGCTGAGCAAATATGACAGGCACATGATTCTAGTTGGGCGAGAATTCAGCAAACAAACTGTAAGGCTGAACCAGTCTCACTCAACTTGATTTTGCTGCTGTAAACAGGGAGTAAATCAGACCTACCAGTTCCAGCAGCCCAGCTTGTTGCACGCTTCTCCCTGGACAGTGGCTCAGTGCCAACACCCATCAGTTCATCAGTAGAGCCTGGAGAGTACAGGCTTAGTCCACGCACCTTAGCTACTTGGTCTACTGGCCACAGTTTTGAACTGCAAAAACAGAACTAATGGAGAAAGATAATATAGTCCATCTCATCTTTCTTTATTTCTTACACCAGTGGGCATAACTTTTCAGTGACTCAGGCCACTGGGGTCAAAATGTCAACCCTGGAATGATTTACAACATAGAGTAAAGGACTAAGAATGGGAAGCTCTCTCTGACTCTTCTGAAAGCTCTTGTCTCTGAATTTCGTCTTGACCCATCTCTAAAATGGCAAGTGAGTGAAACTCCAGCACACTGCTGATCTTAGAAGAAATATAGTGTTCACAAATGTCTATTATTTCACCACTTTACACCCACTCCACTTAAACTGTAGGGAGAATAGAAACCATCCATCCATTTATTTGCTATAAATGTTTATCAGGAGCTATCATTTGCCAAATTAAAAATGAAAAGACTATCCTTAAGGACTAATTGGAACCGTGTGGAATGATTGTCCAACTCAGCCTGTCTGAATTCTTGGTGAATAAATACACTAGGTCAAGGGCCATTTCCTTCAGAGCTGTACAAAAACAGGGACATGTGGAGGAAGTGGGTTCTTAAAGAAAAAGCAGTGCACAACAAATCTACTTAGGTGCACATGTCCTCACACCTGGAATTTCAGTGATCCTTTTCCATTGTACACCCTCTTATAGTCACATGTTTGGTGGCCCTGGTTGACTCTGACATACACTGTGTCTACAAGCACCAGTTAGAAAGGGGCATATTATGAACTTCTCAGTTCTAAAAGTACAAATAACAGGAATAAACTAAACAGGGAGGAAGCCTGTACCATCTCTTTCCATGTGAAAATGGTTACCTGCTCATGGATGGAAAAGGTCCCCAGACTGAAGTTTTGTATCTGGAAAGGAGGTTCTGCTCTGTTCCTGGACCAGTTGAAGTGGGTCATGTTTTCATTATGCAAAGATCACTCCAGCTCTGGCCAGAGGTCTTTTTTATTTTTTTCTAGTGCTGGAGATGGAACCCAGAGTTTTGCATGTGCTAGGTGAATGGTCCACCACTGAGCTATTCTCTGGCCCACTAGAGGTCATCTTGATGCCTCCTTCATGGAATTTTTTTTTTTTTCATTTCTGGGATTGAACCTAGGGCCTTGTGTATGCTAGGCAAGCATTCCACCATTGAGCTTTATCTCAACCCTTGGTGAAATTTTAATAAGGAAAGATTTGACCTAAAATTTGCAATAAAGACATGCAGGATTTTACTGCATCTTCACATTTATTGGCCTCCAACTGTACTGTTTTCTCATCTCTTATGCATTCATATTCTTCACCTTTCTCCTTCCTCTCCCTTTCCTCTCATTCTTTAGTTCTTGCTCTCTCACCGTTTACTCAAAGTGTTGAAGTCTTTTCAAAACTTACTGTTAAATAAAAACAATGAGGAAATGGAAAATTGCTGCCACATTTAGGCTAGGAAATGATCGAAATTCTGATTACAATATAAATATATATATGTTTTACCATCACTATACATCATACCAATAAACTACAGCTGGCTAATGTCATACTTACTTTTGGAAAGTAAACATTAGGACAGTAAAGGTTCTGAAATGATAATGGAAGTATTTAAAGTCCCCAAATTTCCTATACAGATGATGCTCAGAGTTGATATTTTGGTTGTCCTAGATAATAAATTACTCTTCCAGGTTACATCCTTCATTTACACAAACCTCCAGGCTCTGTTTGTTTCAATACTCCCTGCAGCTGTTAGGTTTTTGCTACATAATTACTGTTTATTCAAAATTTCTCACTTGTTTTGGGATTTACCCACAGAGCTCTCACATTCAGCTTGCAAAACGTGATGACTCTTATGTTTTGTTCTCTGTGGTAAATGTTGGAGGCAGCTTTTATTCCTGACCAAAATATTTGCAGAATACTAATTACATTTCTGTGGACCATCAAAATAAAGTCTGTTCAAAAAAATAAATGAAAAATATGCATCAAACTTCATAACTGCAATTTCAAATCATTCAGGAAAAAAGGATCTGGAGATTGGAGAAAGTGGAAATACTCTCCTGCCTAGGAGCGGTAAAAGTAAGAACAGCAGGCTCATTGTGACCTAGGCCTGCTCGGAGTGCATTCTTTGTTTAATCTCCAAACTACCAGTGGACATAGGCAGTACTACCAGCCATTCTACAGACAAGAGGACCACGGTATGAAGAGGATAAGTCAATTGTCCAAAGCCCCACAGGTAGGCTGTGATACAGCCCAAAGTTAACCTAGGCATTTTGCCCCCAGAACCTATATTTGCACCATTACACCACATTCTTATGAAAGCTATTTCTCTACATTGGAGTATTTTTAGAAGCTCAATATCCTCTGTACTGGATGAAGGAAGAAATACAAAAGACAGAAACCTCATTCCTCTGCCCTATTTTTTGTCCCCCTTTCAACCCACTGACCCCTCATTCCACCCTCCTGCATCATGCTAACTGGGAAGGGTTCCCACAGAGTGTCAGTTCCTTAACTGCTGCTTTCCCCACTAATGGTAATTTAAAAGATCTGGTCTCTGTTTTCTGGAAGTTTTACTCCAAAACAGAAAATACTGCAAGGAGGCATATAAAAGGAACATGCAGGCATGAAACCAAGTCCAAATCCAAGTTCCAACAGGGTTTTAGCTTCTTGAGGTGACAGTTGTGCAATGATAGCCCACACTCAGAGCGTGTAAAAGTATACCATGCACCTGGCTGTCAAAAGGCTTTTGCCTTTCTCCAGTTGGTTTTCACTGGTGCTTTCTATTCTCTTCATCTCTTCTTCTTCCTTCATGTCTGGTTTGGCCCACAAATTCATTTAACAGCTCCTTGTGAAGTGCTTGTCTTACAAGACATTGTCCAGGCAATCAGAGGGCTACAAGAGTGAAAGGGAGAGTATTCCTCACAAGGAGGCTATCTGCCACAGGGTCAGCTTCTCAACATGCAAACTGGATCCACCCACCACAGGTAAAACCCTCCAATGGCTTTCACTCGTAGGATAAACACCAAAATCTACCAAATGACTTCTGTCTGTAAAGTTCTGCCTCCTCTTCTCTGAATCTCATGCACATGCCCTGTGTTTGCCTCTCTCTGACCTTTTGTCAGTTCCTGGAATGTGCTAGACCAGGTTCTCATTTCTGTTCTTGATAGCATCTTCCTATTTTCCATTCAGAGCCCTTATCTAATTCCCAGATGTGTTCTTGTGTGGTTATTAGTGGTGCTGAGCTCCACCTCTGGACTGTAAGTTGCCTAAGTGTGGGAAAGAGGTTAGAGGTTTCATCAGGGATAAGGCAGAAATGGCAGCCGAAATCAGTGTGTGAAATCAGAGTTGCTGACATGCCAGACTGATGCTTTGGAAGTCCAGACTGTTTCTGAGCAGGGAAGCAAGGTGATCAGAACCGTGCTTTAGGAACACGGTTGAGTCTACTAGCATTAAATGAGATGAGATGCAGAAGGGCAGAGCAGAGGCCACTTAGGAGGTAAGTGCTGTTGTCTGAATGAGAGGCCACACAAGCATGATAAAGAAGAGAAAGAGGGAAGGCATTGGAGAAATGTGGTCAAATCAACAATAGATAGTTGTTTGAATGTGGAAACTGAGGAACAGGGAGAGTCCTAAGGGATTCCAAGTTTCCCAAACAGATGTCCAAGCACTTGAAAGACCTAATGAATAGAAAGAGAAAAGTAAGAGGAGTAGGGGCCCAATAGAATCGGATCTGGAACTATTCAGCTGGAAGTATAAAAAGAAAAAAGTTCACAAACTTCCTGACCAGATGTTGCATAGGTGAGCTGGAGTGCAGAAGAAAGATCATGGTTGGCACACAAGTCGTGGGCACCATGCACACCGATACTGTGCTCATGAAGGGGAAGAGAAAAAGGAGCAAAACAAGCTCAAAAGCAGGAAGGATGTTCGAAGCAAAATGAGGGAGGCTAAGAGAGAGACTCTTTGTGTGTAGGAAGCCCTGATCAGTAACATCAAGTGCGAAGAGCAGGGAGAAGATGACACCTAGGAAAAGCCGCCTGAGACCACCAGCTCAGGAAGGGCAAGAGAACCAGTTCAGCAAGTAGGATTTTAAAGGCAAACCGAAACACGGGGATTTTAAAACCACTGAAGTCACCAGAGATTCTACTGCCCTCTGCTGCTGGATTTGGTTTAATTAGATAGGGTAAATTTTAGTATTTACTGAGCACCTGCCACAAACCAGATGCTTTTAAGTCATTTTATCACCAGTGATATGAAGAAGATATCTTCCTTTATTTTAGTATCTATTATTATAAAATTTATAGTTAAGAATGAAGCTCAGGGAAGTACTATAACTTGTGTAAGGGCATAAATTCACTAGCCTTAAGTTCCACAAGGTCAGGAACCATGAGTTTTATTCACTGTCATCTATACCTAGATCACCACTTAGGTGCATTGGATGAATTTTTTGATGAAATGGGAGATGAAGAGTCCAGTACTGTAACCAGATCTGTGTGATTCCAAAATCCATAAGCTTCCCAGATACACAGTGTTTCTTCTCACACAAACTTGTTCCAATAGAAGAGATTGTCCTATTACCAATTTCTTTAAAATTTCTTCAAAAATAAGAGTGCAGAAATTGACTTTGTGAGGAGTGTAATTTCTGAGTAAAAGTATTTTAAAAACTATAATTTCACATTGCTAGTTGTCTAGATGAGAAGTCATCCAAACATTCAAGTCAATCAAAGCTGAATTAATCATAAGGCAGCTTTACTTTCTAGACCATGTGTATGTCAAGCAAATAAATATGTACAAACATTAAGTAACATACATTAGGAAGGAAGCACCCCTCACCCATCCCAATGGTCAATCATAGGCCAAATCATAAGAAATGACTTTTCATGTTTTTCTGGAGATTATTTTCCTAAGGTGGCATTCCTTCTATAGAAAACAAAGTTATGCAAATAGTGGTCATCTATTTGAAGCTGATTATTAGACTTTGAAATGAAAGAGATTCCAATTCAACTTGCATAAGGTGTAAGTTTTAAGTCTTTTTAATGGAAACACCTGAAAGAGGCATTTTCCTAATAAAAATTGAGCCACAGTGATCTACTTGTTCCTATTATGGGATTTTGGCATTATAATGATTGTCAGCTTCTTTCATTTAGTGCAGTTCAGCTGGGAGCTGGCAGGCTGCATGATTCACTAAAAGGCACCATAGGTAGTAACAAATTTCAGGTCTGCCTCTATTTAAATGCAAGGTTGGATAACACACACGACTTTCTGAACATCAGTGTTCCCACATGTAACATGAGACTAAAAATGCTTCATTATCTTGTAATTTACAAAGTTGTTTTAAAGATAAGAGCAGACAATATAAATAGTAAATTGTTTGGTAAGAAATATAAAAGCACCACAGAAATATAAAATATCATCATTGCCTCTTTCCCAAAAGATATTTCTAAACCGTTCCCATCCAGAAAGAAGAGGATCTTCAAGTAGTCATATTTGCTGTTGAGTTTTCTTTGTCTCGTCATGGTAATGAAATAGAAAATTGAATGGCTTTTGAGGAATTCTCCATGCAAGGCTGATCTTGAGCACCCCAAGAAGAATACTATCTTTACTCATCTGACAAAACCTATAGCTGCCAGTGTCTGCACCTGGTAGCTTCTAGCTGGTCCTAGGGTTTTGAATTGCCATGAAGCTTCCAGAATCATTTATTTCCTATAGATTTAAGTGTATGATTCCCCAATCCTGAGGTCCAAACCCCTATTTTGTATCTTTCCCAAACTAAAGTTGAAAGAAATCTCAGCCATGATTATTTTCAGAAGTATCTTTCAAACAAGGAAAGCTCCTGAGACTTGGAGTTTGGGATGTGATCTTGAGAGAGAAGAGGTTAGAGTGTAGTGTTTTCCCTGTGGGCTCCACTTTGGGCCAAAGAGATAGGAACAGGTCTTGCTCTCAGGGAGCCAGTTGCCTTCCTACTGGCTTGAATGTAGAAGCTGCCATCTCTCCTGCTGTTGGGCTAATGTGATCAGGGACTTCCCAATCGGGCCACCCCCTTTACGTCTCTGAGAACAATTGTAGATATGTAAATAATGTATAGGAGAGGACAAGCAGAACACAGATGGCCACTATTAGGTCCTTGGAGAAGTCCATGGTGTTAGAGTCCAGGTTCACATTTGAAAATTACCTGGAGGAAAGTAATAGTGGCCAGTAGCAATATGTATCAATAAAATAATTATCTTCTACAATAGCTCCCTTTATTTGCAGGGGATATGTTTTAAGGTGCATGAAACCTCAGATAGTACTGAAGCCTATATATACTCTATTTCATTCTTATCATAGATCTTAGCTACCTCAGCATTTTTTTTGTCCTTATGAAGCTGAGAACTTTCATCTTTTCACTTAAGAAGCAGTAAACAGCTTCTTTGGGGGCATGTTCAAGTTGCCAGTATCACTACTCTTGCACTTCAGAGGCAGGAGTAGGTAAAATGAAGGATTTGCTTGAGCACAACCCTGAGATATCATGACAGCCTGACTGATAACCAAGAAGGCTGCTAAATGACTAATGGGGGGGTAACATGTACGTCATGGATGTGTTGGACAAAGGGATGATTCATATCCCAGGTGGAGGGGTTGAGATTTCATCATCCTGCTCAGAACAGCACAAAATTTAAAACTTATGAATTGTTTATTTCAGGAATTTTCCATTTAATATTTCCAGAGCACAGTGGATCTCAGGAGGCTGAAACTTTAGAAAGTCAAACTGTGGATAAGGAGCGCTTGCGGTATTTCTGCAGCACTTCTTCTTGCCGGGAACTTCAAGTGTTCATTTACTCTTCATAATAGTTACCTCTCCTTGGTACATACTATGGTGTCTCTTTTAAGGTGAAATGAACTGAGGCATAGAATCTCATTTGCAGAAATTATTTACTGAGCATCTGGTGTTTTTTTTTTTTTTTTTATGAATGTGGTACAGTCATTGCTGTTGAAGAACCTGTGGTCACCAGGAAACTACATGCAAAATACACGATCAGTGACAGAGTTTGAGAGCCACGATTTAAATATAGATCTGTTTCACTTGAAGTTTTAGGCACTAATCATTTGTTTACTCATTCATCCAACATAAAGTACTGAGCATTACTAGGTGCTGGGCACTTTGCCAGGGGCAAATAAGAAAATGATGAGTCCAACAATTGCTCCTGCCTCATGGACCTTAAACCCTCTTCTCCTGTACCCTAACTCCTCACCAGGGAAGAGAGGCTGTTTATCCTCCCCCAAGGAGCCATAGCTCTCCCTCCTGTTTTTGGCCAGTTCTCCAAGGGTCTAGTTCATTGTAGGTATGTCAGATTCCACAGTGGGGATATTTTAGCAGCTTTTTCTTTCCATTTATGGATATTATCTTTTGTTAGAGAAAATCCAATTCTGGAGAGATGAGATCGCTTACAAATGTGACAAATGAAAGGAGAAAAAATAAATCCAATAAAAGGAACAAATTTCCTGTGTCTTCCAGAGCGTCTAACTCTTAAGGTCTGGCCTCTAGCTCTCCATGACACTGATCGTCACAGACTGAAGGTTGAAAAGGGGTGGTTTTGCCCTGGGCTGCGTCAGAGCCTCCCCAGAATCTGCACACATCATCGTGCGTCAGCTGCCCACGGGTTACTAAGGCTGAGAACGAATTTCTGTGACCTCGTTTAGGGTATTGTGCACGGCGCATGTGTTTATTTGATTAGCAAGTAACTGATGGCATTGATTTCTGCAGCTAGCCGGAAGTGGAGTGCTCCGCGCGAGGGAAGCCCAGCTCTCTGATGAATGCAAAGGGGTTAGCAGCCCCCAGCTCCCTCTGTTGACTACTTCAGGCACTGTCGCCACCCCTTCAGGAGGGCTCTCCAGCTTCCAGAAGCTGATTCTTCTGTTCCACTTTTTCTTTAGCTTTTTGAGTTCAGGATTAATTTTAGGACTAATTTATGTATGACCAACCCTTGCAATGCAGAAAATGTAATTTCATTTTTTGTCCTTAGTATTCAGAAAGGAAACAGTTGATGCCATCATGTCTTATTCATATCAGAGAGGTGGACTGATATTTATGGCTTAGGAAAATTATAACTATTTGTCACCTTTTCTGGTTGCTTCTTTTAGTTTTTTGCTGTTCCCCTCCTGGCTTTATCTTCTTTCTTAGTATCTCCCCCAACCCCTTTCATCTCTCATGCCCTCTGGTGGCTGGATATTCCCTCATTTTCTTGGGTGTGCCTGGACATATCACCACAGCAATATGTTTGCTTTGCTGTTTACTCAGATCTTCACTGATGTTCTCCCAGAGAAATATCCTAGCTTTTGTTCTGCATGTGCCACACCTCGAACCAATCAAATGTTTTGATGCATGGATGAAAGGACATTTACCCTCCTCAATCATTGCTATTCCACAACAGACAAGTACTAGTGATAAAGGTGGGATTTTTCATAGATTGCTTTCAGGTCACAGTTAGCCTTGATAGGTTGGGTTACCAGATTTAAACTTGATAGGATAAGGGGAAGTTCTTGACACATAACAAGATTTAATAAACACTATTTTCTTGGAAGAAGTCATTCAACCTGAATTGTCTTAGAAGGTATCCATTCTTAGATATGAGTGTGCTTGGACCCAAAATTAGAGGAATAGTGGCTCTGCTCATATACATTTGCATCTTTCCAAAGAATAGCTTGGGCAATTCAAGATGTCAGAATTTGTGAAATAATAGAATCCTGGAGTAAAGCATCTCTTAGAGATTATCTCTATTGACTCCCAGGCAATTTGAGTTTTTCAATACATGAGTAAATTTTAAGACAAGCAAATGAGAAAATGGTAGCTGCCCAGAAACTCCATCTTTTGACTTTTTAAAAGCACAGTCTCCAGTAAGCTGACTATTGGCTTCTGTATTACCTTCCCCAAGGAATGATCAGAATTGATCAATTCCCCTGGGTGCATCCACTTCAATGTATTTTTTGTTTTAAAAACATACCCACTGACTATGATATCTAAATGCAAGTATGCCTAAAAGAAAGTGGTTGACCCAGGGGAAAAAGTACAGGCTTTGAAGTCAGATGTACCTGGATTTGAATTCTGAGGCACTTTCTGGTTGTGGCACCTAGTGGCAAGGAAGTCAGAACTTCTTTGACCCTTGCTTTGCTCGTCTTCAAAATGGGAAAATTAATTACAATTGTTAGAGATTTCTGGGAAAATTAAATGACTTTAGGAGTACAAAGCACCTGACACATAGTAAGCACCTATACCATTCATTTATATTTCTTGTACGTTTGAAGATCACTGGATCATATAAACTCAAAAGTTGTGCTGTTGACAATAAATTATCCCCTTGAGCATGGAAAAGAGTTCAAGAGGAAGTTTTATTAGTCCCACTTAAACTATGAATTTTTTCAGAAGAAATGGGTTTCCAAATAAATACAATAATTGTACAAGAATGGCATTTTTCTTTTGTCTCAAATGATTGTCTTCTGTCTCTGCAGTATAACTAGATATGCCTTTCCTTGCACAGTACTATAACTGTACAATATTTTCTCCTTAAATTTGCTATAATTTCTGAGTACTTTTCATGTTGTCTGTTAGGTGCTTTACATTTTTCTCATTAAGTCTCCCAATAATCCAATGAAAGGTGAATTATTATCCCAGTATTACAGGTCAAACTCAGTGAAATTAAGTGACTTTCCAAGGCTACACACATTTGGCTGACTCTAGGTCCCCTTGTGATTTTAGAGGATGTGTATATGGGTGGATGGATTTCTGAAATGGGACATTTTAATGTACATGTCACTGTCTCATGATTAATCAGTCATGTATTGTGATTTCTTTTTCCATGGAAAAGTCAGGAGTTGCTCAACAGATATTTCCTGGATGTATGACTCTCCCCTTTTATTAGACTTGTAATCAGCAATATGTCTTTATATTAATAGCTATCAAGGCCCCTGGAATGGAATTTTCCCCCTATGGGTAAGATCTTACTTTCATTTTTATGAAACTAACCGTATAGCTTGGGGTCTGAAAATGCATTCAACATTCGATAAGTATTGTGTATGTTCTTATCTTACTTACGACCCTTATCTGTTTGGCCCTTGTCTACTTCCCCCGTCTCTGCACTCATTACTCCACACCCCAGCCATGCTGGGCCACCTCTAGTTTTTGAAGGCACCATGCCTCTCTAGCCTGGTTGTCTTCACCTGGAGTTCCATTTGCCTGTATCACCAACTGGTGCCACAGAATTCAGTGCTGCCCTCCCTTCATGTCTTAGCCTAAATAGTACTTCCTCTGGAAAACCTCCCTGACCTTCTGTTTCAGTTGTGTATTTTTGTATAACAAACTTCCGCAAACTTATAACTTAATGTTACCACCATTCTCTTGCCCGTGAATCTGCAATAGATTTGGGCTTGGTTTACTCACATGTCTGATATCTCAGCTAGTATGGCAGGCTGAGTCCCTCTCTCTCCCCATGAGATTTCTTCAGCTGGATTTCTTTATGTGATTGTTTGCTTTCAAGAGAGTAGAAAAAATAAAGCTATAGGGCAGCTTAATGACAATACTAGGAAGTCACCTGCTGTCCCTTCTTGACATTTTACTGATGAAAGCAAATCACAGGGTTGACCCAGACTTAAAGGTGAAAGAAAGACATCCCTTCTCTTGGAAGGGCAAGGACTTACAGACTTGGGAGGAAAACCTGGTGGCCATCTTTGCAGCAATATCCCACATGCTCCTAGACTAAGTGTGATTATGTAGAGCAGCATCCTTTTCTGTATAAAACTAGGCAATTGTAAGTACTTATTCAATATCTTTCAACATTCTCCCACCACCTCCCATTCTCACCAATAAAATCTATTAGAACAAGAATGTCCTGTCTACGTTCCTTGCTAACTACACATATGCAGTGAATGAACAAATATATGAATAACCTAGGCACACAAGACAAAGAAGTTAGCCCCCGTGCATTACATGTAGTTTTCCTTTCTTAGTGATCATAAGGTTGATATTTAAAGTCATGTGGCTCTTCCTGTCCTCTGGAAATATTGACAAACATCTCATGAGGATTGAAATTTAATAATCTCCAAGGGCTCAGAGCAGCTTAACAGTCCTTAAAGTGCTTGGAAAATTCTTGACTTCTCAAGAGGAAAAAGCAATAATCATGTTGACAGCAATCTGTCTGAAAGTTATTGCAACATGCCTTGTTTTTGGGTGCCTGGAAAGTCTTTACTGCACTATTAGAATAACTTGCCTTGCTGGTGTGTCTATAAGGGGCTGTTACAGAAATATATTGGAAAATCCCTTCCCATTTCCCCATCTGTCTTTCTTTTTTTAATATTAACAAAAACCAGAAGGTTTTTTTTTAGAACTTTGAAACCAAACATGGCTACACAGCTTTCATGGGAGTTTGTTTTAGAAGCTCACATTTCAAATGCTAAATTAACTACAGACTTATGAGAATGAGAAACAGAAAATTCTTAGAACCAGAAAAAAGAGAGTAAGTCAGGGAAATCGATCAATGTGCATTCCTTTTGATGTTCTTTTTCCTGAAAACAGAACAGGATGTGAGGCACAGGGAAATTGGGGCCTTTTTCAGCAAGAGCAGGGCTTTATAGATCTGGTTTTGACCTGTGAGTCATTTGATGCACAGATGCTGAATGTGGAGTCGGCACTGGCCACTGCCCATTTCCTTGGCCTTCATCTGCTGAACTGAGCCAAGAAGGATGACAAGCAGAAATTGGATTATCAACCACCCTTATATTGTGTCTCCTGTGTTTCTCTATATTAATCATTCTTAGATGCCAGTGGTGTTTGGAAGCATTCTTAAGATTAGATGAATGCCTCTTGGCAATAAATAATTGTTTATTGTAATTTTTAAAAAATAGCTTAGTAAGGCAGAACTCTGAGTTGCTTCAATTCACTTGTGAAAATGTGTGTGTGTCCATAGATCTCTCTACATATATTTCACATATGTATATAGGTATGTTTGTGTGTATATTTTCTTTTCCAGTCGGTTGAAAAGATAGTGTTGTAGTAGAAAAAGGCAGGTAAGCCTAACCTCTTAGCCCCATAGACAAAACACTCAGTTTTTTCTTTGGATTTCTAGGCCTGAGTTCAGCATTTATTTCTTTATAAATACCTATAAACAATGTCTCCAAGCAACCATCATTAACGAAAAGCAGTGAGTTCTGAAAAGCAGAACAATGACTTTCATTTTAGTCTTTTCTACTTAGAAAATTTCTCCCACTCCAAAATCACTCCCACCAACTGCCCACTCCCCTATAAAAGCAAATGTTATTTATAGGTTTTTGTACCACTAAAGAAGGAAAAATTTCTTGAGCCCCAATGTATTAAATATCAAAGGCAAATGTTTTCACAAAATTCTATCAGAACCCTAAATTGGCTGGTATTTCCAACTCAAACACAAATTGAAGATTGCAGGAGTTTCCATTGGCTTCTAGCATCACCTGCCTCAATACAGGCTGCTTTTATTGCTGCATGGTTGCTTAGTAACCAAGTCAGCCCCACTCCTTCCTGCTCATTTCCTTACACTGGTCCCTGAAGGTTTTTTTCTGCTTGTTTGCCCTGCAGCAGCAGCATCTGAATACCCAATACCTACAAGAGTGGTTTAGAAGAGGTTTGGGATAAGATCATGACAGCCCTTAAATGCCAAGCTGTGTGTGGAGTGTCCCTAATTTGGGAGGTGACAGGAGCAAGTGTCATTTTGTAGCAGGGTTGCAACAAGGTCAGAGCTGGCCCCTGCTCAGGAGGCTGTGAAGTAATGGTCTACAGTGATGACCATGAGAAGGACGGAAGGAAGAGGAAAGCCACATGGCTGCCATAAGGCTGTCAGGCTATGAGGGCCCTGGGGACACCCAAGGACCTGTGTGCTTCAGCCTAGGGTGGGGCTGTTTGCAGAAGTCGCAGCTCAGGAAGTCTGTGGACAGAACTGTAAGTGCCACGCTGGGCACACTCAGTCTGAAATGTCAAGGAATCAAGAGGTCAAGATGCTGACCTTCTCCCTCAGCACCCTCCAGGAGGGCTGTCCTTAGAGAGGCTATACCAAGAGCAGGTGCTTTAATATGTGACTTCCAGAAGTGGATACATTAGATAGCTTCTGACGATTTTCCCAAAGGCCCTCTGAGCCACACCTACCCACTCACAAGATTCTTTCATGACTGAGGCTGAGCCACATCTACTCACTGCTCACATGGTTGGTCTAAACTACACTCGGGTCCTGGGCTGAGGAATCAGAGTGATTCCTGGGATGTTTACAGACATGTTCTCCCGTACTGGATGCAGCCCATCTTCAGCAGGAGAGAATAAAAACTACTTTTCATGGGAAAGCAAAGATGAAAACCTGACCTGGGGGTGATCCAGCCAACTCTGAGGCCAGGCATTTTTCTGACTGGGTTATGTGACCTAATAGATTCCAGCTTCCATTTGGGGATTCAGCAAGTTCAAGATGGGCTTTTACCACTTGCAATTTAAGGAGCTCTGTGTGCTTAAATGCTACTGTGTGTAGCACTGTATTACCATTCTGATTTTACAGAAGAGGGAACTCAGGCTCAGAGGTTAACTAAATCCCTTATTATCATCCAAATACACGTTAATGTGCAAGGTTTTCAACTTGGGTTTGTCTGGACTTCAAAGCCAGTGTTCTTTTCTTCGTATCAGTTTTCCTCCCAACTAGTCCCACAGTTCCACAATTGTTGCTCTCAAGAGAAGAGGTAAATAAACAGACATATTTGGATCTCTGCACATTGCCTGTAGTTCTCTCGTGAAGCCATCTGTGATGTTGTCTATACCTAGTGTCGTGAAAGACAGGACATCTGCTTATCTTCTCCAGACTTTACAAGCAAAAGCACCTATTTCAGCTCAGGAAGAGTCTCAGGACAGGCTAATAGCAAATCTGTCACTTAAAGGGAGTGGTAGAGAACTGTTGGATCTTTATTAAGGACCAAGGGCAGAGACAGAGAAAGTGCACTGAGGGGGGCAACATTCACTTTTCAGCTCTTTAAGAAACAGGTGCTGACTCAGAAGTTGAAGAAAGCATGACAGGAATGTGGCTGTTGCAGAAACTTTAAAAACTTCTTTCTAGAATGGCCCTGATAGCATGACTCAGCTCCAGCAGCAGGCAACCTGTGAGTCTGTTCTAAGTTTCACATTCACAGGGACCAACACTGCTTGGCAGAGCACAGATCAAGAGCCAACTCCAAATTAATGAATCCAAAAGCAGAAACTAGGATCACACAGGTCAACTAGGATCATGAGGGGCAGGGGAGAGTGGGAGGAAGTTAAGTCCAGCAGTCACCCCAAGAGATGTCCACTGCAGCATGAAGGTGGCCCCTACAGACAGAGACAAGGTACTGTCATACACTATGCAGGCAGGGCCACAGAGATCACATTACTGAGAGACCATGGCAGGCACTACTCATTTGAGAGCAAATGTGAGCCCCAACCTGGGAGGTGTGGTGAAAATGAGTAGTAATCATGATTCACTCCACTTGCTTGGACATAGCCCTGTCCTCAGCTTTCTATTTGCACTCACTAACTCATTTAATTCCACCACCACCCCATCCAACAGGCACTGTTACACTCTATAAGTGAGTAAACAGTCACAGGGAGATCAATCATCTAGCCGGAGTTTACCTACAGAGGAGGTGTGGGTCTGCTTTGAACCCAGACACTGGACCCAGAGGGCCTGTGCTTACCAGGATTTTACTCAGCAACCCTAATGAAATAGGGTTATTGCTCTCCTAGAAGCCCCATCTACAGCCACAGATGACAGTCGGGCCTACTGGAGCCATTTCATTTGTGTTCTCTTGTTATTCTTATTTCAGATCAGCCTTTATCATCACATGATAAACAAAATCCAAGGAGTTTAAACAGAATGGCAGAAATCCTTCACTCTTCAAGCTCCATGTGTATTCTTACATACGAAACTGCCCACACTCTTGTGACTGTAATAGCATTTCTCTATTAATAACCTCATCCTGGTATTATCAAGTATGGCCCATTATATGCAGTCAAACCACCTGCTATGTATGGACACTCAATTATGTTATGGGCTGTGCAGGTGGACCGAAGGGTACCAAAGTCCAGATACGTTTATTCACACTACTACCCTGTCCTTTCCAGAGGTGTGTATCTGCTGGAGTGTCATGGATATTCAGAAGTGGCTGCTATTGTTGCTTTTTGCTCTTCCTGTGCATTCTTCTTATCAGTTCAGATGGCATTTACTTTAAGCTATACTCAGAACATATGCTTGTGGGTATTTCTAAGCCAACAAATATGAATTTTTTAATATATGCATCCAGAATTGGGAATGAGACTGAGGTTAGTGAGGTAGCAGCAGCTTGTACAGGCAGGTTTTTCAACAGATCAACCACTAGAGTGAGCTATAGAGGAATGTCTTCAGGGAATGGAACAATTCCCTGATTCCAAGTCCCACATGAATCAATAAATAACATCTTTACCCAGGAAGGAATATGGTCTGGGGCTACATTTCTGTCATGAAGATTTGCCATCTACTTCCTGCATGTTTGGCTAATTATATTTTCTCAGTTCTTCTTAATTACACAGACCAGCTGCTTTACAACTAGAAATAAACACGAGAGGAGAAAGAGCATCAAAGATTGTCATAAGACAAAGAGTCATAATTGAAAGAAGCCAACAAATTAAGCAGTCTAGTCACTGTCATACCTCACTCACAGTAGTCCATCTTCTTGGTCCAATTAATTTTAGTGCTACATGCAATAGTAAGCATTTTAAAAATTAGAGCTAACATATTTTTTATTGTTTTCATGCTTTTCTTTCTTGCTTCTTCTTTTCCTTTCTTTTTGGGAATAAGCAGCAAAGGAAAATACCAATGTAAATTTCCAAATTCTTTCATGGAAAAAATTCATCAGCTGGAGAATGTTGTACATAAAAACCCCTTGGCAGTGCTCATTTTTGAAATTAATTTTTAATTATACAGGCAATACATGAGTACATTCTCCCTTGTAAGGCACAGAAATGATAGTATGGTTCAAGTCCCCTTTGAATAACACCCCCAGTCCTCTTACCACCTTCCAGCTCCCCGGGGACAATCATGATTTCCTCCGTGCATTTCCTTCCAGACCTTTCTCTAGCTAAATGAAAGAAAAGAAGTAAACAGACAACTACAGTACCGTACAATAAGAAGCACAGCATGGAAGTACAGGGGCTCTGCAGTCGTAGCACCCAGGAATCAGGGAGGCTTCCTGGAGAAGGTTTTAACTGAACTTCAGTCTGAGGAATGAGGAAGAATTAATTTGAAAGAGAAGAGTTTGAGGAATGGGTCAATTTGTGGAGGTGAAGAGTATGGTTGAAGCTGTTTCTAGGCAGAGAAAATTTTATGCCCTTAAATTCACTGGCTAAAGAGAACAGAGTGCAGTTTAGAACTTTAAAAAAGAGTTCAGTAAGAGACAATATAGTTGAAACAGTGAATCTACAGGAGACGTCACTAGAGATGAGGTGGGAAAACTGACCAAGGACTGTAACACCCCATGGAAAGAGTCAGGCCAGGATTTGATAGACAATGGAGAGGGAAATCACCCCTGGCTGTAGCCAGGTAGACTGGTCAGGAGAGGAGGCCCACCCAGGCCCAGAGCCGACTGTCCTTGCCAAGAGAATGGATAAGTGACATCTGTCATAGATGCCTGGGGAGAAGAGTCCATAGTGGACCAATGGTTTTGCTCTCACACCACATGTAATGCTGTCTGGTGATATCCACGCCTCTTAGAGCTTGGATTACTGCTGAGTAGGAGGGAATAAGAGAAATAAGAAGAGGAATGAAGAGATTGTCTCAGCATTAAACCCAAGAAATAGGGAGTCTGAGAACTAAGCTAGGTCCAATGATAGGAAAATAAAGATGTTTGGGAGCACTAGACTGTAACTGCAAAATTGAAATAAAGTACATAGGAAAAGAAGGGACAACTGAGGCCAGGGATTTGGCTCAGTGGTTCCGCCGCCTGCCTTGCAAGTGCAAGGACCCCAAGTTCGGTCCCTGGTCCAAAAAAAAAAAAAAAAAGGGAAAGGAGAACTGAAAGCTAGAGTATGAAAAGGTGCACAGGATCCCAAAGTAGGCAGTCGGCAGTGATTGAAACTCAGGGACAGAAAGCCAAGTCTGTCCTGGGTTTCAAGTGGCAGAAGTGCCCCAATCTCATCCCTGAGGCTTGACACAGTTTGAAAAGAGCACAGTATTTGAGAAGAGGATTGCAAAGCCTCAGAAGAAGGTGTAGAATGTTTCTTAGGCCTGGGGGTGTGCCCTGTACCCACAGGTGTGCCTCACCTGGGTGGACTCTGGTGCCCCAGAGGTTGGGGACCGAGTACATGTTTCAAACACATTTCAACAGATGAACTGCTCCGTGGTCAGGAAGAGTAGGTGACTTTCCTGCTCAGAGAGAGGCTACTGAAAATGTTGTAACAGCCTGGGGGATCTTCCACATTACAAGAAGAAGCCTATGCTAAATGAAATATAGAATAACCAAAGAAGGCTGCAACAGCAAAGCAGTATAGAAAAAGACAAAAACCAAATCTCCACCATAAATTATGACAGCTTTTGTTGTAATCATAGCAGGGATCTGTTTCCAGCATCTAAGAACAATTCCCACTAAGTACAATAGTGAGTTGTAGAGGAGGATAATAAATAAATTGAAGGCCTGCCAATATTAGTTTTCTATTGCTGCTATCACAAATTACTACAAATTTAGTGGTTTAAAATAAGAAAAGCTTGTTATGTCATAGTTTTGGAACTCGTAAGTCCTGAAATCAAGATATCAGCAGTTTCATTTCTTCTGGAGTCTCTAGGTGAGAATACAACTCCTTGCCTTTCACAGCTTCTAGAGGCTGCCAGAAATCCTTGGCTTGGGGACCCTTCCTGCATCACGCCAAGCTCTGCACCTTTACATCTCCTTCTCTGACTCTTACCTCCTGCTTCCCTATTACAAAGACCCTTGTGATGACACTGGGACCATAGAATACTCTAGAATGTTCTCCCCACCTCAACATCATTTACCAATCACAACAGCAAGTCCCTTTTGCCATGTCTGGCAGCATATTCACAATTTCCAAGGATCAGGGTATGGACATCTTTAGGTGGCCATTACCCAGGCTGACCCAGAATGATAAAATCAAGGTCTGGTCTGCCTAGAAAAATGGGCAGCCAGAGCATTTTCCTCCTCCCTCTCCCTTTGGTCCACATTGTTCTACACACCATCAAAGATTATCAAAGCACAATTAGAAAAGAAAGGGGATTGGCAGAGGTACATCCATTCTGGAAAATGTGGTTCCTACAAATAAAGTGCTATGGGGAGGGCTAGTGACTAGAAGAACCACACAGAAGTGCATTTGGGAGTTGTCATCTGTCAAGTCTGGCTCTGTCAGAGTATCTGAGATATATAGAGTGGAGACTGAGATACAGGCTGCCCCTAGCCCAAGAGAGCTGCTTGGGGTAAATAACAGCCAGACGGAGTAGTGTACACATCCCCTACCACCCATTTGAGGAGATAATAGGTGGCTTTGGTCTCCCCTGGCTTGGTCTCCCCTGGCCTGGGAGTCCATCCATATTACAGTTCAGTGAGATCTTTTCATACCTGAACCACACCCAACAGCTAAATCCAAGTTCTAGTCTTTGACCTTCTTTAAACTGAGACCCTTCAGGGTCACAGTCTCAGAACAAGGTTAACTAGAAGAAAACCTCAGCTGTAGTGGCCTACAGCTTTGTTTCACATCACAGGTAGTCAAGAGAATCTCAAGCTTAGATTAGGGGAATCCTAGACTAATAACATACCAGTTCCCTCCCCTTGCCTGCAGTTTTGCTTTCCTCAGTTTGTTACCCACAGTTAACCATAGTCCAAAATTACTAAATAGAAAATTTCAGAAATAAACAACTCAAGTTTTAAATTGCATGCCATTCTGAGGATGGTGATGGAATCTCACCCTATTCATTCCATCCCACTCCATCCCACCAGGGACATGAGTCATCCTATTGTTCGTTGTCTCCAGGCTATCATACTACCTGACAGTCACCTGGTAGTAGTCATGGTTATCAGATTGACTGTCATGATTCCACAGTACTTGCACTCATGTAACCTTTATTTTATCCTTATTTGCGTCACAAAAGTGGCAATGCAAAGTAGGTACCAGGGCATAAAACATGAGAGGACAGACTGATTCTGATATTATACAGCAATGATGTGATGGGAAATACATATGGTATAAATTTGAAGACTCTCCAGGGTTTCAGGCATCCACTAGGGAAATTGGAACATATTCCCTGAGGATAAGGGAGGATGGCTATAGGTTGAGGCACTTAGCAAAAATAAATGAAAAACCTCTTAGCATGAACACTTCCTACCCTAGTACTCATGTTATTGCTAAACAATTTTTCAGACACTGGGCAAATATATAGTGAAAGATAACAATGCATGGTCAAAAACTAGATACCATAAATGAAAAACAGCAAAAATACCACATGATTGAAATATATACACAGGCCGGGGATTTAGCTTAGTGGTTCTGCCACCTGCCTCCCAAGCACAAGGACTGGAGTTCGATCCCCAATACCAAAAAAGAAAAAGAAATATATACACAAAGATCTAACCATTGGGATTATCATATGCAAAATACAAAACTCTCCTTCCTCTTTATAAAAATAAAATAGAGTTAAAAGTTTTTAGAGACCCAGAGACTCCGTGTTAAAATTTAACATGGAAGAGGTAGAGGAAGTGAGCCACTCCCAGTGCCCAGGAGGCTTCTGGGCTGCTGTACCACTCCCTCCCCCCACCCCCCACCCCAGCAGCAGCGCAGAGGAACTGAGCCACATGGGCGCAAGCAGCACACACACACACACCCCTTGAAATGAGAAGACACGTAAACAAGCCTCAAAACCAGACTTCCAGATCACCTAAAGCAACCCCAAAGGGAAACAAGATGGAACACTCTGATACTCAACCACCTGGACTCCCTGAACTAGCAACAAAAGAGGATCTGGAAAAAATGAAATCAGAAATAATTTCTGAGATAACAACACAGACCGTGCTCATAATGCAAGACATGATTAATAAATCTAGAGAGGAGCTGAGGAACATAACGGAATCCCAACATAGGAAACAAATGGAATCCATAAAACAGATACAAACAGATTTCCAGGAGATTAAAAACTCCACTGAAAGCTTACGCAGCAGAATGAGCCAATGTGAAGACAGAATTTCAGATATAGAAGATAAGATTGCAATTAGTGACCAGGAAAAGAAAAATTGCTTTAAAATTGTAAGGAACCACGAGAAATCAATCCAGCAGCTGCTAGACGATGCAAAGAAGAATAGCATAAGACTGGTCAGAGTCAATGAAGAAACAGGAGAGAGTGCAGATGATATAAAAAAACCGTTCACAGAAGTGATGGCAGAAAATTTCCCAAGCAAGGGAAAAGAATTTGACATACAGATAAGGGATGCATATAGGGCTCCAACTAGCCTTGATCAAGAAAAATCTACACATAGGCATATAATTATTGAGATTCCAGAAACTCAACAGAAGAACAGAGTTCTACAAGCAGTTAGAGAAAAGAAACAAATCACATACAAAGGAAAGCCCATCAGAATCACAGCAGACTTCTCAACACAAACCATCAAGGCAAGAAGACCTTGGAGTGACATATTTCAAGCCCTAAAGGAAAAGAGCCTCCAACCCAGATTGATGTACCCTGCAAAACTATCTTTCAAAATGGATGGAAAAATAAGATACTTTCATGACAAAGAGCACTTTAGGAATTTCACGAATACCAAATCAGCACTCCAAAAAATTTTAGACAATATCCTAGGAAAAGACAATGAGGATCACAACCCCAGGAAGCTCAGCAGAATGAATCCACCAGGCATAACAAGAAATTAAACACAAAGAGGGAGAATCCAACAAAAAAAAGGTCATGATAATGTTAAGTCAATACATATCAGTTATAACCATCAATGTTAATGGTCTCAATTCACCAATCAAAAGAAATAGGCTGGCAGAATGGGTCAAGAAGCAAGAGTCAACAATATCCTGCATACAAGAAACACACTTAATTCAAAAGGAACTCATAGACTGAAAGTTAAAGGGTGGAAAACAATACTCCATGCGACAGGAACCCAGAAAAAAAAGCAGTAGCTATCCTCTTTGCAGATCAAGTGGATTTCAAACCAAAATCTGAAACACTTCTGGTCCCAAGAATTTCAGATAAGGGATAGTCAACTTGTATGTACAAATCTATTGTGAACATTATGTTTTCATTCCTCTCAAGTAAAAACTTAAGAACAGAACTGTTGGTTCTTAACAGTAATCCAAGAAATTTCTATATTGTTTTCCAAAATGGTTTTATCATTTTACATTCACATTAGCAGTATTAGAAAGTTCTAACTGGTTCACATCTCAGATGACATTTGCTCTTTTAAAACTTTTAACTTCATCTCCCTAATGAGTGTATAATACGATCCTGTTACTGTATTGATTAGTATTTTTCTGATTCTAGTGTTGCACACCTTTCCTTGGGCTGCACACCTTTCCTTGTGCTGTACCGGCTATTTATCATCTTCTTGTGTCTACTTTTTAATTGGATTGTCTATTAATGAGCTGTAAGAGCTCTTTATATATTCTGGTCATAGGTTATATATATTATAAATATGGTCTGTTTAAGGGCTACTTTTCTTTCTTTCTTTTTTTTTTTTGGTACCGGGGATTGAACTCAGGTCCTTGTGCTTGCACAGCAGGCAGCAAAACCACTGAGCTAAATCCCCCGCCCTACTTTTCATTTTTTGAATGATGCCATTTAAAGTTCTAAATTTTGATCAAATCTCATTTATCAATTTTTTTTCTTTTTATACATCATGGTTTTTATATTCTAGGAAATTCTTGCCTACCCTAAATTCATAAATATTTTCCCTCATAATTTCCTCTTAAAGTTTTATAGTTTTAATCTTTCATATTTAGGTTCATAGATCCTTTCAAGTTATTTTTATGTATGGAAATAAAGAGTTGAGCTTAATTTTTTACATAAGGATACCATGTGTTCTAGTACCATTTGCTGAACACATTCTTTTCCTCTGCTCTTGAATTGAGTTTATGTCCTATAAAATCTTAATGTTAAATAATCTTTCAAAACTCAGTGGACCATTTATGTGTGTTTCTATTTCTAGATTCTCTATTTTGTTCCAATGATCTATATGTCTTTCCTTACACCAACACTGCCTTGATTACTGTAGCTTTAGAGGAAGTTTTAAAATTAGGTAATAAATGTCTTCTAACACTGTTTTTTTTTCTTTTTACTTTTCTAGGTCCTTTGTACTCCTATATAATTTTTAAATTTCAATATCCAATTCTTCATTTATAGCAAGTATACATAGAACTGAATTTTTGTATATACCTTGTGTTTTCTAATCCTGCTAAATTCAAATACAAGTCCTAGGGGTTCCTAGAGATTTCTTAGTATTTTCTCTGTAGATGATCATTTCATCTACATATAAAGATATTACTTATACCTTGCCAATCCTATGCTAATTGTATCTTTTTATTGCCAGACTATTTTGGTTTGGGCCTATGTTTCAAAGTTTAATGGACAGATGAAGAGTACACATATCTGCCCTTGTTCCCCAGCTTAGGGAGAAAGCATTGTATCTTCTCCATTCATATAAGGCATTTTTGCTGAAAGTATGGAGTACATGGCTTATCTGTTGAGAAGGTTCTGTTCTACTTCTCCTCTGGGCTCAGAGCCATGGCACGCCTACCCGGAAGCCTCCTCTATGCTGGGAGCCCTGTTATCATGTCGCATGGAGTATTGTTTTCCACCCTTTAACTTTCAGTCTATGAGTTTCCTTTTGAATTAAGTGTGTTTCTTGTATGCAGGATATTGTTGACTCTTGCTTCTTGACCCATTCTGCAGTCTATTTCTTTTGATTGGTGAATTGAGACCATTAACATTGATGGTTATAACTGATATGTATTGACTTAACATTATCATGACCTTTTTTTTGTTGGATTCTCCCTCTTTGTGTTTAATTTCTTGTTATGCCTGGTGGATTCATTCTGCTGAGCTTCCTGGGGTTGTGATCCTCATTGTCTTTTCCTAGGATATTGTCTAAAATTTTTTGGAGTGCTGATTTGGTATTCGTGAAATTCCTAAAGTGCTCTTTGTCATGAAAGTATCTTATTTTTCCATCCATTTTGAAAGATAGTTTTGCAGGGTACATCAATCTGGGTTGGAGGCTCTTTTCCTTTAGGGCTTGAAATATGTCACTCCAAGGTCTTCTTGCCTTGATGGTTTGTGTTGAGAAGTCTGCTGTGATTCTGATGGGCTTTCCTTTGTATGTGATTTGTTTCTTTTCTCTAACTGCTTGTAGAACTCTGTTCTTCTGTTGAGTTTCTGGAATCTCAATAATTATATGCCTATGTGTAGATTTTTCTTGATCAAGGCTAGTTGGAGCCCTATATGCATCCCTTATCTGTATGTCAAATTCTTTTCCCTTGCTTGGGAAATTTTCTGCTATCACTTCTGTGAACAGTTTTTTTATATCATCTGCACTCTCTCCTGTTTCTTCATTGACTCCAATCAGTCTTATGTTATTTTTCTTTGCATCATCTAGCAGCTACTGGATTGATCTCTCATAGTCCCTTAAAATTTTAAAGATTTTTTCTTTTCCTGGTCACTAATTGCAATCTTGTCTTCTATATCTGAAATCCTGTCTTCACATTGGCTCATTCTGCTGCATAGACTTTCAATGGAGTTTTTAATCTCCTGGAAATCTGTTTGTATCTGTTTTATGGATTCCATTTGTTTCCTATGTTGGGATTCCGTTATGTTCCTCAGCTCCTCTCTAGATTTATTAATCATGTCTTGCATTATGAGCACGGTCTGTGTTGTTATCTGAGAAATTATTTCTGATTTCATTTTTCAGCAGACTTCTCAATGCAAACCCTCAAGGCCAGAAGAGCTTGGAGTGATGTGTTTCAAGCCCTAAAGGAAAACAACCTCCAAGCCAGAATGATGTACCCTGCAAAGCTATCATTCAAAATTGATGGAAAAATAAGATACTTTCATGATAAAGAGCACCTTAGGAACTTCAGGAATACCAAACCAGCACTCCAAAAAATTTTAGACAAAATCCTAGGAAAAGACAACAAGGATCACAACCCCAGGAAGCCAAGCAGAATGAATCTGCTAGGCATGACAAGAAATTAAAAGCAAAGGGGGAGAATCCAACAAAAAGAAAAAGTCATGACAATGATAACTCAATACATATCAATTATAACCGTCAATGTTAATGGTCTCAACTCACCAATCTAAAGAAATAGACTGGCAGAATGGGTCAAGAAGCAAGATCCAACAATATGCTGCATAAAAGAAACACACTTAATTAAAAAAGAAACTCATAGACTGAAAGTTAAAGGGTGGAAAACAATACTCCATGTGACGGGAACCCCCAAAAAAGCAGGAGTAGCTATCCTCTTTGCAGACCAAGTGGATTTCAAACCCACACTGATTAAGAGAGACAAAGAAGGACACTATATCCTTGTAAAGGGAACAATCCAAGAGGAAGAGATGACAATCATAAATATCTATGCACCAAACACTAATGCACCCAACTGTATAAAACAAATACTAATGGACATGAAAAGTCATATATGCATAATGCAATAGTAGTGGGGGACCTCAATACCCCATTGTCACAAACAGATAGATCAACTAGACAAAAAACAACCAATGAAATACTAGAACTCAATCAAACTATTGAAGATACGAACCTAACAGATGTTTACAGGGTGTTTCACCCCACAAAATCAGAATACACATTCTTCTCAGCTGCACATGGGTCATTCTCCAAAATAGACCACATACTTGCTCATAAAACATATTTAGGTAAGTGCAAAGGAATTGAAGTTATCCCCTGTATATTATCAAATCATAATGTGAGATCAACAGCAAAAGGAACCACAAAAACTTCAAAAACACATGGAAATTGAACAACACACTTCTGAATAACCAATGGGTCACAGAGGAAATGAAAGAAGAAATCAGACAGTTCCTTCAATTAAATGATAATGACAATACAACATATCAGAATCATGGGACACAATGAAAGCACTCTTACGAGGGAAAGTCATAGCAGTGAATAATCATATTAGGAAAACAGAGTGTGCCCAATTAAACAACCTGATGCTGAACCTCAAGCTTCTAGAACTAGAAGAACAGGACAAACCCAAAGCTCGTACAAGGGAGGAAATTATAAAGATCAGAGGAGAAATCAATGCAATGGAGACTAAGAGATCGATACAAAAAATCAATGAAGCCAAGAGTTGGTTCTTTGAAAGAATCAACAAAATTGACAAGCCCTTAGCCAACCTTATCAGAAAAAGGAAAGAAAAGGCCCAAATCCATGCAATTAGGAATGAAAAGGGTGAAATTACAACAGACCCAGCAGAAATCCAGAGGATCATCAATACTTACTTCCAGAACCTATACAGCAATAAGATGGAAAACACAGAAGAAATGGACAGATTCCTAGACACATATGACTTACCAAGGTTGAATGAAGAAGACCTAAAAATTCTAAACAACCCAATATCAATCAATGAAATTGAAAATGTAATTAAAAACTTACCAACCAAGAGAAGCCCGGGTCCTGATGTCTTCACCACTGAATTCTATAAGACATTTAGAGAGGAACTACTGCCACTACTGTTTAAATTCTTCAACAAAATTGAAAGGGAAGCAATACTCCCAAAATCATTCCTGGAAGCAAATATCACCTTGATCCCCAAAGCAGAGAAAGACCCAACTGAAAAAGAGAACTATAGGCCAATCTCACTAATGGACATAGATGCAAAAATCCTTAATAAGATACTGGCAAACAGAATGCAGAAGATCATCAAGAAGATCATACATCCTTACCAAGTGGGATTCATCCAAGGGATGCAGAGATGGATCAACATATGCAAATCAATCAATGTAATACACTATATCAATAGAGCCAGGGACAAAAACCATACGATCATCTCAATAGATGCAGAAAAAGCATTTGACAAAATCCAACATGCATTTATGATAAAACCCTATAAAAATCAGAATACATGGTCTCTACCTCAATCTGATAAAAGCCATCTATGAAAAACCAACAGCCAGTATCATACTAAATGGTCAAAAACTGAAACCCTTCATACTAAAATCAGGAACAAGAAAAGGATGTTCACCATCACCACTCCTGTTCAATAGTTTTGGAAACATTAGCCACAGCAATTAGACAAGAGAAAGAAATAAAAGGAATAAAGATAGGAAATGAAGAAGTCAAATTGTCATTATTTGCAGATGACATGATACTGTACATAGGAGACCCCAAGAACTCCACCAAAAGTCTTCTCGACTTAATAACCAAATTCAGTCAAGTAGCTGGTTACAAGGTCAACACAAAAAAATCAATAGCTTTCCTCTACACCAATGACAGACTCACTGAGAGAGAAATAGGGCAAACAATTCCTCTCACAATAGCATCCAAAAAACTGAAATACCTAGGAATCAACCTAACAAAAGAAATCAAAGACCTCTTCTCTGAAAACTATGGCACTCTGAAAAGAGAGATTGAAGGGGATATCAGAAAATGGAAAGATATCCCTTGCTCCTGGGTAGGAAGGATCAACATAGTAAAAATGGCTATACTTCCAAAATTGCTATATAGATTCAATGCAATTCCAATTGAGATCCCAGCAGCATACTTCACGGACCTTGAGAAAACAATCCAAAAATTCATTTGGAACAAGAAGAGACCCAGAATAGCAAAAGCAATTCTAGGTAACAGAGACATGGCAGGGGGTGTTACAACCCCCAAATTGAAACTATATTACAAAGCTACTGTGATAAAAACAGCATGGTACTGGCAAAGAAACAGACCTGAAGACCAGTGGAACAGATTAGAAGATGCAGAAACAACGTCAGACACACTTAGCCACCTCATCTTTGACAAAGGAGCCAAACACCCTCATGGGAGGAAAGATAGCCTCTTTAATAAATGGTGCTGGAGAAATTGGGCTTCAACTTGCCAAAGACTAAAACTAGACCTATATCTCTCACCATGCTCTAATCTAAAATTGAAATGGATTAAAGATCTAAATATAAAACCAGAAACACTGAACTGGCTGGAACAGAGGTTAGGTAGAACTCTTCAAGATATTAAAAGGGGTAGGAAAAGACTTTATGAACAAAACCTCAGTTGCCCATGAACTAGCACAAACAATCAACAAGTGGGATCCCTTCTTATTAAAAGGCTTCTGCACAGCAAGAGAAACCACCAGCACTGTGAAGAGACAATCCACAATGTGGGAAAAAATCTTCACCTGCTCTTCCTCAGACAAAGGTCTACTATCTCGAATCTATAAAGAATTTAAAAAGATCAGACCTCCCAAATTTAAAGACCCAATCCAAAAATGGGCATCTGAAATGAACAGACATTTCTCACACAAAGAAGTAAACATGGCAAATAAACATATGAAAAAATGTTCAACATCACTGGTCATTCGAGAGATGCAAATGAAAACAATGCTGAGATTCCACCTCACTCCAGAAAGAATGGCTGCTATCATGAAATCAACCAATGACATGCTGGCAGGGCTGTGGGGAAAGAGGAACACTGCTCCACTGCTGGTGGGAGTGTAGACTGGTGCAAGCACTGTGGAAATCAGTATGGAGATACCTCAAAGAACTAGGACTGGAAATCCCATTTGACCCCGCTATTCCACTGCTGGGGATCTTCCCCAAAGAATTAAAAGAATCATACCACAGTGATATAGGTGCACCCATGTTCATAGCAGCACAGTTTGTAATAGCTAAAACTTGGAAATAGTCCAATTGCCCATCAACTGGAGACGGGATCAATAAAATGTGGGGTTTTTTTAATAAAATGGAGTACTACTCAGCCATAAAAATGAGAAATTAGAGACATTTATAGCTAAATGGATGCACATTGAGGCGATACTCTTAAGTGAAATAAATAGGACACACGTGTAAATACCAAATAGTTTCTCTAGTGTGAGAAACTGAAAGTGTAAATAAGGACTAAAAGGTATAATAGATAATGTGAAATAGGAAGAAAAGGAGCAAAGGGGAGGAGGAAGTGGGAGGGGTAGGGGAAAGGAAAGAAGGGAATGGAATTAATATGAGAAAATGAAAAAATGGAAACAAAGTCTTTGTAAGTAGGGAGGGATGGAGGGGTTGAAGGGAAGGCAGGGGAAGGGGAAAAAAAATAAGAACCAAGAGAGTATGTAAAGGTGCATATCTCCAATGATGAATGTCATTATATTGTATACCTAAAATGTACCAATAAAAGGATATACAAAACAATTAAAAAGAAAATAAAATCCTATTTTGATATCAAAAAGGAAATAAGAATGGATACATGTAAAATCATCAGTGGGATAGACTATATTAAGGGAAAATGTAAAGCATGAGGAGCTATTCAAGATGGTGAAAGTGGAACACACCTTTACAGAAGATAACCTTTATAGAAGAATGTTGGCATTCTTATGAGCGAGGAGGGCTTTTGTTCACCCAAGTGACTTTGGAGGATGCAGACTTGGATAACTGGGAGCTAGAGAAGAAAAATGGAAAGACACTGGATGGTTACCACTGGGGACATTCTGATTTGGAAAATCATATAAGTCCTGCCATTTTGGACTCCAGTAATAAAGTAGCATATTTCAAGGGCAGTAGTTTCTAGTACTTCAGGGATGTATGAAGCTAACACATTGATTCTAATGGAAAGGGCTAAGAATAGCCAGGGTAATCTGAAAGTAAAGGAACAAGTGCTGATGATTCAAATTCCCAAGCATCAAATATAAAGCTATAAAAATTAAGGCAGTGTGGTATTTCCACAAGGATAAGCAAATGTACCAATGGAGCAGAATAAAGTTTAGAAACAGATCCATACATGAACAGAAACTTATGACAAAAGGCAACGTTCTTTGTAGAGCAGAAAGAATGATCATTTTTGACAAATGGTGCCAGGTCAACTGAATATCTAGAGGAGGAAAAAAATATGTCTTGACCTCTGCCTCACACCATCAACAAAAATGAGTTCCAGATGAATTGCAGATCTAAATGTGAAAAAATAAAAAACTTCAAGAAAGTAACAGTAAATCTTCATTACTTTAGAGTAGGAAACAGTTTTATGAACAAAATACAAAAGGCACTCACCGTAGAGGAAAAACATTGAAAATTTATACTATGTTGGAGTAAGAACTTCTGTTCATCAAAAGACATTATTAACAGAGTAAAAAAACCCCCACAAAATAGAAGAAATTTGCAATATATATATATATATATATATATATATATATATATCCATCAAGCACTTACATCCACATTCATAATCATAAAAATCAATACAAAAACACAGATGATCAAATTAAAAAGTGAGCAAAAGATTTTAACAAACACTTCACAAAAGAGAACATTCAAATGCTGAGTAAACATATGAGAAAGCACTTGCTTCCTAGGCCATCAAAGAAATGTACCTAAAACTACCAGGAAACACCACTATATATCAATCAAAATGACAAAAATGAAAATAGAAATACCAAGTATTGGGAGGATGTGGAGCAACCATAACTCCAGAAACTACTGTTGGATGCATATGTTGGTAACCATTTTGAAAAACTGTTTGGCAGTATCTATGGCCACTAACTCTACTCCTAGGTGTATACTCAACAAAAATGCAGGAATATGTTCACAAAAGATATGTACTAGTGTTTTCATAACCATATGTTCTTAAGAACAAAACCAGAAAATTCTCTAAATAAAGAAATGGGGCATTAACACAATACAATATTATAGGGCAATGAGAATGAATGATCTAGCCTGTAACTATATGCCTTTTGGATGAATCTCATAATGTTGAGTGAAAGATCCTGGGGAAAATCATGCATACTGAATGATTCCATTTATATCAAGTATAAATACAGCTCTCTCCTTTGCTGCTGGAAGTCAGGATAATGGGACCCAGAGAGGGACAGCCAGTGAGGAGGTGGGAACATGAGGGAGGCCCCTGGGAGGTCAGGACCTCCTGTTTCTTGACCTGGGTGCTGCTTATATGTAGGTGTTTGGCTCATTAAACACTGAGCTGTGCATTTAAGATATGTGCACTTTTGAGTATGCAAATTATATTTCAGTAAATGCTTAAAAGAAGAATACATGTCACTTTTTGTAGTTACAACTATACGGTAGAGCTACTACCATGTCCACTATTCAGATGAATAAACTGAGGCTCAGAGAAATTAATTTGTTCAACATCACACAAAAAGTATGTGGTAGAACCTGAACTGGAACTGAAATCTGTCAAAATCCAAGGTCATACTCTGGCCTTCCTTAAGATTCTATTTAACTCGTCCCAATAATTTTCATAATTCTGTGTCTTCATGTCTCTATTCTACCTGGAGTGGCCTTTTTTATTTTACCAGGAAAATTTCTATCAATTTGCAAGAACTAGCTATTTCTCCACCTCTGTGAAATCTTCCCTGAGACTTTGGCCTCCTTTTCCCATCACCAGCTATTTGCAACAGTGATCCTAAACTTAAACTTCCCGCGGGGAACATCAGATTTATAAATGAGGGAAGTGGCAGAATGTGCAACAGAAGGAAGTAAAGACTGACAAAATGCAGAGGATAAACCCAGCCTACCGAAAAGAGTGATCACCCTGTTCCACCCAATTGGTGCACCTCAGGGATGTACTAGCAAGAAGTCAGAAGTCTGGCTTTGTATATTAAGTCTTCCACTTAAAGTCAAAACCAAAAAGCAAATGAAAAAAAGATAAATCATCCAAGCATATCATTTCTGAGGGCCAGATTTAGTTTTGGGGTTCCAAACTTGCAACCTCTGCTTAGATCCTGGCAGAGTCAGACTAAGTCCAGCAGTTAACTACTGACCAGACTCTTCCTTGGGGGGTTGCTTTCTCTTTGGGGCATCCTTTAGATAATGACAGGTAAGGGTCACTTGGAAAAGGCTCTAAGTTTTCATTCATACCTCTACTCGTGCCCCTAAATATGAGAGAGAGGGAGGGAGGGAGGGAAGAAACATTGTGGCTTCCCACAGCCCACTGCCATCCCCTAATGCCCCATGATGTGCTCACTCAGATACTTCCTCAGTAGTGGGTTGGTTTCTCAGAGAAAAAAAGTAAGGCAGCAACTGAAACAGAATGGAATCTGCCACATCCGGGCAGTATAACTTCATCCTGCTGCAACTGCTCACCGCCTGGGCTTGCACAGTCCCAATCACAAATCCTTGAAGAGGAGCCCTACGTGAGCAACGAGTAGAGCAGGCAACGAGGGACAGAGGCTTTTAGAGGGCAAAGGATAAATCCGGGACACTCTATTCTCTGGTTTAGAGAAAAACAGAATTTGAAAATAGCTGGGTTCACGTGGTGAGAAAGGATCAGGAAGGAGATTAGAGAACAAAGGAAACACATTATCAAGGATATTTTTGTATTTTTCCCCTAGGGATTCCAGAATGGGCAGTCTTCCTTTACGAGTTAATCAGGTGCACATCTTGTCGCTAACTCCGTTGTGCTTTGGAAACAATCTAAATGGAATCTCCTCTTATTAGCAACAAAAACTGAATTTCTTTTTCTGTCCAATAAAGGGAGAACTGAATGAAAAGACCTGAGTCAACAAAGAGGTTATTTCCAAAAGTGTGCTGTTAGGCCAATGTATGGAAGTTGGGATGCATTTTCACACAGAAACAATGTGATGTCCAAGAATTGGGTGTTCCAGTTTGTAATAGCTAAAACTTGGAAACAGCCCAAATGCCCATCAACTGGAGACTGGATCATGAAAATGTGGGGTTTTTTTTTACAAAATGGAGTACTACTCAGCCATCAAAAAAGAGAAATTAGGACATTTATTGCTAAATGGATGCACATTGAGCTGATACTCTTAAGTGAAATAAATAGGACACACGTGTAAATACCAAATAGTTTCTCTAGTGTGAGAAACTGAAAGTGTAAATAAGGACTAAAAGGTATAATAGATAATGTGAAATAGGAAGAAAAGGGGTAAAGGGGAAGGGGAAGTGGGAGGGGTAGGGGAAAGGAAAGAAGGGAATGGAATTAATACGGGAAAAAGAAAAAATGGAAGCAAAGCCTTTGTAGATAGGGATGGAGGGGTTGAAGGGAGGGCAGGGGAAGGGGGAAAAATAAGAACTAAAAGAGTATATAAAGGTGCATATCTCCAATGAAGAATGTCATTATATTGTACACCTAAAATGTACCAATAAAAGGATATACAAAAAAAAGAATTGAGTGTTCATAACTATGTCAAAAAAAACAGTTAATCCATTATGAAACTAAAGTATTAATTTGCAATTAAGAAAATAGAGAATAACACTGTCTTAAGAAAGAATAACTGAAAGCAATTTATTTAATAAGCAAACACATTGAATAATTCCATAGATTTATTAAATATTTGTTGTGCAGGATGCAAGTGAATTTGGCTTTAAAGTTTGGATCAGCAGTAGCCTGTGAAAGCAGGTTTAAGGATAAGAGGCACAAGAGCCTGATTCAAGGGAGAAAAGAAGAAAGAGGGGCTGACTGAAGAGCCAAGTGAGATTGCTCTTTGTAGGACTCTCTGAGGGCAAAGGGAAATGTTGCCATGATGGTAGGAGAATTCAGGACGAGGGGCTTCAAGCCACTGGAACTCAGTGAGTATGATTTTAGGCTGCTAAAAAGAAACCAAGACAGGGGAGGCAGAAATACAGCTTAAAGGGGGCATAATCAATGGATCAAAGACTATTAGTTGCTTTTTACCATCTGATCTCTGCTTAATAAGAGATCCTCTGACCCTTCCTTAGTAAGAGAACCTTGACTTTAATCAGACAATCAATATCCTAGCAAAAAGACTACAATCCACAGGCTCCCTTTCAGCTAGGTGTGGCATTGTAACTAAGCTCTTGCCGATATGGTATAAATAGAAATTTCAGATGAGGAATGTAGGACATTGTTAGGTCATCTAGAAGAAATCCCTTTTATCCTTCCTACTGTCAAAATATAAATATTAAAAATATAATTTCCACATGTTATCTGAGCATAAACATACTACAGCATTATTAATTAATGAGAGGAGCCAGTAAGATAACAAAACTGGTCCCATTAAAAATGAAACTCTAACACATAAACCCTGAATAACTGCTAATTTAGATAATACAAGTCGCACATGCTCTGCAAGATAATAAAAACATTTCTCCTGAGAAGAAATATATTTGCATCCATATATGTTTTCTTCAGTCAACATCTAACTTTAGAGTGTAAATCCTAATCAACAGAGCTGAAGAGTAAGTCACTCCCCAAGACTGAGATGACTCTTCGGTAGAATGGGGCAATGCTCTGGTGTGACACTGGCAGGACATGCATCATCCTTTGGCTTTATGTTCAGGGTTTGGATGCTTTTCCTGAGCGTCGCTTTTCTTTCTCCTGCTGACTGAGATATGGACACAGTGGCCAGAGCTGCAGCAGTCATGAAAATGGAAGCCATGAACTGGGATGGTGGGGCAGAAAGAGAGAAGGAGCCCAGGTGCCTGGTAGCTGTGGGGCCACCAAACTGCCCTGAACTGGCTAGTTCTTGATAACTTCTTTAAGGGAGGAGAGACTTTGTCTTTCTTAAGCCAACTGCTATTCTTTCTTTCTATTATGTGTAGCCTAATCTAATCTTTTCATGGACCAAGAAGCAGAGAGAGAAAGAGAAAAATAACTATTTAAATAATGCTAGAAATGCAGTGGGTCATTGTATAGGCAGGGATTCAGGCAGGGAGGCCTCTTAGTGAAACCTACCAAAGAACGTACTGTACGGACGGCTTAGGGCTCCCACACTGAAGAACATGAGTGAAAATGTATGGTTCATACTAATGGAAAATGATGATGTTACTACAACTTTGAAGAGAAGACTGAAGAATTAACTAAGAGAAATGGTTACGTTATCCACAAAAACTTGGATGATGATACCAAATGGGAAATCAGAATATTTACAAATTTGTGTTCGAAGAAGCTAACTTATTTTCTCAATATAATATGTTCAGAACTGCATGCGATATGCTATATATTTTACATACTATCCTGATAAAGCACACATAGATTTTATACTTATATAACACTGTCTACTTGGTATCTATGTATTATTGTGCAGGACTGTATTACCAATACCTTGTTTCACTCAGGTTTATGGGTCATTTGAGAAATCTTCTGGTATAATTATGACTATCTGTGAATTCTGCCTATGTTCTGACTTAGAAAGCTAACCTCTTCCTTAAGATGTGATTGATTCTAGAGGATCTGAAAGGGGATCTGATCGACAAGACTGATGGAGAGATAAATCTCAAAACCAGAGAGGAGGGAGATGTAAAAACAGATCAATTGGTTGGCTAGAGTAGGAAAACAAGCTCTCAGCTGACAGCCTCAACCATTTGAGTATAAAACAAGCCATCTGCTAGGGTGAGGAGGAGTGGGCAATGCGAGAAGATCTCTAGGATGTTTGAGAATGTAATGTTTTAGAATAGCTGCTGTAGGCCATGGGTTTAGTAAGATGCTAAGCAAAAGGATATGCCTAAGCTTCATATATGGCTTAGCTCCAAATCGGTGTCCTTTCCTCTCTCTCGGAATTCTGTCTCCACCACGGATGTGGGCCACAGAGAGGGAAAAGATCAAGCAGTTACCTATTAAGCCTTGTCGGCACTGAGTAAATACAGCCCAACTGAAAAATAAGGTGTGCTGTTTGATTACATTTGGCTAAGAGCTGAAGTCTTAGTCACTTGTTTTAAACTTACTTTAGAATTAAACTTAATCCCTTGTGCATAGTGGGCACTTAAAATCTTGCATGATTAGCCAAATAAATGTGGTCAGCTATTTGTAGCTGTCTATGTTCTATAGAAGCCATTGTTTAGAAGGAAATTTTGCTCAGAAACGAGCCCATAAATAATGGCAACATTCACCTGTGTCCTACCTATGAGTCTTAAGAGGTCTCTGCTACTGCTTTTCTTCTCTTTTGAGAGCATACCTTCTTTTTTCTTAACCAGTACTTCTTTTTAAGTCAAAAAGAGCCAGAGAAAGGAGTCTTGAGAGAAAAAGATCAAGCATGAATGTTAGTACCTTACATAACAGATATTTTTCATACCACAATTTAAACCTAATACCATTTTCCTTTGGTGGCTATGTTTACTTTTGAGAGCATGGTACTTTCAAATAGCATTCTGTGCTGAATTGTTCTCCACTGTTTGTTCTGCCCTGGGACTTTATGATACAATGAGTGGTTTGCCATGTTTGTGTATTTGGCAGTTTCAATACTAATGAAGCAATATGTGCCTTTTGTGGACACAGTAGAAAGCACCCTTTGTCTTCTTCCAGTTTTAGATAATTAAAATCAGAATCCAGCTGCCTCCTCTCATGATATTAAAGCTCAGCTTCTTGGTAGTCAAGGGAGGTTAAGTTCAGTTTGCCATGAGAGTACAAAAACCAATTCTCTCTGTAGAAAGTAAATTTTTCAGACACCTAAAGGAAGTTAGTAGAGCCAACATAGTGAAAGAATTACTACTTTTCAGGATGTGGGTGAAAGACTTTCTCAAAGGAGAACAGTTTGGACTTAGGACAGAGATGGCAGACTCAGTGAACTTAGTCTGGATTCTCTCGCAAGGTGACCAGATATGAACTGTGCACTCAACTTGTGTGATGTGAGCAACTTTTGCTGTATGCTACCTTCCCTGATTTTGTGCGAGAGCTGCTGATGCAACAAAGAGGCAATTTTCCCTCTGAGCTACAAGTATAGAGCTACATCATCCTCAGTGTTCCTACTATATGCCAGACTCAGAGACCAGCAAATAAAAAAGGGAAGCACCATGTTTCAAAGCCAGTCATCTGGAGAGGCCCCAGCTGGAAGAGCTGCAGGTGTGCCTGCCATCCCTGTAGCTAGGGTGGGGAGCTGGAAGTGGAGGCAAGGAGCAGCCTTCTCTTCAGAAAGGGAAGTGGGATAAATGAAGATAATGGAGAAAACCACAATGCAATGAGCAAACTGACATATGGATGCTGAACAGCAGAAGGAGGTGATATCAGGGAAAACACTAGGCACTGTCCACGGAGAGAAAAGAGCTTGCCAAAGAACAGGAACACACTTTTCATTTTTTAGAGATCCTAATTTTTAAGCACACACACAAATACACACATACATATGTGAACACACACATATATGTAAAGATGAAATCCAACACTTATGAAGTTTAGTGTGACTGAGATGCAACTGTATAAAAATTATTTGGGTGTTTCCCTATTGGCTTTCTCTTTTTTAGAAAAATTTTTATGAGTACATGTTTGCAGCACATGTTTACATTCCTTTCAGGGAGTTGGTACGTGTACATACCACATTCCAATTCCTTTTGTCATCCTTTTTCCTTGCCTCCTTCCATTCTTCTCTCTCGATCCCCTTCCTATTTAAGAAAGATTTGTCTCCCTACTTCCTATTATGTATCTTTTATTTTGCTCTTTACTTATACTTTGGGTTTCTTATGTAAGAGAAACCATGTGATATTTAAGCTTGTGTGTCTGATTTATAACATTATGGTCTCAAGGTACATCCATTTTCCTACACATGATACAAGTTTATCTTTCTTTATGACAGTGTAGTACTTTATTCTGTGTAAATATGTAAAATGTAAAACATTTTTATTTATCCATTCATCTGTTGATGGACATACAGGCTGCTTCCAAGATTTAGCTGTTATGAGTTGTACTGCTATAAACATGGGTATTGCATATGTCCCTGTAATATGATGTCTTTACCTCCTTTGGGAAGATACCTAGAAGAAGAATAGCTGGGTCAAATGGAATTTGTACTTTTAGTTTTTTGAGGACTCCTCATACTGATTTCCATAGTGATTGTACTAGTTTACATTCCCACCAACAATGTAGAAGTGTTCCTTTTTGCCACAGCCTTGCCAGCATTTATTTGTTATTAGTTGATTTTTTTTGATGATGCCCATTCTTTCTGGGGTAAAATAGAATCTCAGTGTTGTTTTAATTTGCATTTCTTAATGGCCAGTGATGCTGAGCATTTCTTCATGTATTTATTGGCCATTTGTATTTCCTCTTTTGTGAAGTGTCTACTCATTTCACTTGCCCATTTTTTGACTGGGCTTTTTATTGTTGGGGGGTCTAATTTTTTTTTAGTTCTTTATATATTCCAGATAGTAGTCCTCTGAGGAGTAGTTGGAAAAAAAGTTCCCATTCTTTAGGGTGTCTTTTCATTCTATTGGTTGTTTCTTTTGCTGTGCAGAAGCTTTTTAATGTGACACAATCCCATTTGTTGATTCTCAAGGGGGTTCTGTTCAGAAAGTCCTTGCTTGCCTGCACTGCCAAAAGCACAAACACAGAAGGGAGGAGGGAGGAAGGGGTGTACATCTTAGTTTAGACTCACTAGAGAGGACTTGGGCAAATGGAGTGTGAGCAAGCTAGGGAGGACAATGAAAGGCCCCTGACACGGCATGCTATGGGAGACCTAAGGGCAGAGTTTAAAGATTAATCATGAATTATGACTTCGAGCCTTTCTAATTTTTAGAGACTGAGTAAAACTGAAATGCCTGTTCGAGCAGTACTTCTTCAAATAGGAATCCATTCAGAGATTGAATTGTATGCGGTGTTACTCTATAAGCATCATCCAAGCAAGATAATGAGGCTGCCTTATTGCCCACTTCTGAGCAGGTTTAATCATAGAAAATCAGTCATTCTCTCTATTTCAAATACTTCCTTTGCCACCCCAGACCAACTACATGCGAACTTTTCTATACTCTACATATTATGACAGAAGACTATATCCTAGTTTTATTATTCATCTGAAATTAAGCACTTTTATGCAAGACAGTGTCCCAAGAATATAATTAAAGGGAATATAAATTCTGTCATAAGAGCAAATTTAAAAAGCAGTAACCAGAAGAGATACAGATCTCAAACCAAATAAATCAAAGGTGCACGTGTACACAATCTCTTAAAAAGGCTTCAGTTGATATGCAGACATTAACATCATCAAATTCAACACGTAAAAATCATCAAACACAGAATCTTATAACCTGTTTGCAGGAAATTATTCTAATGCAGCACAGAATTTGTTGAAAGGATTTCATGGGATGCATGAACTTTCAGTTGTGCCAAGAGGTTTCCCAACAAATATACATTTATCACCAAAACAGCTAATTAGAATGTTGCTCCCATTGTTTCAATAGCATTGAGAGAAAGATGTAACTCACAATGTAGGTGTTATGGGAAAAGAAGTCATTCACATAAAAGAAATGAAAATTCTATTTTGTAAATATTTTTATCTCTACTCTGGACTTTTAGGAAACAGAACCAGGTGACCTGAAGGCAGGAAGGCAGGGGAGGGAATTGAACTTCCATTCTTTGTCTTTTCAATTCCAGGCAATGTCCATAAGCTACCTTTTTTCTACAAGACTGATATTTTAAATATATTGAAATAATATATAAATATTATGTATAAACAGATACATTGAAATTTCATTCATCTAATAGGTACAGTGTGGGTTTTTTGCAACCACCAATTTTAGACTGTTTTTATCATCTGCATCCTCTTCCAAAAAAAAAATCAATTTATTGGCAGCCATATCTCAGTCATATCCCATGCCTCTTCTCAGACCTAGGCAACAACCATTTATCTATTTTCTACCTCTATAGATTTGCCTATTCTGGATATCCCATATAGTCATACAATAGGTGGCTTTTTGTTTACAATGTATTTTATTTAGCATACTGTTTTAAGGTTTATCAGTGCTTTATTCTTTTTTTAGTGCCAGATAACATTCCGTTATATGCATGTGCCATATTTGATATACAGTTCATCAGCTAATGGACATTTGAGTTGTTTCTACTTTAGGGCTATTACGAATAATGCTGTTATAAACACTTGTGTACACATTTTTGTGTGAACATTGTGTTTTAATTTCTACTGAATATATGCTTAGAAATGAAATTACTGAGTCATATGGTAATGTTTAATCTTTTGAGGAACTGCCAGAGTTTTCCCAATGTTGATGTTTACATTCTCAGTAGCAATGTGAGAGTTCCAATTTCCTCATAATCTTGCCAGTGTTTGTCTTTTCTGTTACAGCCTAGTGGGTTTGATCAAAGTAAAGTTATATTTCATTTTGGTTTTATTTGCATTTCTCTAATGGCCAATGATGTTGAGCATATTTCATGTGTTTATTGGCCATAATGCTTACATATATCTCCTTTAAAGAAATGTCTATTCAAATCCTTTGCCCATGTTTAAATTGGATTGTCTATCATTGGTTCTAAGTGTTCTGTATATATTTTACGTACAACTTTCCTATCAGATACATGACCTTCAAATATTTTCTTCCATTTTGTGGATCATCTGATAGTGCCCATTAAGGCTCCAAGGTTAATAATGAGGAAGTACATTTCATTTATTTTGTCACTTGTGCTTTTGGTGTCATATCTAAGAAGGCTTAATTTAATGAAAGGACATAAAGATTTATTCCTATTCTTCCTTCTAAGAGTTTTACAGTTTTAGCTCTTACATTAAGATATATGATTCACATGGAGTCAGTTTTTGTGTATGATGTAAGGAAGGCTACCAACTTCATTGTATTGCACATGGCTATCCAGTGGTACCAACACTATTTGTTGAAAAACTTCTTTCCCTCATTGAACTATCTTGGCACCCTTACTATAAACCAACTGACCATAAGTGTGGGAATTTACTTCAGGACTCTCAATTAGATGCCACTGATCTAGATGTCTATCCACATGCCAGTGACACACAATCTTGATTGCTGTAGCTTTGTAGTAAGTTTTGAAATTGGGATGTGAATCCTCCCAATGTGTTTTTCTATTTCAAGATTTATATTTTTTCATCAAATTTGGGATATTTTCAGCCATTATTTCTTAAAAATGTGTTTTTTTTCTGCTCCTCTTTCTCCTCTAATTTTAGTACTTTAAATATATATATATGTACCACATTTCTCTGAAAATTTATTTTATTTACTGTTTTTTCCTCTCCTTCAGATTACATTATCTTTATTGATTCATTTTTAAGTTTGCAGATTCATTCTTTAAGTTCAAATCTATTGTTGAGACCCTCCAAAGACGTTTTCACTTTATTATAATTTCAACTCTAGAATTTTCATTCAGTTCTAAAGATAGATAGAGAGCTAGATAGAGTTCCTGACTTACAAACACTTGAGTTGTGAACTTTCATAGGTGTACTGTATAAGACTCACTTTGTCAGATTACAAATGAATCTGACTTACAAACATTCTCCCAGAACAGAACTCATCCATAAGTTGGGGACTGATTGTAGATAGATATAGATAGATGATAGATAGATAGGGATGTGTGTGCATGTATGTGTGTACATAAAATGTATTGTCTCTTAATTGATAATTCTATTTGCCATTATACCTTCCTTTACTTCTTTTAGTTTCTTTCAGTTATTTGAACATATTTATGATAACTACTTTGAATTCCTTGTTAAGTCAGACACTTGGGTCTTCTCTCAGGAAGTTTCAGTAGCCTATTTTTCCCCCTATGAATGAGTCAAGTTTTTCTATTTCTTTATGTACCTTGTGATTTTTGTTGAAAGCTGGACATTTTAATGATATACTTCAGCTATGCTAGGTACTAATTTTTTCCTATCCTTCTCTGGGGCTACTTGTGTTTGCTTATTTATTGAATGACTTGGCTAGACTATCTATGGAAGTCAAACATCCTCACAGTGGCAAACCTTGAAGTTGCTGATCAGGGGACACAGCCTTAGACATTTGCACAGTCACCCTTCAATGAGAGTGATTTTAGCAGGCAGTCTTTGCCTCTTTCCCTGATCTCTTTATTAAGCTATCTACCTCTGTTGGCATTGCACCCAGCTATTTGGCTCCACTAATTGCATGTTGAGTCCTCTATTGTTTTTTGACAAAGTTGTACAGTCATTAGGATTGAATTATATCAGACACTGCATGAATAGCTTGAGGCTAGTCTTTGAGGTTTGCTCTAAAGCAAGGAGGACTCTCCTGAGCTATTTCTTTCTCTCATTCTCTTTAGTAAACCAGCTGGCCTATGCTTTAGTTCATTGCTTTCCTGGGGCCACTGGGCTCCTTAATTGCTTATCACCATAACCTCCAGTAATTTCAAGAGCATCCTTAGACATGAACTTCCTCAGACTTGAACTTCCTCACACTCTGTTTCAGATAAAGTCAGTTTCTTTTGAGAGAACCTATGGTGCTCTTATTTTTGTTTTGTTGTTAGGCAGGGAGTTAAACAGCAGGCTTTAGGGACAAAAGGGGGTCCAAAATAGCATGTTTTGCTAGTTATAGTTAGGTAAAGAAGTAAAGTAACGTATAATACATCTATAATCATTTGTTAAGTCTCAGACCTTTGCTTTCATCTCACTGTGGCTTCTGCTCCACCACCGCAGCGTGCTGAGGAGGACCCTAACTCTCTAGCCCCTCAGCCTCCTCAGGTATCTTGCAAAGGTCTAGCTGCCCCTCTTGTGAAGCCCACCTCTGGGGCCACTCCCTATCGCCGTACCCTGCAAAAGGCTGTGACATCGAGCAAGGCGGTTGGAGACCCTTTGTGCTTTCCTGTCTCAATTTTGCCTGATCCTGACAACTCAGAGGTGGACATGTATGTTCATGCCTCATTTGATTTTAACATCCTAAAGGAGCTCAGGCAGAGCATGCTAACTAATGGCGTCCAAAGCCCCTACACAGTTGGCTTGTTGGACAATGTACTTCACTCAGACTTATTCTCTGGTTCTGCATGATGTTTTTCACCTTGCAGAAACCTGCCTGCCCCCCACTCAGTATCTTCACTTTGAGGCGGAACTGCGTTCATTAATCAGGGAACAGGCTCATAAGAATGCTCAGGGAGATGCTCAGTCGAGAGAAGTTACTATTGATATGTTATTGGGCATGGGTGACTTTTTGGATTTAAGCAGGCAAGTCTGTTGCCCAGCGTTACTCTTTCACCAGCTAGAGGACCTGCTGAGGAGGACTTGGGCTTCTGTGCCAATTGATGGTGTGCCGACGCAATCTTTTATTCAAATCATGTAAGGGCCGTTGGAAACTTACACAGAATTTGTAGCAAGATTACAACAAACTGTTAGGAGACAGATTTCTAATTCCCAGGCAGCAGACATCCTGATCTTACAACTAGCCTAAGAAAATGCTAATACGGATTGCAAACAGGAAATAAATCCTATTCGCTCCTCTAAAGATCTTGGAGCATATATTAAGGCATGCCAAAATGTTGGGTCTCCTTTACACAATTCGGCTCTGATGGCTCAAGCCATCTCCCAACATTTACGTGGTACACACAGTGATTTAAAATGTTTTAATTGTGGAAAATTGGGGCATCTCAGAAAAAACTGCAAAATGAAAGTGGCTTTACAAGCTGACCCAGAGCCACTAGGTCAGGCATCCAGAGAAAATAAGTTACCGCCTGGCCCTTGCCCTCGCTGTCGAAAAGGCATTCGCTGGGCTAAAGCCTGCCACTCCAAATATGATAAGGATGGCACATTGCTGCCAGGAAAATGGAAATTGGGCCCAGGAAACTATAGATCAGGCCCAGTGGGCTCCAGTCCCCCTGAGTCAGTGGTTCAGACCTGTGCACAAGTACAAAATCAGTGAGCATGGGTGTCCAGAGGGACATTTCTTCCCTCGTCAGGGGAACACTGGGGAGCTCAGGAATAGATCTTCCTGCCGCTCCCAGAGTTCACCTGCTGGGAGGTGAGACTCCAGTATCTGTCCCCACAGGAATTCATGGACCCCTCACCTCCCGGAACTATTGGTTTGATACTTGGTAAATTCTCTCTAACTTTGAAAGGCATTACTGTTATTCTGGCTATTGTTGATTCTAATTGTACCTCTGAATTGTGTGTTCCTGTTAGTTCCACAGGACTTTGAGTAATAGAACAAGGAGATTATATTGCACAGTTGTTGCTTGCCTCCAACAAGTTTTGCAAAGCTCCATTCCCCTGCCTTATGAAGGGCCTGATGATCAATTGGGACATATTTGTCCTTACATAGCTCCCATACCTGTAAATTTATGGGGGCAGAGATTTATTGGAAGAATGGAGAGTCGTAGTGACTAATTTGCCCCCTGAAATCTCACTGGGTCAACACATGATGTCTAAAATGGGATATGAACCAGAAACAGGATTATGCAAGCAACTTCAGGGTGGAATGCAGCTTATAGAACAGCAACAGAAAAATAATCACCTTGGAATTGGATATGAAAAAAAATTTTTAGTTGGGGCTATTGAAGAAGTTTCTCTGCCCAAGGGAGCTTTGTCTTTACAATGGAAATTACAATTAATAGAACAAAGAATACATAACTGGAAGGTTTTTCTTATCAATTCTAACTGCGCAGTAAATTTGTTTATGCTTGACACCTCTCATTCACCTGCAGGTTTAATAGGACACTGGTATGAAAAACGGGTCTTTCCCATGGAATGGTGGTTTTTGTCAAACCAGTTAGTGAAATCTCTACAATTACATGTAGATCAAATTGCAAAAATAGTTTCCTTGGGACATAATCACACCCGACAATTATTTGGTGCTCACCCTCATTTCATCATTATCCCAATTGATAAGGCTCAAATGCAGATGCTGCTACAAACTGCTTTATATTGGTAGGTAGCCTTTGCAGATTTCATTGGGCAGATAGATAATCATTACCCAGTGATCTTCTGTTTCAGTTTTTTTTTTTTGCGACATGAGTTTATTCTCCCTAAGATTACTCAATTTCAGTCATTGCAAGGTGCCTCAATCTATTTCACCAATGGCTCCTCTCAGGGCCAAGCAGCAATTTGGAGCTCTTCCTTTAGCTATGTGTTGCCTACACCTGGTCTCTCTGCTCAGAGGTCAGAGTTGCTAGCCATTTTATTTGTGATTAAAAACTTCCCTTCCCAACCTCTTAATATTTTGAGTGATTCCTTCCTCTTGTGCAGTTTGTTTGACTCAAAGACTGGAAGGAGCTATGGTCTGCTCTACCTTAGAACCTAAATTATTAAACTTGTTTTTAAGATTACAAAAGGCCATATGTCAAAAAATTCCTCCTGCCTTAATAACTTGGGGGAGAGATTTTGCCTGTGTGCTGACAGGTAAGAATGAAACCTTGTGGCTGTCCTCCTGGATTGTGTGATCATGGGTCATGCTGGTGGAACCGCCAACATCTCAGAGACCAGGGATAGCACCCCTGCTGAGAACGATGAGCCAGCTGCACCTGAGTGACTCACCTCACCAGCGACGACCAACAAATCCACAGCGGGGTCCAGGACTGAGATGATGTCCCCAGAGGGACAGTAAATATAGATTTATGGTAAAAAATTTTAAAAAGGGGGGTACAACTTAAAAATGTTCTTTTTATATTTACAGGTGTAAAAGCACTTGCATTTCTTCTGATTCTAATCTCAAGAGATCTCTGTTAATTGACTACAAAAGTTTTTGACTAGTCATACAATTATAAACCTAAAAATCATAAAAAGGATATTATAATTCAATTTGGCCAAATATATTTGAGAGCACTCATTTTATAAATTGTCTTATACGTTTGTCTCTTGTCTGTTTGTACAGTTGAGCTCAATTTTTTTTCTTTTCTCTTTTCCTTTTCACCTTTTGAAAAAAAATTTTTTTTCCTTAAAAGATGTTCACCTATTATTGGATTGGCTTACAGATAAATGTTATTAAATTAAAGGTATGCCCTTCTTCCCCCAGGTTGCTCACTGATCAAAGTGCCATCGAGATTTATTTGTCAAAGTACATAGAGACTGTGGGTACTCCCTTTGGTGAATAAAGAAGCGGCCGCCCAGAAAATAATTATTCTGGTCTTAATTCACTAAAGGGACCCCCTAGTCATTTTCAGAATCTTATGGGAAACACACCACAACAAATACTGTCTCAACATGTTATTATAAATTGATTACATTGGTTATCATTGAAGTTTAAATTCTAAATATGTTATTATAAAATGCTTACATTGGTTAAGCTCTAAACATGTTATGTTTACATTGGTTAAGTTCTAAATATGTTATTGTGATATGTCTACATTGGTCATCCTCAAAAGATTAATTTCTGTGGCATAAACAAAAGAGTCTTATTAGAAAGATGCTTTTGATACCACACTACATTGAAGAACATAATGTTTTATATAACTGTAATATTTATTACCACTCCTTTGCTGGTGTACAAAATGTATTCATGCCCTCTAATTGTATGTCTTCTAACATTGTTTATGGTAATAACCTTTTGATTCAGATATTTGCCCTGCTCTTATGCTCCAGCCACCTATGATAATAGGCACACTTGCAGACTGATATATTTTCCTTAGATGACATCCTATAAAAAGACAGCTACTTAGGGATTCAACCACAAGAACAAACATCATTGGCATAACAGTTTTTAACTATATTTTTATTCCAAAATGCTTACTATCCAGGCAAAATTATAACAGTTGAGTTCACTGCTCCTCTTATAACACTAATGTTATTGATCTTCTCTTCTGGGTGTTCAACAACCGAAGTTTAGAGACCAAAATTGAAGAGGTATCTGGGCTAAGAAGGCAGCCAATATTTTGGCCCTGGCCCTCCAAGGTCAACAACAATAGCAAAAAGATCCAGGTCATGAGGGAACCTTCTCCAAGATCCTACATCTTTGGTGAGTCACCCAACCTCCTGATCAGGGAGGTTGCTGAACACCAAAATGGTAAGATCCAACAAAAAGTGGGCCAAAGGAATGTCACCTGGAGGAAAAAAATCTCCCATGCTTTTGCAGAAAGCAGCATGGTCAAGCAAGGCCGTGACATATCCTGATGGCTGACACTGACAGAGGAGGTAAGAGGCTCTATGCATGGTTCCAAGACAGTGCCTGTGGAGACTTAATTGACCTTGTTAGAGAGCAAGAGGTTGATTTTATTTAATATAGGTCTCACCATACCTTGGTCTTGAACACCCAGTAGAAAAGTATAACTAAAGACAGCAGTTATTTGAGTTCAACAAAAGTTTTAAGTTTTTTAGCCAACAATGTTTAAAAAAAAATTATTAGATTTTAATCCTTTTACAGCTCCAATTAAGAGAAATTATGCTTATTATAGACAGCTATCCCAGTCAAACACACTATAGATCCTCACAGTATATAGGGACAAGCCATTGTTGGGTGTGCTCACTTTTCCTAAAAATACCTTCACATAAAACAAAAAGAAAGGGAGATATGTCTGGAGCAATGCTACATAATTTTAGGGAAAAACCATTTGATTAGGCCTAGTTCTCCCGCCTACAGGCCAGCTATGGCATTCAGAGACATAATTCCATTTTGGCCTCCGGTCACAACTGAGATCCCAGTGATCCCCGGATGCTGTAATGCTCCAGGGCAAGACCACACCTGCGGGAGACCCCAGGGAGGAACCAAATCTTCATCTGCATAGTTCCTCATTGTTCTTGGATTTCTGCTGCCCCCCAGTCTTTTGTTACACCTTGTTTATCCCAATGCGAGGTACTGAACTCTCGGCAATTCATTTGTTACATTTGTTTCCCCATGTACTGAATAAAAGATGCTGCAAGCTAGGGGTCTTTGTCTTTGCTGCCCAGAGCAGCACTGATTAGGCTCTAATCTCAGTTTCTCCAACTCTCATTTTTTCTACCTTTCCTGTATAATAAGTTAGTTCGCCTTGTGCTGCCATGGCTCACAGGAGACTAGGACTTACTGCAGAGGTTCTAGTAACATCCCTTTTCCCTGTTCCCTACAGCCATCACCTTCCTTCTGATATCTGGACACCTGGCTGTCTATTTCCAAAACAAGGCACACACATTCCGGGGTGCCATGGTCTGTTCCCAGTGATATCAGAAAGGGAAAGATTCTTTAAAGACCTTCCCTCCGTGGACTGAGACCTAATTAAGATTCTTAGAGATATCAACATTCCAAAGTAACCCCTAGCCAAAAAGTCAATAGGCATATATGTTATGTAAATAAAACAATGATAATCATCATAGTTTGGTGAACCCAGGAATAACTTTTGTGGGCATAAAAATACATCCACTTACACTGGGTGTAGATGTCTTTGTGACAATGCCCGCCTTCTCATTTGAAGGTGTAACTCTTTATATCTGCTTTACAATAAATTTTACCTATACTTTCATTTATTCTTTCATCAAGGGCATAAAGAACTAGGGACCAAGGAAGTGAGGAACCAGTTCCTTTGTGCATCAGGATCTAGCTTCCTGGTGACACTCTTCCTAGGCTACAGAGCTGGGGACATGGACTGTGGCAGGCTTCTCTCAAAGTGACTCCCCAGCTTTTGTGCAGCACACTGGTTAGGAAGCCTCAGGTCTTCTTGGCTCATCTCTTCCAGCACATAACCTCTGCCCTGGAAGCAAACTGGGCAAGAGAAACTGGGGCTTGGTATTTCTTGACCTGTCATGTATAGACTAGAGCCTCTGCTCTAGCATTAGGGGATGAGTGAAGGGAAGAAGTCCCCAGTCTCTTGGCTGCATTATTTGGGCTCTACAATATGGTGCTGAGGGGAATGAAAAATGCTGGTAGCTTGCGCTCTGGGAGAGAGACTGGAAGCTGGGGAGATAAAATGGAGCTCTGAGGATTTAGCACAGTGGTTCCACTGCCTGCCTTGCAAGCACAGGTCCTGAGATAGATCCCTGGTACCAAAAAAAAAAAAAAAAAAAAAAAGCAAAAAAAGGGGAGTCCTGTATTTTTTTTTTGTACGTGTTTGCAGTACATAATGATTACATTCCTTGTGTGGAGTTGGTACCTTTATATAACATATCTTAATTTCTTTTCTCATGCCCTTTGACTCCCCTTCCTCCATGTCTTTGAGAAAGATCTATTTTCCTAGTTCCTATTATCTATCTTTTATTTTGCTCATTATTTATAATTTGGGTTTTTCAAATAAGAGAAACCATTTAATATTTGAGCTAGTGAGTCTGATTTATTTCATTTAACATTATGGTCTTGAGGTACATCCATTTTCCTACAAATGACCTGTTTATCTTTCTTTACGGCAGAGTAATACTGCATTGTGTGTAAATACCATGTTTTGTTTATCCATTCATCTGCAGATGAACAGATAGGCTACTTCCAAGATTTAGCTATTATGATTACTGTTTCTCTAAATATGGGTACGCATGGATCCCTGCACCAATCTGCAGTGGTTCTTCCATCACAGTGAATTGGGGGAGAGGAAGAGGCAAGGGGCAGGACACACAAGTGCCATAGGCTCTCATTATCCAAATTTAGTAGTTGTTTTTGACTAAATGTTTCTCCATTTGTTTTGTGTCCTCTGGACTATCTCCAGAGACATCAAGTGCCTATTTAAAAAAAATAATTTTCACCAGTCTACACTCCCACCAGCAGTGGAGCAGGGTTCCTCTTTCTCCACAGCCCTGCCAGCATTTGTTATTGGTTGATTTCATGATAGCAGCCATTCTTTCTGGAGTGAGGTGGAATCTCAGCATTGTTTTCATTTGCATCTCTCGAATGACCAGTGATGTTGAACATTTTTTCCTGTATTTATTTGCTATTTCTACTTCTTTGTCTGAGAAATGTCTGTTCATTTCAGATGCCCATTTTTGGATTGGGTCTTTAAATTTGGGAGGTCTGATCTTTTTAAGCTCTTTATAGATTCGAGATAGTAGACCTTTGTATGAGGAAAAGCAGGTGAAGATTTTTTCCCACACTGCTGTTGGTTTCTCTTGCTATGCAGAAGCTTTTTAATAAGAAGAGATCTCACTTGTTGATTGTTTGTGTTAGTTCATGGGCAACTGAGGTTTTGTTCATAAAATCTTTTCCTACACTGATGTCTTCAAGATTTCTACCTAACCTCTGTTCCAACTGGTTCAGAGTTTCTATTTTAATATTTAGATCTTTAATCCATTTTGATTTTAGTTTAGTGCATGGTGAGAGATATAGGTCCAGTTTTAATCTTTGGCAAGTTGAAGCCCAATTTTTCCAGCACCATTTATTAAAGAGGCTATCTTCCCTCCAGTGAGGGTGTTTGGCTCCTTTATCGAAGATGAGATGGCTGAGTGTGTCTGGAGTTGTTTCTGCATCTCCTAATCTGGTCCACTGGTCCTGAGGTCTGTTTCTTTGCCAGTACCATGCTGGTTTTTTTTTTATCACAGTAGCTCTGTAGTATGCTTGCAGGTTGGGGATTGTGATACCCCCTGCCATGTCTCTGTGAACTAGAATTGCTTTTGCTATTCTGGGTCTCTTCTTGTTCCAAATGAATTTTTGGATTGTTTTCTCAAGGTCTATGAAGTATGCTGCTGGGATCTCAATTGGAATTGCATTAAATCTATATAGCAGTTTTGGAAGTATGGCCATTTTCACTATATTAATTCTTCCTACCCAGGAGCAGGGGATGTCTGTCCATTTTCTGATATCATCTTCAATCTCTCTTTTCAGAGTGCCATAGTTTTCAGAGAAGAGGTCTTTGATTTCTTTCATTAGGTTGATTCCTAGGTATTTCAGTTTTTTGGATGCTATTGTGAAAGGAATTATTTGCCCTATTTCTCTCTCACTGAGTCTGTCATTCATGTACAGGAAAGCTATTGATTTTTGTGTGTTGACCTTGTAACCAGCTACTTGACTGAATTTGGTTATTAAGTCTAGAAGACTTTTGGTGGAGTTCTTGGGGTCTTCTATATACAGTATTATGTCATCTGCAAATAATGACAATTTGACTTCTTCATTTCCTATCTTTATTCCTTTTATTTCTTTCTCTTGTCTAATTGCTGTGGCTAATGTTTCCAGAACTATATTGAACAAGAGTATGGAGATACCCCAAAGAACTAGGACTGGAAGTCCCATTTGACCCTGCTATTCCACTGCTGGGGATCTTCCCCAAAGAATTAAAAGAATCATACCACAGTGATATATGTGCACCCATGTTCATAGCAGCACAGTTTGTGACAGTTAAAACTTGGAAACAGCCCAAATGCCCATCAACTGGAGACTGGATAAAGAAAATGTGTTTTTTTAATAAAATGGAGTACTACTCAGCCATAAAAAGTGAGAAATTAGAGACATTTATAGCTAAGTGGATGCACATTGAGGCGATACTCTTAAGTGAAATAAATAAGACACACATGTATAAATACCAAATAGTTTCTCTGTTGTGAGAAACTGAAAGTGTAAATAAGGACTAAAATGTATAATAGGTAATATGAAATAGGAAGAAAAGGGGCAAAGGGGAAGGAAGTGGGAGCGGTAGGGGAAAGGATAGAAGGGAATGGGATTAGTATGAGAAAATGGAAAAATGGAAACAAAATCTTTGTAAATAGGGAGGCATGGAGGGGTTGAAGGGAGGGCTGGGCAAGGGTAAAAAATAAGAACCAAGAGAGATTATGTAAAGGTGCAAATTTCCTAAGATGAATGTCATTATATTGTATACCTAAAATGTACCAATGATTAGAATGAATAATTGATAATGCAAAATAGGAAGCAAAGGTCCAAAGGGGTAGGGGTAGTGGGAGGGGCAGGGGAAGGGAAAGAAGGGAAAGGAAAAATGATAAGAAATGGAAAAAATGGAAATAAAGTCTTTGTAAATAGAGAAGGGTGGGGGGGGTGAAGGGAGGGCTAGGAATGGGGAAAAAATAAGAACCAAGATGCATTATGTAAAGGTACAGTTCCCAATGAGAAATGTAATTGTGTTGTATACCTAAAATGTACCAATAAAAGAATTTAGCAAACAAATTTTTTCATTGGTCACTCATTTTGCTGGGGAGCAATTCCAAGAAGGTCCTCACGCTACCATTCTGGAATCGGTATCAGAGCACAGAGGGTCAGGCTGAGAGCCAAAGAAAAGAAATAACTTGGAAGCCAGAAAGAATCTGTTGGTCATTGTTACTTACCTCCTTGGGATTCTGTGGCTGAATTCCCTCTGGACTTAGAGCACTTCTTGGTTGAACTACCACCAGCAAAGCTGTGGACAGTGATGTATGCCAGCCTGACACCATTGTGAGCTATGTGATGTTATGGCCAGGCTGTTCTCTTGACCACAGGCAAGAAAGGAATTGGGCTGGAGAGAGAAAGCAAATGTGGGGTAGGGTAAGAATCTCAGCAGAAGCACAAGCAGGGAAGTAAGGTCAGGGGCTGGGGTTTTGCTTGTAAAAAATTCACCTGTCAGTACCACTATTATCTCCATTTTGCAGATAGGAATATGAGGCAACAAGAAGTAGATTTCTAGGAAAGGTGAATTTGACGCACAAATCTAGGTCAGTCTCTAGGTGAGCCAGTGTGGTTCCACTGGACTACACTGCCTCCCGATTTACACGGGATAGTTAGCAACTGCTATTACTGAGCAGCAAGATAACTGTTGGCCTTTATTATCTATTAATTATGTTTGCTTATGTGTACTTTCTAATTTTCTACAATGAGTAGTATCTACATGATAGAAATAAAGTCAAATCTATTTTTAAATGGGCTTTTTATTTCCACCTGAAAATAAAATAATTTTCACATCCAAATATATAGTTTACTTTTAGCAATCAAAACAATGGACTCTTAACATAAAAATATCAATGGTGTGGAAATGTTTACAATTCAAACTTATGCCATTATTTACTTTCAGAAAAAAATGAAAAATTGATACCAAAATTATAGAAAATAAGATACTTGTTGAATTATGCTTTAAAAAATTTTTAGGGTGTAGGGGGAGAATATTGCATAGGAAAAAAATTAGTGAAATTGAAAATTAGTTCAAGCAGCAGGCATTTTCTGTAGCCTTTGTAGGCACTGGGCTAAGTGCCAAAGGATATAGGGAGGGGAAAAAAAAGATTAGAGCCCGACTGCAAAGTGTTTCTGGTTTTGTTGGATATTATATTGACTACAGAAAGTTGAATTCATATCTTCAATTTCATTCCTATTGCTTGATATTTCCATCACAGGAAGTGAGGAGAGGCTAAGTGACCTTTTTTTTTTTTTTGCTTAAATTCTTTTATTGTTACATTTTAGGTATACAATACGTTTACATTTATCATTGGTTGCTTATACCTGTACATGATGTATCTTGGTTCTTATTTTTTCTCCATTACCTGTGTGCCCTTCACCCCCTCCACCCCTCCCTATTTACATAGACTTTGTTTCCATCTTTTCCTTTTCTCATAATTTTTCCTTTCCCTTCTTTCCTTTCCCTTTCCCCTCCCACTTCCCCTACCCCTTTGGATCTTTTCTTCCTATTTCAAATTATCAATTATTCATTTTAATCCTTATTTACACTTTCAGTTTCTCACACTAGAGAAACTATTCAGTATTTACATGTGTGTCCTATTTATTTATTTTTTATTTTATTTTTTATTTTTTCCCCATTAAGTTTATTGGTACATTTTAGGTATAAAATATTTACATACATCATTGGGATCTTGTACCATTACATGAGTATCCTGGTTCTTATTTTTTTTTCCCCTTCCCCTGCCTGTGTCCTATTTATTTCACTTAAGAGTATGGCCTCAATATACATCCATTTAGCTATAAATGTCTCTAGTTTCTCGTTCTTTATGGCCAAGTAGTACTCCATTTTATTAAAAAAAAAAAAAACCACATCTTCTTTATCCAGTTTCCAGTTGATGGGCACTTGGGCTGTTTCCAAGCTTTAGCTATTACAAATTGTGCTGCTATAATTATGGGTGCACATATATCACTGTGGTATGATTCTTTTAATTCTTTTGGGATGATACTCAGCAGAGGAATAGCTGGGTCAAATGGGACCTCTAGTCCTAGTCCTTTGAGGTATCTCCATACTGATTTCCACAGTGGTTGCACCAGCCTGCATTCCCACCAACAATGGAGAAGGGTTCCTTTTTCCCCACAGCCCCACCAACATTTGTTATTGGTTGTTTTCTTGATAGCAGCCATTCTTTCTGGGGTGAATCTCAGTGTTGTTTTCATTGCATCTTTAGACTGACCAGTGATGTTGAACATTTTTTCATATGTTTATTTGCTGCTTTTACTTCTTTGTCTGAGAAGTGTCTGTTGCTAACAGGCTTATTAAAACTAGATTTAAATTATTTCTTTCTTTCATGGAAAAATTCCTTTCAGCAGAGATCTTTGAAATTGGATAGATGCCCACTTTTCTGAGATGCAATTCATTCTATGTTACTTTTTATTTTTAGGAAGAATCTTCCTAATATTGATTTTAATTTGCCTTTCAAAAAAAAGTACAGGAATAACTAATGAACCAAATTTTCATACATATGTGATCAACACATTAATTTGGGTGTGGTGACTATAGATAACCCAGTAGCTAGAGAAGCAAAGAAGGAAAACTGAGAAAGCTGAAAGTCCATTTGGGTACAGTAGAAACCAGTGTGCTTTGGTCCTTCTTATTACCAGGGAGATGGTGTGTATTCCAGTAACCAGGAAACAGATGATGCACTCATATCCCACCTTCCCACTCCCACCTCCCCTGCCCCATTTATAGGCACATGACTCAGAACAGAAGTCATCAGAGGGGACTTAAGGAATCCTGAATGTTAGGAAGGAGCCTGAGTAACAGAGGGAAAGGTTGATGTGCTGGTTTGAGGGAACCTGTGAGGTATCATCTGCATATGGCAGGCATCATGGAAAAACACCTGCACAAAGAGAGCAAACTATCAAAATCAAGTGTTTCAGCACTCAGAACACACATGTCAGATATAAAAGTGACACATGAGAAAAGGTGCTCAACTCTTAGTTGTCATGAGATAGTATTTTATACCTACTAGAGTGGCTAAAAAAACTCATACAACCCAATGTTAGTGAGAACAATGGGAACTCATACATTGCTGGTAGAGGTGTAAAATGGCTCATATATTAGGGAGAATTGTTTTTCAGTTCCTTTAAACTACAATATGTATCTACCCTATGATTCAGCAATTCACTCTTAGGTATTTAGTCAAAAGAAATGAAAGCATATGCCCACAAAAGATTTATGCAAAGATATATATAGCAGTCTTATGTGTAAAGCCAACAACTAGAAACAACCTCAATGCCACTCAGAGGCGAATGGATAAGCACACGGTAGTACAAACAAGGGAATATTATTCAACAACAAAGAAAACAAATGACAGAAAAAATGACTAACATATATAAAAACATACGTAAATCTCTAAAATATGCTGATATATAATTCCATTTCTTAATTTCTCTGATGACAGAAATCAGCATGTAGTTGTGGTCAGGGGAAGGGAATGCTGGTATGTTCATGTTAGATCACATTAGGTCATTTATTTACTAACCATACTATAATGCTTTTGCACCTGAAAATGATTTTGAGTGTTAAATGGGTGCCTTAATTCATTAATGTTGAATTTTAAGGTGTAAATAAACCTGCTGAGTGTCTCAAGAACTGGAATAGTAAATATTAAGTGAAAATTACTCAATGTGAAAGTGAAAGTGATCTGGGGTCAGGGATTGGTTAGTCAGCTGCTCCTCCCCTGGTGGAATTCTTTAATAATTTTGGAACAAAACTGGATGGATGGAGATATACATATATATATAATACAACTTGATTTTTTTCACTCAATATAACTCAGAATCTTTTCATAAGATTGCATATAGATCTACTTCCTTTTTTTAAATCTAAGGAACCTTTAAAAATGTGACATTTTTGCTCATTGCACATCTTGTTTGGCAGATATTCCAATTGGAGATACCGCCCATTCAGGAAACAGTTAAATAACCACTGTCTATGTGACTAAACTTTCAGGGGTGTAACAGATTACCCCAAATCTCGGCATCTGAAGCTGCAGTTATTTTGCACATAGTTTCTGGGGAGTTAGAATCTGGCAGTAGCTTCTCTAACTCAAGTCTCACAGGAGGTTGCAGCCCTTGAGGACTTCATGGGGACTGCAACATCTGCCTCCAAGTTTACTAATATGATTGTTGGAAGGCGGCTTAGTCCCTTTCTACACTTGTCTAGTTACAGGCTTCTCACATGGCTCCTTCTGGAGTGAGAAATCTAAGTGAAAAAGATTAAGAATGGGCAAGAAAAAGCTGCAGTGCCTTTTATAAGTTAATCTCGGAGGGACATCCTGCTGTGACTGGTGTATTCTATTGGTCACATAAACCAGTCCCGGAAGTGGATTATACAGAGTGTAAACATCAGGAAGCAAGGATGATCGGGAGCCATCTTAGAGACCGGGTACCACATATCCCTACTACTTAAAACAATGAAGAAGGGCCTGGGATTTAGTTCAGTGGTTTCGCTGCCTGCTGCACAAGCTCAAGGACCAGAGTTCGATCCCCAGTACCAAAAAAAAAAAACAACAAAAAAAAACAATGAAGAAGTCCAAGAAACACTTGCTATATTGGACTAATCAACGGGTGGCTGGCAATTCAACCTGGGTGCTGTGGCCTAAGATTTTGATGGATGATTGGTTAGGTTTCCAAGTTTAATTGTTTCAAGTTGCCCAATACCTGGTTAGAGTTTCGTAACTGTACTATAGTAACCAACAAACAGAATAAAAATATGAATGTTTGAACTAGCCATCAGGTAACTGAAATGTGACTATAGGCATATGACTAATTGTAATACGTAAATGACATAGATATTATGTTGTTTAGCCACCATTCTTTCATTTAGGATTAGTCTAGTGACCTATCCATGAGTGCCGAGAAGCCAGATCTCAGCCTGGCACAGATCTGGCTGACCTTGTTTCACACTTCTCCCACACCTGTGTAACAGCTTTTGCTTGGCCATCTTTGCTTTCTTATGCAGTGCTGGCTCCATGAGTGCTACCCGTCACTATGTATTTATTCAAAGTTCTTTTCTACTCTCTCCCCCCATGACATGTTCTAGTCACACGAGATCTTCAAACACATGGTATGGTTTCATGTTTCTGTGCCTTGACATATGCTTTGTTTTCTTTCAGGAATGTCATTCCTGGTTTTTTTCTGCCTGGCAAACCCCTTTTCGGCTTTTGAATCTCTGCACAAGCATCATCCCTTCTAAGGAAACTGTCCTAACTCTCCTGGATTTGTCTGACCCTATGGCACACTAGGAGAGAGTCATTATTCTCCTACCTGGGATTATTGTTGGAATTTCTACTTGTTTCAACTACTAAATCATTCTTAATCACTGAGGTTTTTTTTTAATACATGGGTAGTTTTTTCCCCTAAACTGTGATCTTCTTGAAGGCAGATCTTAGCTCTTAGTTACCTATACATCTAACACCTGTCCTCAATGCCTACACACTACCAAGTGAGAGACACTAGGATCCGAACCTGTAAAACATTTGTTTATATCCTACATTTGGTACACTCCATCCATCCATGGGTGGTTCCATTCCCTATATGCCATACTGCTGGGCTACCTTACTCTTTGATACTTCTGAGGATATTTGCATCTGCTTCTCAAGGGGTTGCCCATTTAATGACCACTTCTCAGGTCTTTTGGATTCTAGAGGGATCATTCTGGTTATATAAAGAGGTCTAGCAGCAGGATATGCTGATGAAACATGCAGGTTTTGAAACACAGAGATATGGGTTTGTTTGATGTATGATGATAAGTTACTTAGCTTTTTGTGCTAAGTAAACGAGGTATATAGTTCTTCAGCTTGCTTTAGGGATCATATTTGTCAGGTCTTAACTTCTCCTTAGATGGCTTAGATTATAGAGGTTTAGGCAAGGGTGAGGGAGCAATGGTTTGTGCAGCACCCAGAGACTAGCAGGAGTAGGAAGGCATTACCATCCCTAAGGTGAAAGGACAAAGGGAGGAAATAGTGTTATTTGAACCCAGTGAGACAGGAATCCTAGAAGAGGGGTGGCTTTCAGGGCACTATGGTGTGACTGATACAGCTAAGGGTTGGAATGTAGCCCAAGCTTGAAAGGAACGAGGAAGAAATATCCCAGCCTCTTCCCTATCTGATGCTCCAATCTGCTGCTGGTGTTAGCTATTGGTTGAACCAAAATGGCAGCAGGAGGCAAGTGAGGTCTGTGATGTACAGGAACAGGGTTGGCTTCCTGGTACACAGAGCTGGGCAGACAGCTGGAGAAGGGGTTGCAGTGCCAAAGACCACTACTCAAGAATGAGAAAATTCACAGGACTTGGCACATAGAACAGCTAAGGTATTATTATGGCTTCAAGGTCAGTGTACCTTCTGGTTATAGCAGATGCCATCTTAGTATCTGTAAGCAGCAGCCATGGGGATCTACCTTCATGGTTGGCAAGGCCTCACTTTAGTGAGAATTGCTGTCTCTGGTCTGCTTAGTCTCATGGCTGTTTGTTCTGACATCAAGGCCTTAATTATCTTCTCTGTTCTCATCAAGCTAATTAGGCTGTTTTAACTTATAGCAGGTTTGGAGCAAGAAAAAAAATGATTTCTAAGCAAAGTTCTTTTGAAAAATTTGTCTGTGTGGGTACCACAGATCCCTTTCCATATGGTCATCGTCAAAGGCTTTCCTTTTTCTTATCTAATGGAGACTAAATGGCCATGCTAGTAACTGTCTTGCATTCCAGCTGCTGCTGCCCTAACATTAAATATGCAAGTTCCTAACAGCTTAAAAAATGTGTTATAAAAGCCTTTCTCTTGCCAGTTTGGCTGGCTGCTGTCCTTCCTCTACTTTCCATCCCTGTCACTGGTCCAGGCTATCAGAAGATCTGAGGCTCCCTGCCCTGCAATGCCTGTACTCACTACTGTGGCTGCCGTCATTCTTTTCCTTCTCCACCTGCTTACATGTCTTGTCACATCTCCCATTCTTCTCAGCATTCATGCTAGAAGGCTGGCCTCTTACTCAACAAAGCAGGCCAAACGGTTTCTGTCCTTCAAGGAGACAACCTGATTAAGCACTACAAATGAGATAAAAATCTTGAGTTGACTCTTGGCTGCTTATTGCTGAGTGACCAGGGTCTGCGGTTTTGTAGGCTGAATGTGATCACTAACCTGCTCACCCTGCAGTAAAATTAGACTGCACTTTGGTGTCGAGTGTGTTGTGAACAAATGTCAGTGAATTGGGTATGGCTTGGAAAAACAGAACTTGACTCCTGGGCAGTCTTATCTGGAAAACTCTCCCCACCTTTGGGTAAGGGCAGTAAGATGAAACAAAATGAAATATCCAGTCCTTCAGGAGGTAGATGCTAGATGCTCCCAGAGCAATGTTCTTTGTAACACTCAAAAACCAGTTTGTTTTAGGTATCATTGGTTGTGTAAAATGAAATAATTATCAGATTAGTTTCTTGCCATCTGATTAAGATGATAACTTCTGAAGAAATATATTCTTAAAGTTCACTTTTTATGGAGTATCTCTAATGTAAAATAAAATGAATGCTGAAATTTTATTAAACAACATGGTGACTCTGAAACAAAAACAATCCATGGGCCCTACCCTCAAAGAACTGAGTCTCTACAGACAAAATTCAAAAATTACTAATATGATTTAAAACCAGATACTTTATGAACATAAATATTGGCTAAAAATAATTAAATCTAAGTCATGTGGTCATGAAAATATGTGCACTGGATAATCACTAACGGTATGTGGAGTATATGAATTTCATTCTCACTTTGAAGACTTACAATTTGAGACCTACTTAGAAAATGTGTATTATCAAAACAATCAAAAGTATAAATTGTATTGAGAACAGGACAGAGAGGATTTATTAAGAGTAAGCTTGGCTTTCAAAGTAAATTCTGTCTAGGTATGGTGGTGCATACCTATAATCCCACCATGTGGAAGGCTGAGGCAGGAGGATCACTGTGAGTTTGAGGCCAGCCTGGGTGATAGCGAGTTCAAGGCCAGAGTGAACTACATAGTGAGACCCTGTCTTAAAAAAAAAAGTAAATTCTGAAAAGAACAAAGGACATGACGACCATTCTGATGCCACTGGAACATCTTCACTTAGCTCATCCAGGAAATGGTTATGGCACATTTGCATCAACTTAAACAAGACTCAGCTTTTGAAGATCTGAAAAATTCTACAATGAATAGCAATTGTCTTATTATATATTTAAAAGGTCATAATTAAGTACTTTAACTAACGACAACACAGCTACCCAGAGCCTAGACCAGTGGTGGCGAACCTATGGCATGGGAGCCTTGGCAGGCTGTTTATACCACTGAAAACTCTACAAGATTCACTGTCACTGCCCTAGACTGAGGATGCATAGCTCCTGGACCTTCTTGCTATAACCAAGGACAAAATAACAATAACCTATATTTAGGTATGGGTTTGAGTAGTGTACAGGGAAGCTCATTCTAGGCAGCATTAATTTTATTTAATAAAAGCACAAATAATCAAATCAGTCAGCTAATCCCTGTCTTAACAGAATTTTATCCACTTCCTTCTTAATTCTTAACACCAATGTCTAATGCAGTGATGAATCAAGAGCATTAAAACCAAACTATATGTGCCTTTTTCCTGTAGGAATCATTAGCCCAGTTATATAGGCTTAATGAACACAAAATTTTTAGGGGGAAGAGGTACAGAGATGTCAATAGCAAAGGACTACTACCTAATCTCCCCAAACTTTTCACCATGAAAAATTTCCATTACTCATTCTGAGGGCATTAAAATAATAAAAAACAGTTTACCATTAAGGTATGGGACATAAAACTAACCTGTAATTTTATGTGCAAAGTTAAAGCTACACCTTAACCAAATAGAATTCTTGACAATTATTATTCTAAAAATCAGTTTAAAAGGGTGTCGGGTGGGGATAATAATGTCCATTAGCAGAGAATGAATAAACTGTGATATAGTCAAACAATGGAATGCTAGTTAGTAACAAGGAACACAGTGAGAACATAGTCAGTATGAGATTCTCAAAATATTAAACAGACACACGAGTACAGTTTTCATTTATATGAATTTCTAGAACAAGTGACACTGATCTCTGATTAGAGAAGTCAGAACAATATTTATGTAGGGAGGGGCTACGTGGAAATGGATATAATGAAATTTTCTGGAGTAATGGAAGAGTCCTCTCTTTACTGGGATGGTGCTTGCCAAATCTCACAAATTTTAAATTGTTCCATTTTATTGAATGTAAATAATACCTCAACTAAAAAGTACTATTTACTTACCAGATCCTAAAGTTAGAGATAACCTACCACTAACAGAAATCATCTAATGAATCTTGTTATTATCAAAAACCCAACATAGACGATTCAGAAAGCAGATATAAAGCTTTAATTCATTGTGGCCATTTCTCTGACCATGCTTTATATTAGATATAAACTGTTTCATATGTCTTCCCACCGATTCATCTTTTATAAGACAGTGTTCCCTTTTATAAGTGCTGTATATCATACTAACATTTCTTTTAACTAATCAAGATACATTAAATAGATCATGAACCACCAATTAAATATAAATACAGAAATTAAATATGTACGTTAGAAAGTTTAAAACAAAATTTTAAAAAGCTAAATACCATGAAAGTTTACAAGTACTGACTTTAATTCTAGATATCACACCAGTGTGACAACCAATTAAGATTAAAATTCAACTACTTTTAGATGAGTACATTCAGATTCTAACTCCCAATTATTTTCATTTTCATAATGTCAACTTCACACTTTGTTTTCCTTTCTACACAAAGTAGACCAGCTTTCCAACTTTTGGGGGTCTTGTAGACCAAACTTCTTGTGTGATAAGAATAACTACTTATGGGCCGGGGATTTAGCTCAGTGGTTTCGCTGCCTGCTGCGCAAGCCCAAGGACCCAAGTTTGATCCCTGGTACCAAAAAAAAAAAAAAAAAAAAAAGAATAACTATTTAGATCATGGTCATGGTCACAGGAAACCAAATTTATATTTCCTGTTCTATATAGAGTATCTTCAGTAGATAACTATATTCACTATATAATATGGAACTGTTCAGTGGTGGTGTTCAAAAGCAATTCAAATATTAGCTAAAAATGGGTTTTGCTACCACAATCACATATTTCATTAAAAGACAAAGTCTGGGTCAAAACATTTAGAAATAAACACATAGTACAGCCTTTACCCTTTCAAAATACCTAGAAAAAAGGGTCTAAACTAACTTAAAATACAAAAATATCTCAGAAAACGAACAGCATAAGATGTAATCTGAGCTGCAATCTTCCTGAGTCTATTTTCAATTGGAAGAAATTTTGCATCCAACACATTGATTTACTGTGCAGTCCACAGTATCCTATCTAGTTCATATCCTACAGAATTCTGAAAAAGACTCTTAAATACTCAACTAATTATACAAGAAAAAGCCCAAGTTTTATATTAAAATCTATGTGAATTTCAAACAGACTTTTTTTAAATAGTGAGTAAATGATGAAAATATATACACAGATCACCATTAAACACAGGAACAAAATGTCATTTGATGCATATCAAATAAGCCCCCAAAGAGCCAATTTGAACATATTTATTTTCATTTACTTTGACACAGTACTAGAAGGGACTGCATATAATTATGGAGACTGCTGCAAATAACACTTGATGCTAGTAAATGTTGTATTACATCAGGCATGCACAACAGTTACCTTTTAAAATTTCTCATATATATATCTAACACATATATCTTAAGCTATATTATACTTAAAGTATTTAGGGATTTTAAAGCAAATATTTTAACTGACTTATGTCTAAGTGGGGAAAATCGAACATTTCCTCCCAACTCAGTAACAAATGGTAACATTAAGCCTTGGTAACCACCCCAATTGCTAAACTCACTTATGTCATTCTTAAAATTCCAAAATTGATAAAAATTCTTATCAGTACTAAATAAGGAATATCATTTCCCAGCAGCAGTCTACCCACCATACACTTACAGCATGACAAATCTTTGAGGATTATGTAAGAGTGATGTGCCAGTGGCTACAGATGACAATCACTGAACATATCAGTCTCTTCTTTTTATTCTGTGTATCTTTATTTCAAACCAAATAGTTTTTCACTAAAACAAACTAAAAAAAATCTTTTTCTTTTGGTTAACATCAACATAGGAGTAGATACAACTAAAAAGCTTTATTGTCTTGCAGTGTGTGGAAAACCAGGAAATATTTCAATTACATCAAGAAAATCAGGCATAGGGAATATAGTGTGTTCTTTCATCTAAGAAGCATTCTGTCAGATAATAAAAAAACACAGACAAATTCAGATTGCTTGGTTCATGGTCATTTATGGCTTAAAGTACTTGATCTGAAAATCACTCAGGCTAAAATAAACTTATGTAAATAATGCATAGATTATATATCCAGAAAGTCATGCAATAAATGAATGTTCTCATGTACATTAGAATCTTAGTGAAGAAAGGGATGTGCAGGTATGAACAGTAATGCTTGTTTCCTTCTACCAAGAAAATACACATGGGAGGATCCTGGCTTTTGGCCTATTCAAGATTTTGTTTGCCAGATAGTCCTGATTTTCTCTGGTTGGTAAAAAGAAGTCAATGTCTTGACACCTGCGGTAGGAAACTGACTTGTCTCAAGTGTAGGTGCTGTGAGTGAGGTCCCAACTAGGCAGAACCAGACACTCTAGATCTTATCACCCTGCTGCAAAGTCAATAGGGAATACTGGACTACCTAGACTATTAACCAGGTAAGTGTTTAGAATGACCCACTGGAAATGTTTATTACATTAGTATCTTTTAAACACTCTGCCCTTTAGTTTAAGAATTGCCAGGTAAGAACCACTCCCTATTCCTGATTTTGATATGCCCCTACAACATGAGAATTGAACTGAACTACAATGATTGTAATGTCATCTCTGTACATCCGGGCAAGTTCTTCAGGAAGACTAAGCATTTTGGAGAGGCGCTCGTGATCAACAGCCCCAAACTCGTTGTTGCCCACAGCATGGCGAATGAGATGGGTTGCTGCATTCTGATCCTCAAATACTGAGGACATCTTGGCTCTCCTTTCTGTTAAAAGACCATGCATCTGTCCCAGAGTCACCTTGTAGCCACCAACAGCTATTGGCTGTTGGTGATGCATACCAGTTAAGTACTCACCCACAATCTTAACCACATCATGCCTATGCATGGTCTCCCACAGCCCATCAGTAGCCAACACCAAAAACTTATCCTGTGGCCTTAATCGGTGGTAAGTTACCTCCGGCTCAGCAGTGAGATAAGGAGGTGTGTGATAATTAGGAGGGATAAACTTGGTATATTCATTGTCGTTCAACTGGTCTGGGCCAGACTCTATCACTCTCTTTTGAAGATCAATGCTCCACTTGAACTTTACATCTCCAAACGCCCTAAAAGGCATGAGCAAGCCGAGCAGCCGGTCCTGTTTCACCACACTCTTGGCCTCACCCTTTGGGTGTTCCAACTTCAGCCGCTCCACTTCTCTGTCATTCTGAGCATTGTGGTCATTAGAGAGCGTGACTGCTGACCAAGAGCCATCCTCTTCTTGCACGCCCAGCATGGCTCTGCTATCCCCGGTATTTGCCACATGGAGGTCAACACCATCCACGTGGGCCACACAAGCAGTGGCCCCAGAAAATGCCACCCGGAGCACCAGGTAATTGAGGAAAGAATTGGGATCACCAACTTGAGCCTCCAAAGAGATGTCATTATCAAGTCTCTTGAAAGCGTTAATTAAAGCCTCTTTCACATCAATATCAGTTGACTCGCCAGTGTTGAGGTCTATAAGCTCTTGCCAGTAAGTCCTCAAGCTGTTGAAGTACAACTTTGACGCCTCCTTACTGAAGTAATCGTTGGGGTGCTTGTGCCACTGGAGGATGGGCAGCAGTGCCCGACCACTCTCCACTGCGTTTTCAATCTCCAGCAAAGTCTCATGGGGTAACAAAGAGACAGCAATGTAATAAAAGAGTCTTTCACTGACTGCCTGGGAGCAAGCACAGCCTGCGTGGCCATCAAAAACCCCCAGAAGCATCCCTCTAGTTTGCAAGCAGGTTGCTGCACTCCTTCGGTCCTCAATGGGTGCATTTGCAGGCAGCTGATTGCTGTCAAATCCAAGGATGGAACTGACATTTTTGCCATCAAATTCTGGCACTTTGAAACTGTATTCATTAGCTTTAAGGATACTGTTGACTTGGGGAGGTGTGAGGTAAAATTTCTGTGGTGTGGAAGCATATCTCCTCCCTTGGGTATACTGCCACCAGCTCTCCTTTGGCCTACAAAAGGTAGCATATGCTGGATGGGGTGTGTATCTCAGGCGACTCTGAGAAAGGTAGGGTGACGAACAGCAGAGATGTTTATGGTGGCAGTAACATGCAGTGCCATAGATTCTGCTCAGTTCACAGTTACGGACAAGAGGAAAAAACAATTGAGTCGGTGCTGGCATGGCATCAGAGAACAGCGGCAGGCTGGAACTTCTGACTGGGATTCCTGGACAGCAAATTAAGACAGATGTACATAAAGAAAAGAGTTACACCTCAGATTTCTTAATCTAGCTTTGCTTTTATAGAAAATATTTAGTAAGTGAATTTACATGCTAAGCCCTGTGCTAGGTACTATAATTTATACACTTATCATATACTACTTCTACAGAGAGTACCATGGTAATTAATACTCCTAATCATTCATGGAGCCAGGACTGAACTGTACTTGAACTTCACTTTTCTCTGTATTTCTTTCTGCGGTACAAACTGCGCAGAATGTACAATAGCCTTGACCAGCAAAAGCTGAGGAAATGAAGGTTATATAACATTATGTTGCAGTAGTCTACCTGGCCAATCTCTTGTCTCTATCTTTTTAAGCAAAGGCCTTGGGGGCCAGGGATTTAGCTCAGTGGTTCCGCCGCCTGCCTTGCAAGCGGAAGGACCCAAGTTCAATCCCCGGTACCAAAAAAAAAAGGCCTTGGATCTCCCACTTTGTGCAAGGACTTTTCCCATTTCTGAAGATTCTGTTTCAAGACCTGTGATCAACTGTCGGCATTTGATTACACGTGACTACTACCCTACCTCTCTAGACCACTGTGCCAACTCAGCAAGCTAAGGAGCTAAGGGACATAGGTCTATCACCAACTTACCAAATAATCCTGGAAAAGACAGTTCAATTCAGTGGGTCTCATTCTCTTAAACTATAAGTTAACATATAGAAGCAGATGCTCTCTAAGCCTCTAGGTCCTTACATTTGTTGAGGTAAGGCTTTGAAATCAAATTCACATTTCCTTTATTCACTGCTGAATTATACTATGTCCCTTGTGATAAAAAAATTAAGCATTCTAGTAGGTCTACAGCTTTGCTAGTAATATAATCTCAGTTCTAGAATTTAATTTACTTGCTATCATTGTCCTTAGCTTAGCAGTCATAAAAGAAAGCTATAGAAGTATTATTTTTATCTATATGGACCCCTAGGAGAATTTACCTCTAGAAAAATTTTTCTTATATTAAAAAAAAAAAAAATCTCTATTTGCCCAAGGAGAGCAATCAAGAATAACCATATAGTAGGTTTGGATTATAAAGGTATGGAATTATAATTACAAATTTTTAAAAATCATATGACACTAAAAATTTGCTGGGAATTCACGTGGAAAATTTAATGAATGTAAGGCATTATTCCAGATAATACAAATGTGATTTAAAAACTCCTTTCTTCCTCAGTAACAATTTTCCCTGAATTCTTAAGATACTGCATCAAATTATTTGTTGGATTATAGACTTTAACAATAGCTTAAATAAACAAATATAGTAAACAACATGGAATAAGGAAAAATAAAGCCATCTGAGTCTTAATATCAACTATTCTTTCCAGAGGCTGATCCGATTAAGAGAAAAATTTACAGATATTATAGTGTTAGCGATGTATTAAAGTATTTTCATGCATCTTTTCTATGAGAAATGTAAGTAGGGAAGCAGAGAAACTAAACACTGAAAAATCACTGTTTCTTGGTTGTTTTCCTAATGGGCACTATTTAAATGAGTCACACAGATCACCATTTCTAAGTAACAGAAAATACCATTATTTTAACTGTCCTATCTAAGAAGGGATTTGTTTACAAAAATGAATACAAGATCAGGCAATAGAAAGTAATGACCAGAATTTTGAAAATAAGAATCTATAACTCAATAAACATCTTGAAATGCAGCAATGTAAAACAGAAATTCCAGAAGAACAAGAATCTACCAGGACTAAATAACAGCACTTAAATAACAGCACTTCAAACTGAATACCTGAAAGTCATCCAAAGGTTAAGTGTAAAGGACTGAGCCAGGAGATGTGCGCAAATGTTGGCCACCTGACACTGGCCTCCAGATGCAAATCCTATCTCTTTTCAGGTTTGCATGCAGAAAACACATGAACTCATTTTTAACTGAGTATAAATATTTTTCTATTATTAAAAATGTATAATAGATGCAATATTTATAGAAATAAAATTTCCTCAGAATCTTCTAAGTCTCTATTTGTCCTCACTTTAAAACTTAAGATGGGTGGGAAGATGATAAATGCACAACAAGGTTTGACTGCAGGACATAAGCCCAGGAAACCAGCTTTTTCCTTAAATTCCCGTGTTTTGACAATATTTCTGCTTTTACAGTTGACTGCAAAATGAAGTTTATGGCAAAAGAGGACAATTCATGGAGCAGGTCCTTTGAACAATATTTAAATTCAAGCACTCAAATATTCAACTACGTTTCTCCATCAAAGGAAAAGTACTGGGGATTAAAGACAGAAAGCAGAGTGAAATTTTTCAACTGTATTTTTTCAGTTATTCAGGAGTTTAGCATACAGACTGAGAATCCTAATCCTCCAGCTCCTAACATGCCTTCAAAAGACAAATTCTTAGGGAAGGAAGAATTCATGAAAACCCAGCTCTGATTAACGAGCGTAATATCTTATCACTACAAATGGTATGTACTGTATATTTGCCCCATCATGCCAGATACCTTTAGAAGCCAATGTACTTTCAAATGCTGTGATTAACAATAAGTGAGCATGAAAAACTCTTTATCTTTCTAAGTATCTTCTGATCCAATAATAACCCTTATGGAATCAAAACTTCTGCTGATAAACTTGCTAAATTAACAAAGTGGAAGGTGCTTGATTACGCAGTGAAACATAACACGGTACAATTTTTGGTAGACTGGAGCAGTGCCAATTTTTTAAGTTATTCCTAACTACAATTTTACTGAAAAGTTCCTACCCCATGTTCCAGACACAGCCACATTATATGCAACATCTTAGTCCTAGGTAGCTTTGGCTGATTTTGCCAATGACTAATAAGAAAAGATGTGCTGCAACCAGATACAGGAAAGGGCTCCATCCATTCTTACTGATGTGATCGGCTCAGTCTGTGCCAAGATATTATTCTGTTCATCGATAAACCCGCGGCCAAATTAATTAGAAAATGCTATCAATGTACCTACTCCGGAGCTATTTACCTTTGCAGAGCTTCTGATGCAAATGAAAAAGAAATGTTAAACTAGTAATTTTGACATAACTATGTCAAAATCTCGGTTTATGTAATCTGATTACATTAAACACACTGCATAAATAGTCTTTTCGATTTTTCAGCATTTTCTGGAAATGCCGAGCCATTTCACAGCTCCCGTGAATGAAAAACTGGTTTCCTTCAGAAGACACAAAGCACCGGGCCAGCACTTGTTTGATCAGTTCCCTTTGTCCCTACCTGAAAATCGCAATTAAGGCATCAAAGCTATCCCAGTCCAGGACGCCTTTGTCTTCTTTTGCTATCTATCTCACTCCTAATTCCACGCCGACACGCCTAACATCATCCATACACAAAAGCGGTCACCATCCTTCCTGGGTACTCGGACGCAGGTAGTTAGGCGGATACCTACCAATTCGTCTGGGCCCGGGACACACACACATTCTCCTGTCATCACAACACGGAGCCGACAACATCCACAACCCGCGCGGGCAGCAGCAGCGACAGCAGCACCGGCCCATTGAAAGCAAGGCAGAGATGCTCATTAGAGGCGGCGACGGTGGGGAGGCGGGAGCAGAGGAGGGGCGAGGTCTCGCGGCAGCCCGGCGAGCGGGCCGGGAGGGGGAAGAGGATGGAGGGGGAGAAAGGGGTGGGGAGAAGGAGACCAAACAAACAAACCCACCCCGCAGTGGAAGCAGAGCGCGACCCGTGGAAGAAGAGCGCGCCCCGGCCCCTCCGCGCAGCCCGGGCGCCGAGCGCCGAGCCCATGAGCGCGCGCACCGTCCGGCCCCCCGGAGCGCCACCTCCCACGGGTGACAGCGGGAGCGGAGCCCGGAGATGGGCGACGGGCAGGCAGCGCGGCGGGGACTCTCAGAGCCCAGGCCCGCGCCGCAGACCCCGGACCGGGCACCCGGCGCGCACCTGGCGCCCTGGGCCCAGCCGGCTCGGCTCCCGACGGCCCGCCCTCCGCACGGCCGCGGCCTCGCGTCCCAGCCCCGACGCCCCCTCACAACTTCGCACCGAGGGAGGACTCCGGACCGGGCGGTTGGGGTCTGGGAGTGGAGAATACGAACCGGGCACAGCGAAAGGCCGGCCGCCTCTTCCGAACGTGCAGGCGGCGGGACACCCCCCGGGCGCTCCGTCCAGCAGCCGCTCGCAGCTACCCGGAGCGAGGAACCTCGCCCCCGCTCCGCCCGCTCCGCGCCCCTGCCCCGCCAGGCCTAACACCCTGCCCCGCCCCGCCCGCGCGCCCCGGCCCGAGCGCTCCCCGCCTCCTGATTGGCTGTGCGAGAGCGAGTGGGCGGGGAGGCGAGGAGCGCGCCGCTGCCTGGGGGCGGGGACGGAAGAGGCGCGCGCTGCCTGCCAGTTTTGTGACGTCACGGAGGTCAGACAATCCCTTCCATTCGGCGCAGGACGCCCATTGGTTCCTGGTGGCTGTCCTCATGACCGCGCCCAGTGGCGGATGGAGGGTGGATGAGTGCTGGTCTTGGGAGAAGCTGCCTGTGAGAGGTGGTGATGACTGCTGGCCGCTGGCCGAGAAGGAGGAAGCGCCCGGGCTTCAGCGCCTCTGCGCTCGTGGGGCCCTGGGGACCGTCCGCTTCCCCGCTAGGCGTGCTTCCGCGAATCCCTGGCACTTAGGTGGGGGACGCTGGAGCTGTAGGCCGGCCTGACAGGCGAGCCTGCCGCGCGGCTCTTACCGCCGCTTGGTGCGGGCTGTCCTGAGTGAATTGCAGGAGTGAATCCCAGCCCAACGGAAAACCAAACTGCCCGCAGTCCCTCCCAGCCTCTGATGTAAGGCGTGACAGAATTTCGAGTATGTCTGTTGCTTCATTCATTCACAAATTACAGATTAAAGGAACATGAGTTCGGCTGTTTCTGTCGTTTTTCTAGACAGTTCTCAGTCCCAGGGAGAAAAAGCTGGTCTGAAAAGCTTCAAGGGGGAACTTTTGATGAAACAATTCTTCCCCTTGAAGAACAGGTGTGTAGTCACCTCCTTTGAAGGACTTTGAAATCCGTATCGTCTGTTTTGTTTCTCTTGACTGGTTACAAGGAAAAAGCGTAGGATGCAGCCCACAAAAGTGGGAAGAGCCCTTCCAGTCATTCCCAGTGATGGGTGGATTTCCCTTCCATGGGACTCAGCTTCTGCCTCTGAGCTGAGGTTAGGCTTAGGTTGTCATTGGCCTGGGATGTGACTAAACAAGGCACATAGGGCCTTTCTCTCACCTCCATCCGTGCATATCTCTATAGGAAGCGGCTTCAAAAATCTTCACTTCCTGCCACTCGCAAGATCCCAACTTTATGGGATAATGTCTTCTAAAAGCTTCCTTGAAAGTATCAGGTGGTCATTGCACTTACCCTGCCTGATGTTAACCAACGAGTTGACCTTGATTTATAATCTTTAGCTCTTTACTAGCCCATAAATTTTTCCAGGTGATGTGGACTTGATATGAAAACTCACGTTAGCAATACTGTGCAGATCTATTAATCCTGAATTACCTGACTTATGTAAGAAAGGGAAAACTTGATGTATCCAAACTAGATATTCGTAATTCCTGGATCTTTCAAGCAGCCCCTTGTGAATAAATTAGTCTTTTGCTATCCTCAGGGAACTCTTGTGGCTAGTCTTCTGGCCTTCATCTAGCTTTACCTAGGTCCATTTGCCTCACTCCACCCCCATTTTTGCTTCTCAAATGAGCTTCCTATAAATTTACAAGTACCTTTTTGTTTGTTTGTTTCTTTTATCTCATTTGGTTATCTCTTTTTTTGTTGGCCCTCAGAGGCAGCATGAGATGGTGTAGCATAATAAGTAAGAACATAGCTGGAGTCAGACTGCCTTGGATTTACCCCTGCAACTTACTGTGTGGTCTTGGACAGCCTCTGCTGTGTCTCAGTTTTCTCATATGTCAGATAAAAATAAAAACTAATAACTCACTAGGTTGTATTGAGTTGACATATATCTATCTATCTATCTATATATTACATAAAAGGTAAGTAAGTGATATATGTGTTGAATATTATAGACATATCAAGTCAGTGTTTTAGATTAAGAACTTCAGAACAGGAGACCCAGGTCCCAAAGGACAACATATTCTATAGCTAAAACTAGTGTTATTAATAGAATGGAGAGTCTTGGAACCTCGGGATATCAGTTTAGTTTACATAAATCTCACTGCCTCTTAGCCCCTGCTTTGAAGCATGGAGATGAAATAACTGAGGCTGAGTGGATTATTAAGGGTTCCTGCCTGGGGGGGCTAGAAAAGAAGTTTGTAATAGACTTTTCTGTTGTCTGTAAAAGTTTTCCTAACGGTTATCAATGTAGTAATGGTCTCCAGAACCTACACATCGAAAGGAGATAACCTCTTCAAAGTTGTTACCTTAGTAGCATACACCCTTATTCCACAGTGATATCACCATTATTCAGAGTATTATATAAGGGCTGGGGATTTAGCTCAGTGGTTCTGCCACCTGCCTTGCAAGCAAAGGTCCCATGTTCGATCCCCAGTACAAAAAAAAAAAACAAACCCCAAAACAGGATACTTTCAAAATTCCCTTTTCAAATTGTTTTCACATCTGCGCAGGCAACTCTAACTTGTTTTACTATAATCAACTCTGGTTTTATAGCAGAATAGTATTGATTGCCCCTACCTTATTATTCTTAGTTCTGGATGATCTAGCTATTTCTGAAAATAATACTCACCCTAAAAAACTCTGATATTTGCCATCACTATAGTCAAAAGAATTTGTCATCAAGATTGCTAAGGTATTTCTGGAATCAGAATAAATCCTCTCCAAAGTGATGGATTTGAAATAATCTGATTTAGAGGTGTAAATTTTGTTCTCTAGTTGCAAAGTTGTGTGATTCAGTGATATGCATGCTATAAATAAAGTTCCAGTCTTTCTGTAGAGACACCAGTTGCTGGTACACTGGAGGAGGTTCTTTTGTATCCCACTTTGACTTCCTTCTGGCCTGGCCTTGTTCCTGTTTCTAGATGGAATTCCATCTGGCCACCCAGTAGGCTTTCAAAGGGTCATTTGTGACCATGTGACCATCTGACCAAGGCCGGGGAAAGACCTTGAGTTTGCTGCTCTGACCTCACAGACTGTTTTAGCAACACCTGTTGATATGTCATCGTTGAAAAGTGTGAAAAAGTAGCACTGAAACAACCCAGGATTGTTGTAGAGAAGGGACAGGCGAGAGGAAGGGGCTTCAAAAATAGTGTAATACAAAAACAGCACTAGGTAAAAATACCTGCTTTGTCTACACAAATTCTTTCTGTGATACTAAAACTGTAAGAGAGTTCCTGACTGTGACCCTTAACAGTCATTCTCTTACCTTATAACAAACCTAGAAATGAGAAAATGCTTGAGCAGATTGGCCTGGTGGTGTGGGAGGATGAATGGATTCTTGGGGATATTGGGGGTTAGCTTGGGCAGCACACCGATGATCCAGTAGCTTCAGTGATCTCAGCCAGGAAGCTTAAAATAGACCAGCAAGTGGATCTGAGATGTTTTTAGCAAGCTGGTTGCTGACTTACTGTGGCCTTTGCCAAAATCAGCAATCAGAGAAGGAAGAGAGGCTGGTTTACCACATTTCTCCTTAGCTCCTGTTTCCCCACAGGTCTCCATTAGGATATCAGCAAGTAATTACTCAGTAAGTAAACCATCTATGTTGAGTTGCTTCTTTAAAATTGGCTTACTTGGAACTATGCTGTGAGATTGGCAAATCATCTACCTAGACGCAGCGGAACATGTGTTACGGCTCATCTCCTTCAGACCAGAGGCTGTTCCAGGTGCTTTCACATTTGTCTCATTTTATATTTGAAACCTGTTCTCATCGTGTTTCAAAAGTCAGTAGGACAATTGAAGGGGAAAATAAGTCAAACTTCATTGTCTTGCAAAATTAGAAAAAAAATTCTTTTGGCTAGCAGGAAGTTTCTGTTCATTCTTGACCTGATTAAAAAAAAAATAAGTATCTGGGGTTGCTTGATTATAGAGGTTCCGGTCCTTTTAGTAAGAAGACAATATCTGTGGACCTGAAGTGGTACACAGACACCTGCAGACTTACAATGGAGTTACTCCCTAATGAACCCTTCAGAAGTTGAAAATGCATTGTACACCCCTTAACCTGCTGAACATCATAGCTTAACAGCACCGTGAACCGGGTATCAGTTGTTGCTTCTCATGCTCATGCAGCTCACAGCCTCAGCTTGCTGTCACTGTCCACCACTGAAAGGGAGTATTAGGCCATATACCTGTAGTCCAGGCAAAGGGCAAAATTCCAAATTTGAAATATGGTATCTACTAAATTATATTCCTTCACATTATCTTAAAATTTAAAAATAATTTCATCAATCAAATTAAGGACCATCAATACTTCAAAAGTTCCTGTTAATGAAGATATCTTCAAAGTTAAGAATGACATGTGGGGCCGGGGATTTAGCTCAGTGGTTCTGCCACCTGCCTCAAAAGCGCAAGGTCCTGAGTGTGATCCCTAGTACCCCTCCAAAAAAAAAGAAAGAATGACACGTATTGGTGAGAGGGGAGGAGTGAAGAGGGACTTGGTATTACTGTGTTGCCATCAGACAATCTGGCAAAGTTTTTCATTTCACATAATTTAGTATAATTCTGCAGATAGATTCCTCAAAATATAGAGGGTAGAAGTGGAAGAATGGCTCCAGGGGAGCTGAGGCTTTGGGAATTGTCAAGATTGAGGTGTATTTACAATAGGTGCAAGGTCATGGGTGCCTCAGAACCAGGTCCTGCCAATCTGAAGACTTCAGGAGTTCCCAAGTTATGACCTCAGAAATAGTAGCTGCCGATTACACACTTCTTCAAAGTGACAACTCTTTGCTTAGCTACCAGAGTATAGGCTGCTCGAGGGCAAGGACCATGTCTTTTTTTTTTTTTTTTTGGTACTGAGCATTGAACTCGGGTCCTTGCTCCTGTGGAGCAGGCGGCGGTGGAACCACTAAGCTAAATCCCGGGCCCAACCATGTCTCTTTTGTGCACCAATATAAATCTGTGGTCTGGAATTCAATGAAAGCTATCAGGTAGTGAGTGCTTCCTTCATACCACCCCCATTCTAAGAGCATTTCCTCAGAGTGAAATAGGTATTATCCCTATATCCATTTCACAGGAGAGAAAATTGAGTCTCAGTAAGGGTAAACTGCCCAAGATCTTGTAAGTCAGAAGGGAGAGGGCCATCTATTCCCAGAGCTTACCCTCTAAGGCACTATGCTATAGTGACCACTACATAGTAGGTGCTTGGTAATGAATAAGTGAACTCATTTGAAGAAAAATGGGGCATGCTGCAACAGGTGAATGCTTTCAGAATATTTCATGAATGAATGGATGAATGAATGTCACCTTTTGAAACAATGCAATGTCAGAATTGGGACTCCTGAAATTATACATTTGTGGAGCTACAGAAAGTGTCACATTTTCATTATGGATTTGAGGCAGACTACATCCTTATATTGCAGAATTTCTCCCCATGCTTATTATGTCTGTAACCAGCAGTACAGTTTGAAAAGCTAAGTGTATCACTACTTGACCAGGAGAGCACAGCGAGGTTGAGTTATGGTTTCTCAGGAGAACCAATCATTGCTATAAAAGCACACTTTCCTTGGATACCAGATATTATTTGTAGATAAATATCTAATATATTCAATTATATTCTACTGATAAACTATAGTTGATTTTAGTATATGGAGTGAACAGTCTACCAAAAGGAATAAATTAGTGTTCAAATTAAAATGCTATTTTTACTTTTAAGCAATATCAACTGGAGAGAAAATGTTTAAGGAGACAGAGAAGACAGTGAGCTAAAGGGGAACATTAATAATAGCTGTCATGTGTCTGTCGTAGTCAGTATTTGCAAGAAAACAGATTGAATGCAGGACACAGAAATCTACTAAAGTACCTTACAATATTTGCCCAGAGTCAAATGTAGAAAAAAGTACAAAAGTTCTGTCCATGCCAGAGATATGAAGAATCAAGCCAAGGGCCTGGATCCCATGGCAATGTCCCGTCCAAGTCCAGCCAAAGGCCTAGAGCCACAGCAATATCCCGCAGAGTCGCTATCAGGAGGCTGAGGAATCTCGATGAAAGACTGGAGGGTCTGCACTAGAAAGCCCAAGGGCTGGTGCTGGAGGCTGGAGAGTGCATGCAGCTGGGCTGGAAGGCCAGTGCTGGAGGCCAAAGTGTCTGTGCCGAAAGCCAGGAGGCAATGCTCAAGAGGAAGGTGAAGACCAGAACTCCTGCAGAGAACAGCAGCCATCCCTGGCAAAAGCAAGGACAGGAACTCCTCGGAAGAGAACAGCTAAAGCTTCTTTGGGGAAAATGAGTAGCAACAAAGCTCTTCCAAGGGAAACCAATATGAAATCCTCCCCACCCATTCTCCTTTTATACCATTCCAACAACAGTCCTCCTTACATGGGTCTTCCAAGCCCAGAACCATGCTGACTTGGTTCAGGTGGGTATTCCTGCTCAAGTTGACCATTAATGAATTAACCACCACAGTGTCCAATGTCTGTTCAGAACAATGGGCTCTGGGACTGTAATCAAAGTATTTAGAGATTTACTCAGGAATACTGTATGGATTGTAATTTTTATCCCTCCTTAAGACATCATGGTTCTGTGGAGTATGAGTTGGCATCATGAAGACCTGAGTTCAAATCCTGCCTCTCCATCTTACTAGCTGAATATTCTTTCAAAATTTACCCAACAGCTTCAAGTTTTTTAAAAATCTAAGGCATGTTATAAGGATTAGGAATAATGTGATGGAAAATGCCAAATGATGGCTGGTAAATAACACCAAATGTTAGCTCTTTTGGGCTCCCAATTGCTGTTGTAACAATGATCACAAGTGGAGTGTTTTGAGGCAACACACTCATTACATTTGGTTTTGCAGGTCAGGAGTCTGACTTGGGTATCAGTGAGCTAAAGTGAAGGTGTCAGCAGGCACCAGAGGAGAATCGATTTCCTTTTGTACTTTGCAAAAGTTGCCATCTTTCCTTCTTGCATGGCTCCTTTCTCCAATCTACAGCAAGCATAGTGGCATCTTCTTTTGGTACCGGGGATCGAACTCGGGTCCTTGCACTTGCGCAGCAGGCGCTGAAACCACTGAGCTAAATCCCCGGGCCCAGAGTGGCATCTTCAAAGGATCCTCTGACTCTGTTTTCTGCCTTCCTTTATAACAGACCCCTGTGATTACAGTCAGCCACTGTTCTAGTGTAGGATAGTCTTTTTTAAGATTAATTGGTTAGAAACCTTGATTTCATGTGTACCTGTGTTTCTCCTTTGCCATAGTCACAGGTTTTGGGAATTACAGCATGGGCACCTTTTATAGGGGGAAGGGACATTTTATTCTGCCTACCACAGTGCTTTGCTCTTAAAAAAAAGAAAACACAAATAATGAAAATATTCTTATCACAAGAAACCTAGTATTTAGGTAGAGAGCTTAAAAATGATCATCCACAAACAACTAACAATACAAGGCAGAATGTAACAATATTCAGAATGAGACACTCAAATTTGCGCTACAGGATTTTTGGGGAGGAATCACTTGGGGGTATGTGAGAGAAGAAAGAACTCACTGGAAATTTTATCTGTGAGCAGTAAAGAAATGAGTGACCATTAACCCCTTATTTATTCTCCCAAAGGGAGCTGTAGTCTTAGCTTTCAAGAGCCTGGGCGTGTGGCACAGGCCTGTAATCTCAGTTCTGTGAGCAGGAATTGGAGCTAGGTTTAGAGAACAAGACTGACATCCAGAAAAGAGGGTAGAGGTGGTGCATCCTGGGAGGGAAGTACAGTGCAGCGAGGCCCAGTGAGGAGCAGGAGTGAATCCCAAAGGAGGAGCTGTTTTGGGCAAAAACTGAAAGTAAAAATGGGGACCTAAGGCTGGACCTTGATTTTCAAAGGTCTAAATTCAGGAATGTTGGATTTCCTCATCTTCCAGTCAGAAGGCGACTAATCCTTAACTAAATCATCATGAAAGGAGAGAAAAGTACTGGGACAATGATATATGCCTCATGGCTCCATGGGAAAGAGTTAGATGACTTGCCTAACTATGAAAATAGAGAATTAAAGTACAGAGGTAGACAATGGCACAAAACGTAAAGGGCAGAACATATGAGAAGAGCCATTACTTAAAAAGTCAAGACTTGGAGGTGAGGTAAATAAGAAAATGTGAAAAGCAGAGGGTATGACAGAGGCCCAAAGCTTTCTACATGGGCGGCCATGAGTATGGATGTTTACGGCCACTGAGTTTATTATTGTTGTGGAAGTAATGTGAAAAAACAATGAGAATAGCCAGGGTTTTTCAAAAGAGCTGCTAGTGAGTTTATGGCAGAAAGGGGACAGTTTTTAATATTTGTGAACATGGAAAGTCATCTGTGAAGGGCAAACATTTTTTAGAAGTGAGCTGTGGTACTGGCAAGACATCATTCTGAGGGGTCAGAGTTCTCACAGGCCCTGATGTATGAGTGTGCTGTGGGCCTGCTTGGTACACTTTGTAGGCATCACCTCCTTTCATTAAGTTACCTGTGTCTCTGAAGGAGCAGCTTGAACTCTATGCTGTGTCTGCTTTAGGGCAGCACCCAAGGGAAATTCCCATCCATACTAGCACTGAGGATAATTCTATGTCTTTGAAGTAATTGGGTTTTTAAAAAACATTTCGACTCTGAACTGAATAAATATCTGCTTATGTCTTTGTGAGTGCAAAAGGGTAGAAGAAGCGGTAAGAGTTGTTACTCAAAACTTCAAAGCCAGAATTATATCCCAGTTATAGAATTCGTGTAATATATTATTTTTAAGTTTCTTTCCTGTTTCTGGTTTTCTCATTTGGTTTTCTCTTCTCTTTTCTCTCTTAATTTATAATGTATTAAATTTTATGCATCCCTGAAAGTGGCCATAAATCCATTCTGGAACAAGGGGAGGGTAAGTACAAATGCGTTTCTTTTTATATTAGTCCCTACATTATAAACGAAGAAGCAGAAGCTCAATCTGTCTAACTTGCCCAAGATCACAGTTGGTGTGTTGCCTAATGCTGGATAATAAATCACTCCCCAAATTAGCTTAAAACAACAAGCATTAATTCACTCAGCTTCTGAGGATTAGGAATGTGGGAGCAAATTAGCAGGGTGGTTCTAGCTCAGGAGCTTGCCAGGCGGCTGTGAAGGTGTCAGTCAGGACTTCAGTCATCTGAAGCCTCAGCTGGGGTTGGGGAATGTGCTTCCACTTCACCCACACGGCTGTTGGCAGAACAGTTCCATTCCTTGTCACCTGGGTCTCTCTATAGGGTCGCTCATGACATGGGAGCTCACTTTCCCTGGAGTGAGTGGCCCAAGAGAGAGAAAGAATGACCCAGACAGAAGTTATGATGTGGGCATATAATCGTCACTTCTAAGTAGCATTCTGTTGGTCACATCAACACTGGGGAGATCTGGGAGGATGTGAATCCAGCAGCACAAACCCCTGAGGGCTGTCTTGAAGGCTGCCAGCCACAGTCAGTAAATGATGGAGCTAAGCTTGCATGATGCTGCTAGGGGAATGAACACGAGCAAGTGTAATGGTCCGTGTAGCCGGTTCTTCTTCTGCTCCTGCTCTAAATTGCCATTGCTGCCACAGTTTCATCCATAAAGTTTTCTGTAGCCTCAAAACTCAACGCTTCTGAAGGTAAGTCCGAATTTGAACCTTAAACCAACACTAAGCATTTGAACTGTTGGGTACCACTAAGGAGATAAAATCATAGCTAGCATAAAACAGGATATGCTTACATGCTCAGAGCTGGTAGTATCAGAAACAGTGGATTATAATTTTACTTCCTTGTACTTAAGTTTATGGGAAATGTATGTATATAAAGGATAAAAGGTTTTGGTGGTTCCACCTTTCTTAAAGGGCAGTTGCTAACGTTAGGAGAAAACTCATAAAGGTATTTTTATGGAATATATTTTTATTGCATTGCGGAACTGTGGCCATATTTTGTCAGGGAAATAAATTAGAGAATATTGTTTTCCTGGTTTCAGGGAACTTCTGGGCTCACTGTTCAGTTTTCAGACCACAAATCCATGACTCACAAATAAACAACTTGAATAAATGAGCACTGAAGATCTCATTTAGTACTGGCCATCACCTTAGCTTTGGTAATTCTTATTCTACTCTGCTGGAAATTCCATTTTCATTTGAAAAGTGCGTAAATTGATGTTGCTATCATGTTTAAATTCAACCCCAAACCAATTTCTTAGCTGAGATTGCTTGTCTGAACAGTGGTGTTTACTAGTTGTTACAACTTCAGATTAAATTCATAAGCCACTGCTGTGTGCTGGGAGCATTTACAGATTTTTATAACCTTTATTTACTTATTTTTTTACATCTCTAGGACTTCCTTCAAGGGAGGGCCTCTGTGATATGCTCATTTGCAAATAAGATGATCCATTTTGTCTAGGGAGAGAATCCTCTTTTACATTTGACTGACTCGTGTGCAAATTAATTTGACAAAGACTCTTAGGATGTTTTATGTGTTCTAGACTTTGTGCTACATTCTGCAAATGGAGAGAAAATAAGACTCAGCCTTTGTGCCTTAAAAAACTTGTGGTATATCTACTAGATGAGCATTAGTGGGAAAATTATGAAACTGTGTGAAGTGACAGAAGTATTCACAAAATGCTTGGGGAAGAAGGAAAAAGGGATTATTTCTGCCTGGTAGTGGAGGGGTGAGATGTCAGGAAAGACTTTCTTTTTGATCAGTGGTCCCCAAATGTGAGTCCCAGAATAACAGTAGAATTTTCACTGATCTGTGGCAGAATTTGGGTGGAGCAATGATTTTTTCAAAAATAAATTCTACAAGCTAACTTTATGATTTTTAAAAATTATTTTTCCTTAGATTACTTCCATGTATTTTCTTTTATGTTGTCCTGTACTACATGAAGTGATAATGATAATATGTTATGTATATTTTCTTTAATTGTAAAATGAAATTCAACCATCTCACATCAGTCCCCATTTTTGCATGTTCATTCATTTATTGGTCCCCCAAGTGGACACCATTAGGAGGCTGGCTCTGGACGATTGCATGTGAGATGAGGTTGGAAGAGAGATACTCTCATACAGAAAGGAGCTCCTACTGTTGGCCTGCCAGCTGTTTCACTACATCTGCCTTAAAGAGAAATTCAGAAAGGAAAAGTGTATGCTTGCTTTTTACCACTGGTTTTGAGTGTTTTTCTTGTATGTGTTTGGGAGAGCATTGAGGAGAGGTGAGAAGCAAGACAGAAAATCTGTGCCCACAGTGACGGAGACTGTAGAAAGCACTGTTGCCAACATGGAACCTGGTTGGGAAGGATTTTCTCACTAGAAAATCGCACATAGCTTAGAATTATAAGACTTGCAGATTTCTATATGTTGGGTTATAAAAGAACATTTGTGTATAGAGTCCCCCATCTCCCAGATTTTCAAAGGAGAGAGGGTTAAAGCCATTGGATCTGTGTATCTAAGCAAACCAGCAGTAATGGAATCTCTTTTTTTAGCACTAGGGATTAAACCCAGGGTCTTCCTTCACACAGAACTACATCCCCTGTCCCCTCCTCCCCATCACCATTTTTATTTATTTTGAGATAGGGTCCCACAGAGTCACTAAATTGCCTGGGCTAGGCTTGAACTAGCAATCGTCACATCTCAGCCTCCCAGAGTGCTGGAATTACAAGCAAGCACCAGAACACCCAGCTGGCAGTGATAGACTCTTTAATGCCTCTCTGCCAAGGCTGACCATGCTCGGTGTTCTCATTCAGCTCACCTGCAATAGCCAGCTTTCTATCCATGTGCACAAGGATCCCTCTCCGGAACTGAACTACATCCATAATTTTAGGGAACGTGTCATCTTTGAAGAGGGATTCAAGGAGAATCACAGAGACTATTAAAAGATTGAATAATATCAAAAAGATGTTTAAGAAGAGTATAGGTTGGTATTCCTTTATCTGAATTCTGGGGGTGTTGACCTTACAGGAATTTAATCTGCCCCGAGTTCCTCCCCAACGCAACCGCTTTCAGAAATGATCAAACATTTCCTTGAAGACTTGCCAGATAATTGTAAATAACAGGCTTCCTCTTAACTTGGATGGTATCCCTGCGCAGGGTCATGCAAGAAGGCTGTGAAGTCACACGTGCTCCATTCAAATCTTATTTTGCCTCTTCTGGGCATAGTGGTAATCCCAGCACTTTAGGAGGTTGAGGCAGGAGGATCGCAAGTTCAAGCCCAGCCTGGGAAACTTAATGAGACCCTGCCTCAAAATAAAAATAAGGTGCTGGGGATGTGGGTCAGTGCAAAGGCCTTGGGTTCCATCTCCTTTACCACCAAAATCAATCAATCAATTAATCCTTGATCCACCTCTTCTTACTGTCAAGGCACAGCCATATTAAGCCTCAGTTTCCTGCTCACTATAGTGCTGATGGGACATTCTTACTTCATGGAACATTTGTAAGCAGAAGTAATATGCACAGTGTGAGTACAAATTACTACTCCTCAATACTTTAATTTCTATTATTGCTGTTTCCTTCAGAAAGCAGTGCCCTATACCAAACCAGCACTCCAAAAAATTTTAGACAATACCCTAGGAAAAGACAATGAGGATCACAACCCCAGGAAACCCAGCAGAATGAATCCACTGGGTGTGACAAATTAAATGCAAAGGGGGAGAATCCAACAAAAAGTCCTGACAAGGCTTTTAAAACTTTTTACTTCATCTCCCTAATGAGTGTATAATTCAATCTTGTTATTGTACTGATTAGTATTTTTCTGATTCTAGAGTTGCACACCTTTCCTTGTGCTGTACTGGCTATTTATCATCTTCTTGGTCTACTTTTTTTTTTTTTTGGTACTGGGGTTCAAACTCCGGTCCTTGCACTTGTGCAGCTGGTGGTGAAACCACTGAGCTAAATCCCCGGCCCTTCTTGGTCTACTTTTTAATTGGGTTGTCTATTAATGAGCTGTAAGAGTTCTTTATATATTCTGGTCATAGGTTATATGCATTGTAAATACGGTCTGTTTAAGGACTGCTTTTCATTTTCTTAACGATGTCATTTAAAGTTCTAAATTTTGATGGAATCTCACTTATCAATTTTTTTCTTTTATGGTTTTTGTATCCTAGGTAGTTCTTGCCTACCCTAAATTCATAAACATTTTCCCTTATAATTTCTTCTTAAAGTTTTATACTTTTAGGCTTTCATATTTAGGTTCATAGTTCCTTTCAAGTTATTTTTATGTATGGAAATAAAGGGTTGAGGTTAATTTTTTATATACGGATACCAGGTGTTCTAGTGCCAGTTGCTGAAAACGCTATCTTTTCCTCGGCTCTTGAATTGAGTCTATATTCTATAAAATGTTAATGTTAAATAATCTTTCAAAAGTCAGTGGATCATATATGTGTGGTTCTATTTCTAGATTCTCTGTTTTATTCAAATGATCTATATGTCTTTCCTTACACCCACACTGCCTTGATTACTGTAGCTTTAGAAAAAGTCTTAAAATTAGGTACTAAACATCTTCCAACACTGTTTTTTTTCCTCTCTTTATTTTCTAGGTCCTTTGTAATCCTACATAACTTTTAAATTTCAATATCCAATTCTTCATTTATAGCAAGTATACACCAACTTGAATTTTTATATATACCTTGTGTTTTCTAATCCTGCTAAATTCAAATACAAGTTCTAGGGGCTCCTAGAGATTTCTTAGTATTTTTCTCTGTAGATGATCATTTCATCTACATATAAAGATTTTGCTTCTACCTTGCCAATCCTATCCTAATTGTGTCATTTTATTGCCAGACTATTTTGGTGGGGCCTAGGTTTCAAAGTTTAATGGACAGATAAAGAGTAAGTATATCTGCCCTTGTTCCCCACCTTAAGGAGAAAGCATTGTATCTTCTCCATTCATACAAGGTGTTCTCGCTGGAAGTATGCAATACATATCCTTAATCTGTTGAGAAGTTTCTGTTCTACTTCTAGTCTCCTGATAGCTTTTACCATGAACAGCTGTAGAATTTAGTCCAATACTTTTTCTCCAACTAGTGACAGGATCATATGGCTTTTTCCTTTCCTCTGTTAAAATGATGACTTTTGGGGGTGGATCTTCCAATGCTGAACCAACACTGCCATCCCTATAATAAAATCACTTTCTACATCCTGCCAGATCTGACTTCTAATAGCTTGTTTTGTTAAACAAATTTCTATCTATGTTCATCCTTTTTTCTCCTATTATCTTTATCCAGTTTTAGGATTAGCACAATGTTGATTTCCTATAATGAGGGGAGAAGTGTTCCTTCTTTTTTCTGCTTTAAATGTTTGATATAATTCATCAGTTAAAATGTATATGAGCCTGCTGTTGTCATATAGGTAGGTTTTCAATCTAGGAATATACTTTCTTTAATAGGTGCTATTCAAATTTTATATTTCCTCTAGAGTTAGTTTCATTAATTTGTCTTCCAAGGTACTTCTTAGAAGTTGTCAAATTTATTTCAAAACAGATTTTTGAAATATGCTTTCTATATCCTTTTAAATTCTGTAAAATCTGTGTTAATGTCCTCTAAATCTTGATATTGTAATTTAAAAAATGTGTAATTGATATTGTGTAATAGGAAGGAAAAGTCTAAAGGAGCAGGGGAAGTGGGAGGGGTAGGGGAAAGGAAAAAAGGGAAAAGAAAAAATATGAGAAAAGGAAAAAATGGAAACAAAATCTTTGCAAATAGGGAAGGGTAGAGTGGGGAAAGGAGGGCAGGGGAAGGGAAGAAATAAGAACCAAGATACTCATGTAATGGTACAAGATCCCAATGATGAAGGTAACTGTACTGTATACCTAAAAATGTACCAATAAACTTAATGGGGGTGGGGGAGCAGTGCCCTTCTCCTACCCTTCTCGCTTCTGCTGTTTACTGACTCATCTTTGAATCTGAAGGCTCCTGATTCCTGAGGACTAGTTGTTCTTTCAGGTTCCTGAAGCCAAAGCATCTGGACAGGAATAAAAATTGTGCTGATATGTATTTATAGAGTAGGTCATATTGATTAACAGTCATATTGAAGCAAATGAACCAAAATTTTCTATCACAATATTTCTAGGTGAACAGAAATAATGCTAAATATTTATGCAAATGCAAAATTCTATCAATAATCCTCAGACCTTCCTTGCTTCATGACCTTTAGCAGCTCAGCAGTGAAAATACTGAAAGGTGAACTCACCAGGACTGATGGGTGTGTCTTTCCTGCTACTTGCTTTACAAAAAAAAAAAAAAGAGATGTGGCCTTGGGGAGTGCAGTCCTAGCCTGTCTGGCACACAGGGGTGTCCTGAAGCCTCTCTGCCCTGATGTGACCAGCTGAGCTGTTGGATGTTGAAAGAGAACTAAGAAGGCCCTTTTGTCCCCTTTCAGCCCTCCTGAGAAGTGTATTTTGCTACTAAATTAAGAGGAAGATAGGAGTCACGTGATTACATCTCCTGCTTGGAAAGTCTGGAGAAAAGTTGATTGATCTAACCTCCAATGACTGCTTTTAGTCTTTCATTCATTCAACTGATAATTATTGGACACTCAGTGTGTACCAGTCATTGTTCTGGACACTGGAGACAAAACAGGACAAAGACTCTGTTCTTAGGGAATGTGAAATCCAGTGAAAAAAAAGATAAAGAAAGAATTCCGCAGTGACCTGGCCATCTGGTGGTGACGGGATGGCCTGAGGGGGCCTTGGTGTCAGTGGCCCTGGTGCACTGCCTTTTCCATTCACTCAGAGACTTAGGTGCGTGTATGTGTGTGTGTGTGTGTGTGTGTGTGTGTGTGTGCGCGCGCGCGCGCGCGCGCAGAGCTCTTTGGGCTGATTACCAAAACACAACACTAACTTCCAGCTAACAGTATTTTTGACATCTCGAAAATGATTGTCATGGCTGTGGAGATCTATTTTTGTCCTGCTTTCTTGAGTTCATGTTTTTTGTGGCAGCCAGCAAGGAAAATACCACCTAGCTGCAAGTGTAACAGAATAACCTCTCTGTTAGCTGTGGTGTTCCAGCCTTGACATGCTGAGAAGCAAACTTGGATTTACCTACCTTCACTTTGTGCTCTGAGCACTGGGGTTACCTTCCAGGGTTTTGCTCCTTAATATACTGTACCTAACTTTCAGTATGTCTTCTTAGGTTTCAAGCTAATTTTACTGAAGGTTAGCAAGCTTGGATGAGACCCAGACCTGGATAATATTGCACATGCCTGTAAACCATGAGAATGACCTTCACATTTCTGTAGGCTGGCAGTTTGTAAAGGAGGATCAGTTTTAACCTTAACCTCACATTTACCCCTCGTATAAAGCATGTAGTGAATCAAGCATGGCGTGTTAAGTGTTGCATTTCCATAAAGGAATGATATTTCAATCCAACATTTGTTTTCAATCCTAGATATAGTGTATTAAGTCACTGAGAACAAGTGTTCTGCCATGTACCGTCTACAGATTATTAATTGTGGTGGAGGAAAATATACTTTTACAATGGGAAGATCTGGCAGATGTCTTCTAACCAATGAATGTGACATGATCAAGGTGATATCAACTGACATGATCTTCCTGATGAGAGGCAATGGGAAATACACAGATGGATAGGCTTCTCACCAAAGAATGTCTCACCCTGAATCTAATCAAGAGAAAATAAGCAAACAAATTCAGATTATAGGGTATTATGTTAGGCAGGGCAATGAGCCATTCAAAACTATTAATATGAAATTCAAAAAGTAAATACATAAATACATAAAAGCAAGGTGAGGGGAATTAAAAGAGACTAAAGAGACTTTATTTTGGGGTGTTTGGGTACTGGATCCAAACATGAAGGAAAGTACACAGGAAAGGATAGGAGGAAGGAAGAAAATATCTACAAAGGGCATTTAGGAGACAAATGGGGAATTTTGAATAAAGTCATGTTATTAGAGAATATTTTTGGTATTAAATTCCTTGAATCTGACTGTTAATGAAAGAGCATGAATGCCTTTGTTTTTTGCTGTTAGCTGGAGATACCAGCTAAAGTATCTTAGATGTGAAATCCCACGAAATCTGCAACTTTCAAATGATTCCAGAAGAAAATGAACATATGGCACGAAAGACAGAGAGGGAAACAAACACGGCAAAATGCTTGGTGAATCATGATGAAGGTGATCTATGTTTTCATTGAATTAATCTGTGGGTCTTAATTTTTTCAAAATGGCAGAATAAGACAAGAAAAGTCTCTCTGAAGGAAATACAGAAATCTGCAATGAAAGCAAAGGATGTGAGGAAACACACAGAGACACAACTTACGTGTAAGCCTCAGAGTAATAAACCCCAGGACAATGGACAGAATTCTGGAAAGGGAACCATGAGGTTCATGTTCTCCTGTCTCCTCTGCCATCACCAGCTCTGTGATTGTGGGCCATTTGCCTAAACTCTCTGTATCTACTTCTTAGGGCTGTCTAACAATGTGCCATGAATTACGTGGCTTAAGGCAACAGGAATTTATTGCCTCATGGTTCTGGAGGCCAGGAGTCCCAAATCACAGTGCCATGTGGCCATGCTCCCTCTGAAACCTGTGGGTGCATCCTCCCTTGTCTCTTGCTGGTGGCTGCCAGTAGCCTGTGGAATCTCATTGGCAGCTGCACTCCTGTCTCTGTCTCTTTGGTTACATGGTGTTCTTCCCTTGTGTGTCTCTACCTTGGTGTTTCTTCTTTTATAATAATGCCAGTCATATCGCATTAGGGCCTACCCTGACCTCATCTTAAATCTGATTACATCTGCGAAGACTGTCTTTCCAAGTAAGGTCACTCACAGAAATAGATTGTTAAGGAGTTAAACATATCTTGGTGAGGGACCATAACAATCTCTGCCTTTGTTTCTCCAACACCCAAATAGACACAGGGGAAGTGGGGGAGTTGCTGAACAAAAATGAACTCTGAGGTCCTTTCAGAGTCCCTTCAGCTCCGAGAGTCTGTGGTCATGCACCCACTCTCTACATTCAGTTAGTCAGCTTTGCACATGTAAGAAGCTCAAAGGAGAGTTGAGGAGGGTGCTTCCAGCTCATAAAACAGATAAACAGTGTGGCCTTGGTGAAGCTTAATTCATGTAAATTCTCAGCATAGTGGGCTGTTTTATTTGCTCAGCACAGTCACCCGTTGTCTTTATTTTTATTTGTCTGAATGATTGTTGGTCAAAACATTCTCTAAGCTGAATTTCCATCCTCTAAAGCCATGTAAAATGGATGAACATTTTAACAAACCTAATCGTTACATCACAAATGATTTCAGATATTGGACAGGCTGCCAGCAGCAGCAGATTAATAAGAAAAAATCAAGACTCCTTTCTCTGTCTCTGTCCTTCAGGCTAAAAAAAGCCATGATGAAAAAGAAGGACATTCTCTAATGAACAAAGGCAGCTGTACCATCAAACCAACCTAGGCTCCTCCTGCTGGGTCAGTTCTAGGTATCTGGAGGCGGAGAGGCTTTGAGGGCCTCTGGGGACTTGCAAACAGTGGAGGGAGCATAAATGGAGATGAGAAGCTCTACACTCTTTCCTGATGTCCCTGTGCTTCAAAGAGAAAAAACTATGTCAAAACCAGTGAATGGGGGAGTTGGAAAGGACATTTTTCCAAAACTCCAAGCCCATAGTTCCTACTGTGATGTGTAGACAAAGATACCTCTGCCCCACCTGCATTTCCCTCCATGTAATCTGGGACAGGTTGATGTCCCATCTGGGGCATCTCTGCCTTGGAAACAGTAAGCAAAAACCACAGTGATATGAAATCATATCCAAAGTAAGTATCACTGTTTCTCCCAACTTTCAGAAATTATTTTAATAAACAATTTGTGATCTAATAATAATAATGTTCTTATGAAAGCCTGCTCTGTTGTTTGCTTCCAAGGGTAGGTAAAAACACTGAGTCATTATTATTCTAGTCTTTCTTTGCCATTCCTTCAGCAATGGGAGTTATGGGTTTGTCAGCATTTCCATTATTGCTGCTTATTCTCAAGGCCTCTGTCTTAGTTACCGAAAATGGCCTTTTACTGGATGGAAGGCTGGAGGTAATTTCCTTTAGTGTTATAGCAGCTGCTTTCTTTTATGGTTGTGTGTGACTTTGCAAGTGATTTTAATATACTTTTTGTTAAAAAATTAATTCACACATAACACTCGACTTTCTTTAATGCATGATAGCTCATATTCAAGGCTGGGAGAGGAATCGTGAAGTAACAGTTTGCAAGGACCACACAGCTGAAGAAAGGGGCTGCCACAGTGGCACAGAAGAGCATGGCCAGGGAGTGATGCAACCGTGCATGTGATCACTGGGAGAAGTTCTTTAGGGCCACGCATTGTGTGTAGCTGAGATTCACAACATAAAAGAAAGGGGAGGAGAAGACATGGTTTTAAATTAAAAGTTAAAAGTACAGGTATTATACTCATGAAATCATATAATTTCAGTATCAGGAGAGGACCTTATCTCTTATCAATTGATTATGGATGCTTATTCCCATCAATCCGACATTCCCCTCGGATGCTTAGTCAATCAATTACACATTTCCTTTTCTGTCCTTCCATCATTGTATCAATTATCTGTTGCTGCATAACAACTCAACACAAAATTGAGTGGCTGAAAACAATAGCCATTGAGTAGCTCGAGATTTTGGGTATCAGTTTGCACTGAGTTCAACTAGATGTTTCTATTAATCCCATCTGGCCTTACTCATGGGGCTACAGCCTGCTAATCGATCCACTGGATCACTGTGGATGGCCACATTCATACATTTGGTGTTGGCTTATAGTTCAGAAGCCTACGTGTCTGCAGTACCCAGCAGGCTACTTCAGACTTTTCACTGGCTACTGTGTTCCAAAAGAAGCAAATGAAGACAGCTCCTAATGCACAAACTCTTCCCAAACTTGTTTGTGCCACATTTGCTATGTATCACTGGCCAAAGCAAATGACATGACCAAGCTCACATGCAAGGAGTTGAAGACATAAAATTCCACGTCTTGATGGAAAGGACAATAACATAAATTGAAGTGTGCATTTAAAAAAAAAGAAACTAGTGTCGCATTCCAATAGCTTCAGCCAGATTCTCTCTGGTATCCCGTCTGGCCTGAAAAGGAAGATATAGGAAGACAGTTATGGGCCTGTGTACACAAAAGACAAAAAAACCTCAGGAAAATGAGAATTCATCCAAAGAAAGGAAAGTCACTAGATTGTCCAAGAACAGTGAGTCAGTGGTAAGGGCTGGGATTATCTCAGTCTAGCCCTTGTCTGCCCTGTAGAGAGTCTAGCTCTGTCACCATATGTACCCAAGACTTAAGGAAAAGAGACTACAATAAAAAGACCAAAATAGGGTTTTAGAAAAGTTTATAGGGAGCTTACAGAGATTTAGAGGGTAAATGACTATTCCTCATTTTGAGTGTCCTGTTAGAGCTCAACTGAGGCTACTTCTGGACCAGAAGTGACATGGGGCCGGGCAGGCTTAGGCCTTTGATGGAATAATGGGAGGAACTCCCGGTTTCACCAAGTCAAGCAAGAGAGAAAATTTCTTCTCCAGTGCATACCAAATAACCCCTGAGGCCTCCCAGAATGAAGGCGGGGGGGAGTTACTGAGGGAACTGAAGTTCTATAGAGAAATGTTTTTATTGATCGTCATCCTGACCCTATTTCTAGCTTCTGGGTATTAGTTGAGGAGCAGGGATCAGAGTTATTTCTTGTGGATATGCCTGCTTCTTAACTTGGCTCCAGGCAAAACTGTCAACTGTAGTTTTGTTTCCATACATCTTAACCTCCCATATAGATTCTGTCTTTTTTTTTTTTCTTGTCCTTATCTCATCTGTATTTTATTTACTGTAACAAAGGACACTGCTTTCCCTTACTTGAAAAATGAATTCTCCCAGGCTTGAACTATTTCCCTGAGCTGAGAATATTTGCAATTATTTTTCAGAATTATAAGTTAAAGTGAGAACCAATTAGATCAAAAATAGCCAATTTATTTTTATCTAGTTACTAGAATATACTGAAGTATAAATCACATATTCTGTCTTCGAGCCACGATGTAAGTGCTACTCAGTGATACTGTATAAGCAGTAACTGCTGTACGAGGCACACCTGTTACAGGAGGGGAGCCGGGAGCCCTGAGTTAGGCTGGGTGACTGCTGGCTGCAGCAGCCTGAACTCACTGAGAGGAAGTCCAAAAGAAAGACCATCATGCTAGATTCTATTTATTTTTTTTCTTGTTTATAAGTGGCCTTAAAAGAATAGCTTAGAGGTCCATATTCTTGCTTTACCACAAGCTATACCATCAAGAAAATGGAGAACAGGATAGCAGAATAGTTCTCTTGCAACCGAGCACGTACATAAGCATGAACAGCAGCAAGAACCAGGAGGCTTGAAACAAATGTGACAATCTGTGAGCCCCTGCTTGGATTTCTGAGAAGGGAATGTGGAAATAGTGGAGGATATTGCTAGCTTAAAGACAGCTAGGGGTAAAGGACTCTTGTGCCGCCCTTCAGTTTAGACCTGAGAGAGAAGCTGCCTCACCAGGGGAGGCCACAGATGAGCAGAAATGGGAATGTGGTGGGGTCGGGCTGAGAAAGGGCCTGTATGAGGTGAGCAGGAAGCCAGACATCAACATGATAGACCTTTTGATCTTCAACCTAAATTTTCCTCTTTCCTGTGCAGCTGCCACACACATCCTGCCACCCAAATTAGTATTGATTACTCCTTGGGTGGCTCCCTTTTGATTTCAGTATGAAACCCAAGCTCCTCACAGTGGCCTTCTAGGCTCTCGATGAGCTGGCCCCACCTGGGTTGATGCTCTGGTCCACCATGACTCCTTTGTCCTTCAGCCCCAGTGCCTTTGCTTGAGTTAGCCCTACCACCTAGAATGTCATTCCCTCTCCTTTCTACCTATGTCCCTTTATCTGAAACCTGCCCTAATATGCCTACCTACTCTTACATGGTCTCCTCGATTGTCCCCTCTGTATCATGATGGAATCCCCATAGCACCAGGGACCAGGACACAGTCTAGCCTATGTTTAGCTAAGTGGTGGTGGAGTCCTGTCACCTTGGGGGCCCTCAAGCCCCTGACTGCCTATTTGAACACCTTTATCCTGCTCTTTATTCTGTAGTATCTACTTACTTGCCTGTTTCTCCATTTAACTGTGCCCTACTTTCAAACCTGTGTCTGATCATCACCACTGCTCAGCCTCTTGCAGAATTTAGGCCTCTGGAAGCATCCTCTAACTGTTTCCTAGAGGAGTCAGAGAGAACCCATTAATCCCAATTGCTTTTCTTCCAAATGGTGTGATCTTGGGAATGTTATACAACACATCTGTGACTTTGTCTCCTTACTTATCAGTTGGGCTAATAACACCTACTTATTAAGGAATATTTTTAAAAAGATTGTCAATGGAAGGGGGAAGACATGAGAGAAGACCTCTGTCACATTAGTAGTAACAAGTCACATAATAACCATAATAATAATAATAATAGCTAGAACTTTTTCAAAAGTTGTCACCTGCTAGGTGTTTCATACCATTATCTCACTAACTTCTCCCAACTCTTTGAGAAAGGGATCATTGTGCTTATCATACAAATAGAAAAACTGAGACCCAGAAAGTACAGTACCAGCCCATGAGCATAGCTGAGAATGAGAGCCAGCCTTAGAGGCCAAGCATTGGCATTTCTGTGCTCTTCGAGGGGGAGAGCTGGTAGCTGCCCTCTTGGACTTAGCTGTCCTTGTTTGACATCAATTCTTCATAACCCAGAAGATAGCGAGCAGAGTGGACCCTGCAAAGACCAGAGGTGGAAACCAAAGTGGACATGTAGAGGGGCTGGTAGGAGAAAGGAAATGGGATTCACCTTGGGGCAGTTCGGACGAAGCCACAGGGACAGCAAGGAGAGAGAAGGAGGAGAGCCGGAGGCTGAGGAGCAGCTGGGCTCCTCTGAGACGGACGGTAACTGAGCTGCTGCCCTGCAGTGCGGTGGGACTTCAGCGGCTGAGGCCATTCTGAGCAGCACTCACTGACATGCAGAGAGGTCCCGCTCTCTTCTTTTTTAAAATAATTTTTGTACATTCTTGCCATACATAATGATCACATTCATCATGAATTTGTACCTTTACATAATATTCTTTTATTCTCATTCCCTTCCTCTCCCTTCAACCCTTCTTTAAGGCCCCAGAGCTGAGAGCATCGAAGAGAAGCAGGGCACACACATACCTGTGTGGCAGGTGCACACATGTGCATAAACACGGAGAAAGTTTGATACTGAGTCCCGTGAAACCTTCATTACCTTTTTATCTTTCTTCCTCTCCAGGTCTTACCTATATGTTTCCTAATTTCCATAAGAAAAATTCTGGACATATCGCATTTATGGATTATGGAACATCAAACAGAGGCAGCAAATAAGAAACTGAAAAAAGTTTCTCTTGGACTGACCAGTGAGCCAGTCCCAAGTTCCAGATTTCTCTTTAGCCCCCAAATCTGTCCTTTCCTCTCTATCTAGAGACAATGTTGCTCAACAGCAGGAGCCCGAGTTTACTTCCTGCATAAATGTAGTTATTCTCCCTATCTGAATCTATTCCCTCGGCTGTGAGGTGGGAACACTAATAACATTGCCCTGAGAGGTGTGGAGAAAGTGGGTGCAGAAGGGCTGCTCTTGGCAGCGTCCCTCCTTGGGAACTGGAGACTATTATTTCCTTTCCATCCAACCAGGGGGCGTGTACACCATCACAGCTTGTCTGGAGGCTTCTTATTCAGATGTCTTTGGGTTTGGGGTAACCAGACGCTGGACAGATTGACAAGACAAAGCCACAGTGAAAATTAACTAGTTTGATGGGTTTCTTCTAGAGCTGGAATGAAGTGATCTCAATCTTTAGAAGACAGTATAAATGAACTTAGAGAATATAAGGCTGTGGAGCCACATTTCTATATACTTTTAGGCCTGGGACCATCAGGAAGTCCTTGTACCTGGGAACATGACAGGCAAAGCCACTCCTGAACCTCGTGGCCTGCTCTGCCCCCTCAGGCTCGGTAGCACTATCCCAAGTGCAATGTAGCACACACTATAACCTGCCCAGGAAGAGAAGGGGAAAAATTGGTTGAAGGCATTTGAGGTCTTTATCTTTTTCCATCTTTTTGGGGGGGACTTGCACAGACCCTGCTGGAAACTACAAAATGGATCTGGATGTGTTCTGCCAGCTGCATCTTAGAGAAGAAAAGGACATCAGTGCTCTGCCAGCTCGAGGGCCCTCTGGAGCATTCAGTCCAGCCTCAAAGGCTGGAGAGCTAATATTGCTTGTGTGCTGTCCCTTGTCAGAGTAAGTGATAGGCAGGCCTACTCGACACCCCAAGACCCCTCATCAGAGCCCTGTTGCTGCATAGTCCTAGGTGAACAGACTGTCTCCAGAAGTGTGGGAGAGAGAAGCCACAGGAGAATCCTTTCTTTCCAAACCCTAGCAAGGTTCATCAGAGAAAGGAAAAGCACATGCTATTATCGTCTATCTGCAGAAATGACTCAGCAAAATTAGGAGCAAGCCAAGAATGATCTTTCTCCTGATTCATGAACCTGACTCAGTTCTTGCAGCATTTGATTGAATCAATTAATAAAATGCTTACATGTACTGTTTCTCCTTTGTAATAAGCAGATAAATTTCTCCATAAATGTTCTAAAAGACTATGCCCTTGAACAGAGTGTGACCTTTATAGGTAACTTTTGTGCACATTGGAATGTCCATAGTTTAACAGTCCTATTACAAGTGTATTTATTTATTTTATCTATTTATTTTGCAATACTGAGGAGTAAACCCAAAGCTACATCCCCAGTACTTTTCTGTTCTTTTTCTTTTTCATTTTAGACAAGGTCTCACTAAATTACCTAGGCTGAGAACTTGCAGTCCTCCTACCTCAGCCTCCCAGGGTACTAGGATTACGGGTATGTACCACTATGCCAAGTTAAAAGTATTTATCGATAAGGATTATAGTGGAAACTCTTGACAGAGAATGAGGGAAGTCTGTCTTCTCCTTACCCCTTAGTTTTATCCGGCAAGCCTGCTTGAGAAGGCCTTCTGTAACCTTCTTTGAAAATATTTTCACTTAGTTTAGTCTGATGAAGATGCTGAAATGTTTTGCCAGCTTCAAGGAGCCCAGTGGAGGAGGCAGAGTTGCTGCAGCTCAGATGCATGTTGGGAGATATGTGAGGTATCTAGCATAGCCCATAAGTCCAGCATCTCTGGGGAGCATAAAATCTAAAATGTATAAGCCAGGCAAGTCACACAACCTCTCAGGAGATCAGCTGCCTTCCTTAAGTAATGGGGATATTCATAGCTGCCCTATCTGCTTCATACAGTCATGGGGATGAAATGACAATGTTTGACAAAGGGCTTTGTTGTGGCTACAAGTCACAGAGATGCAAGGGATAGTTATTATGCTGCATGGAAGCCTGCCCTTAACTGAAGCAAGTCTGGAGAATTTGACTCCCCAGGTGAAAACTTTGTTTCTGAGTTAAAATGGTTAAATTCCATCAAGGGCTACAGGACAAAGCTGTCAATCTTTCTCTCTCATTCAAAAAGAAGCAGTATCTTGGAGACAAGTCTGAATTTTATCTGTGTTCCCATTATGTCTTTTGGATTTGGGAATCATTGCTCAATAAACATCTTTTTCTTTGCCTGGTTCTGGAGAGTATTCTGCACCCACGTGGAGCTGGCCAGTGTGGAGTTGAAGCTCTCTTTCAAGAAAGCCAGACCCAAGACTTGGTTTATTAAACATTTCAAGAAAGGTGCAAGAGCTTGAGTACATGTAGCTCAGAGGGCTTCATTACATCAACCAGCTTATCACAGAATCATAAATACTAAGGTTAGAAAGTTATCTGGGCCAAACTCCCCATGCTAAAATAAGAAAATTATAGCTCAAAAATAAGTAAGCAATATGTAGGTAAGTAGAAAAAATAGGCTAAGTAATTGAGAAAGTGGTTACTTTTGTGAAACCAAGCTTTTCTGATTTCTAGGCCAGTTTTCTTCCCATTAAATTATTATTAATAGTAACAACATCCACATTCCCAATACCAGCTACTGTTTATTGAAAAATGAGTGTGTCAGACACTGTGCTAAGATGCTTGTGTATATTCACACTTTTAACCAGGCAGATGTTATTTCCATTTTACAGATGAGGAAAATGAAGTTCAGAAATATTCATTGCTTCCCACAGTGCAGGTAGTAGTATTTATATCAGCCCTCTGTGCAGAGACTAAGTAGGGGATGGGTGGGTGTTGTGGTTGTTGCTGTCGTTTACATACACAATGGTATCTACATTTAGAAAACAAGTCAGAAATGAAAAATCAAAGGCTCCAAGAAAACATACTCTGAATTGAACAGTCACACAAAACGGATCCTGAAGTATAGCCTTACTCTCTGTTGACAGAAGTTAACTGGAATGAGGATGTGTGGCTTCAACAGCCCTTCCACATACCGAACTTTCAAAACTCAGACATGAGATGAGTCATAGGAAAAATCTGCAGATTTTTGGCCACAATAGAAAAACTCATTTCCCCAATTGCTCAGCAGCAAAATACTGAAACCAATTACTTTTACGTGGTAGGAATGTCAAAAGTGTTTTTTTGTTCTTTGTGTTCCTCTTAACATAATTAAACCAACCTTTGTGACCCTTACTGGGATTTTATTATAAATATCCTACACTCAGGCTTTTTCTCCTTTTGCTTAGTGGGAGTTGGGATGAGAAACTTACTATGCCTAGGACTGGCAGCTGCAAAAATAAATTTGCCTGCTCTTTAACCTCAATATTGTATTTTACCAAGTTTCATTAAAAAGCATAATTCCTCCACAAAGTCTCTCTACACCCTGTACAAATTATAGAGCATGAATTAAAAAACCCCAAACACATACTTAATTCAAAAAATCAAAGGACACATTTTGGAAATTTTGTCATCCCTACAATGTTAACTTTACATTGAACAATGATGTGAACAAATGTCTCCAACATACTAGAATAAGTCCTTGAAATTTTTCCCCAGTACAAAATAAGAAGACAGCTGTCCCTGAAATCAGCCAAGCCTCTTCAAGTCCAAATAGAAACTGGTTGAAACTGACAAGAACAAAAGAAAAAACATCTTATGAAACCAAGTCCAGAGTTGATCATTGGCTCTCAGTGGAACACAGTGTATAATGTTCAGAAAGAGGATCATTAAAAAAAAGAGGATCGTAATATTCACCTAACAAGACAGTTAAACAGGAGAATGAACTGTGGCAAGTGGGATATACAACATCCTTTCTGCTTCCTTTGTCTTTTCCATCTTCTCTGTTTTCATATAGTATCTGTCCATGCTCAGCATTTCAACACCTAAGACTTGATTCCCTATAGGCTCTTAGGATCCCAAATTGAAACAGCAATGGTCTATACCATTGGTGGAGTCCTCTGTGGAAACAGATACTACATAGTTTGCTTTGATGAGATGCTATGCCAATAAGCAGTTAGCATCCAGGGAGAGAAAAGGAAAGGGGTTTTCCAGACAATTTGGCCATGGGGGGCAAAAGGCAAAAAGGTATGAGAGATCAGAATGAGTTAGGATGGTGACACTGGTGCAGAGGAGAAAGAGAGGAAGGAAGGGTGAACCAAAGGCGAAGGTGAGATTATGGAGGACTTTCGACTCTAGGGTAGAAATTGGGGTTACAGGGAACTAGGAATTAGATAGAGGTACCAAGGAAGGCCTGGCCTACTCAGACACATTAGAAACATAACTTGGCTAGAAATATTAAGGGCAAGTGGAAAGGAGGGAAGCTTGGAAACAGACTCTGAGAATAATAGGATCACACCAATGTATTCAGGTTCTCCAGAAAAACAGAACCAATGAGATATATGTACAAACACACACACACACACACACACACACACACAGAGAGAGAGAGAGAGAGAGAGAGAGGCAGAGAGAGAGAGAGAGAGGGAGAGAAACACATACAGTCTACTTTTAAAAATCAATCTACCAATGCAAACATGAATCTCATCCAGAAATACTCTCACAGACATACCCAGAATAATGCCTAACCAATTATTTGATCAACCCATGTCTGACTCAGATTGACACATGACCAACAATGCCAAGCCACCAACAGCCGCACTCATTGGTTTCCTGGCTGCTGCACCACCTTCCCTCTATCGGCTTCCAGAGAAATTTCACGAGTAACAGATTTGGGTCCTTCATAGGCTCCTGCAGCCTTCAGGATGTAAGGTCAGCTCCTCAGCAGGTGCAGTTTCTTGCAGCTGAGGATCCTGCTCCTCCAGTCTCTGCAAATGCATTTCCACCTGTCCTTTCATGCTAGCCATCCTCCATGGAAGGCTCTGGAATGCGCTCTGTGTCTTTCCACTGGCAGCAGCCTCAACTGGAAACATCTTGAGCCTTGCCTTCTCTCTTCCTTCACTTCCAGGTAATTCCTAACTAATTTTTAAAACTCACTATAATCCATTCTTCTGTTCTAGAAAATCTTCATTGACATCATACCCTCCCTAGTCTAGGTTAAGAACTGTTTCCAAGTCTTCCAAAGCATCTTTTTGCACTCCCATACTTGGCTCTTGTTTCACTCAATTGTAGTAGTAGCAGACCCTGCTCACCATAATCAAATACTCATGACCTGCCAAGAATTACCTCCTATAATCCTTATAGCAAATTTTGGTGGTAGGTGGTAGGAGGAACACCATTATACTGATGAGAAATCTGTAGTTCAGAGATGAGAGGTAAAATAATTTGCCCAAGACCACAATTAGTAAGTAGTAGAGCCAGGATTCACAGCCAGATAATTGGTCTCATAAACTTGCTCTTGATCATTGTGCTATACAATTAGAGTTTCTTTTCCCTAGATCATGTGCATTGTTCTTCTGTTGGGTTTCTGGAATCTTAACTATTATATGCCTATGTGTAGATTTTTTTGATCAAGGCTATTTGGAGTCCTATATGCCTCCCTTATCTGAATGTCAAATTCTTTCCCCCTGCTTGGGAAGTTTTCTGCCATCACTTCTGTGAACAGTTTTTTATGTCATCTGCACTCTCTTCTGTTTCTTCATTGACTCCGATCAGTCTTATGTTATTCTTCTTTGCACTGTCTAGCAGCTGCTGGATTGATTTCTCGTGGTCCCTTACATTTTTAAAGCAATTTTTCTTTTCCTGGTCACTAATTGTAATCTTATTTTCTATATCTGAAATTCTGTCTTCACATTGGCTCATTCTGCTGTGTAAGCTTTCAATGGAGTTTTTAATCTCCTGGAAATCTGTTTGCATCTGTTTTATGGATTCCATTTGTTTCCTATGTTGGGATTCCATCATGTTGCTCAGCTCCTCTATTTTTTTATCTGTTCCCTCTCTAGATTTATTAATCATGTCTTGCATTATGGGCACAATCTCTGTTGTTATCTGAGAAATTATTTCTGATTTCATTTTTTCCAAATCCTCTTTTGTTGCCAGTTCAGGGAGTCCAGGTGGTTGAGTATCAGTGTTCCATCGCGTTTCCCTTTTGGGGTTGCTGTAGGTTATCCAGAAGTCTGTTTTTGAGGCTTGTTTACGTGTCTTCTCATTTTGACAGGGGTGGGGTGGGGTTGGGGTTAGGGGTGCTACTGGCACCCATGAGGCTCACCTCCTCGGTGCTGGGAGTGGTGGTACAGCAGCCCGAAAGCCTCCTCTGCAATGGGAGCCAGATCATGTGCATTGTAAGGATGGAGTTGCTCCTCATATTTGTATCCACAGCACCTAGCACTAATCTTTGTATCCATAGCACCTCTATGCCTAGCATACAGAAAAAAAAGCTTATTGAATGAATGGAAATAAATGAATGAGTGGTAGAGACAAGAAGTGAAATGGAAGTGAGAAAGTAGGCAGAGCACTCACAGAGAACTCCTTCATAAATTTTGGCCAAGTAGAGAGGAAAAAAGAATCAATATAGAGTGATTGCTAAAGGATACATAAAATTGAAGGAAAATGTGTGTGAATGTGTGTGTGTGTGTGTGTGTGTGTGTGTAGATGGGATGGTCTTAATCATAATTTATGGCTGAAGAAAAGGTGCCAGTGAAATTAGAAAGAGTGAAGACAGAAGATGAAGGGACCTTGTAATGGAACAGGTACCCAGAGCTCACCTAAGGAGATGGAAACAGGCAAGGAGCTTGGATACTGGAAGTCATCCATGGGGGATCCTTTGCACATTCTAAATTCACGCATTCACTTTGTAATATTCCTCAAAGGGTGTATCTCCTTGAGCATTCCATTTATCGACTGCATAATAAATATTCACTGATGGTTGCATAAGTGAACAAAGTGAAATCACATTAATCTAATCAACCCATTTCACTCCATTTGCAGCTTCTTGTGAAAGTCAAGTCCAGAATGTGCTCAGTAATGAAAGTAAATAGGGCACAGAACATGAGAACATGAACAGGCCTGGAGAAGAGATGTCCCAAGTCCATCATTGCGCAAAGGAGGAAACTGAAGCCCAGAGAGGAAGACAAGTGACCCAGGATGACAGCTACTGAGTGGAGCAGAGTCATACCTGGCCCTGAATCTTCAGACTTCCAGCCTGAGCCTCCCAAGCCTCATCTTTTGTTGTTTGGCAAAAAGGGCTGCATAGCAATGCAAAGTCAGGTGGAACGGAGCACAGGCCTAAGCTTGGCAAATGTCCCTGAAAACCTGTTGCGATGATTAAAAGTTAATATGTGTTGGGCGCTTCACACAGTGTCTGGGCCATAGCAGATGCTCAGAAGAGGGCTGTCCATGGGAAAAGTCCACACTGGGTCATCCCAAGAAAGATGGGTTTGTTGTGCCCGTGCTTTCACCCGCATCAAGCCCACAATTACCCAGTGTCCATTCCATGAAGGTGTGGAAAAGGGTCTTTGATCAATTTAAAGATTAGTTTGGTAGTCATAGATAGATAGAGTGAATGCAACATGAAGAGAAAAGTCTCAATGTTTTTTCTAGGAACTGCTATAGGAATGAGTTTGGTGACTTTCACTATCTGAGATCCCTTATCTGCATCTCTAAGCCTGAGGCTCAGCCTGAATGAAGGACCAGTGTTTCCCCCATGTGCAGTCTGAGGCCCACTTGGAAATGCTCCCCTGGGCTTGGAAAATTCCCCAAGGGGAGAAAGATCCATGTCAGTCCCTACCCAGGGCTTCCAGCATGGAGGTGGCTGGAGGAGGCAGGCTGGCTGGCTCTGCATTCTTCATGCCCCTGTTCTCTATGGCAGGCCTCCTGCAGTCTCTGTGCTGACATTAAGTGGTCTGAGCAGTGCTGTGGGAGGACATGGTAAACTTGCCTGCTTGTAACAGAGAAGCGAGGGCTTTGGTGACTTCCAAGATTTAAGCATACATTTTTCCAAATCTTTTGGACCCTAACATGCATGGTCTGAGAACTTCTTGGCTCACTGCTGAATCCCCTTAACCCCACAGCCACCCGTTTGTTCACTGTCCTCATTATGCTCCCTCCCTGTCCCTGCCTAGGGCAACAGGAGCCTCAGAGCCTTGTATACAACCACTGTGGCTGTATTTTCCTTATTTTGATACAGAACTCACTCCAGGCTTCATTTCCTTCTCCTCCTATTTCAAACCCTCTCTTGCCTGGGACTTCCCAGCCTCAACCTTGTTGACATCACTCCCAGGTTCTCCTTTCTGGCTTTCATCTAGCTGCTTCTCAGTGCAGCATCTTTGAATCCACCCCTTCAGCAACACACTCAACAGTTACAAGCACCTGAAGTCCTGTTCTTGGGGCCAACCCAGTAACCAGATCTAGGTTGGGCTCAGGGCCAAGGTGCAGGGGAGATAGAAACGTTTCCAACAATATCTAAATTCAATTTCTGTGACAGCCAGTGTCATTGCCCTCATCCATCCCATGCCCAGTATCCTTTGGGCCCTAAAGTTTCAGTATCTACATCTTTGTACATGAGGGTTTTTACCCCTTCCTTTCCTTAGAAGTGCCACAGCCCCCAGAGTAGCTTTCAACAAACACTAACAACACTAACAAGAGGTGGTGTGTAAATACTCCAGCTTCCCTGTGCCTCAGGTGGTAAGGCTCTGAGAAGTGGGTTTCCCACCACGGTCTTTCCATGGGTTAAGGTCTCAGCCAGGGTAACTGGTTTAGTAACTCACATGTTATTGGCAGCTTTCACTTCTCTACCACACCCCTCCAGTGGACCCTACATCTTCCAAATAAACCTCTTGTGCTCAAATCTGTGTCTTAAAGTTAGCTTCCAGGGAAAGCCAAAGTAAGACAGTTTTGAAACTCATTCCTTGGTGGGAAATTGGAAATGGACCAAGACTAGAAAGGATGAGTAGGCTGTTGTCATGCCACACCGACGGAGGTGCTCAATCTGGGCTCTAAGCAGTGCCCAGCCTACACACGCGACCTTGATGGAGGTCACCCCCCTCCATGTGAAGCCCTCAGCAGCTCACCCACCTCACCCTGGTCCTGGCCCCACCTGTGGAGGAATCTGAAGTGGCATCCTGAATGCTAATTCTTATTATCTGTAATAGCATCACCAGTTTGGAGTTGCCTGATAATTTCATATCTATGCAATTATTGTTAATGTAACTATCTTCCATTTTAGAATGTGATCTCTGAAAGATCTTGTGCTAGTTTGAATCATTTTCAGATTATGTAATAGGACACTGTGAGGACTAAATTGTTTTTCCTTTCTCCCTAAATTCATCTTGGAGCCCTAAACCTCAATGTGACTGTATTTGGAGATAAAGCCTTTAATTAGGTAAGTAAGGGTACATGAGGTCATAAAGATGGGGCCCAGATCTGATAGGACTGTTGGTAACAGACACCAGAAATCTCCTCTCCTGTGCACTCAAAGAGACTCTATGTGCCCAGAGCGAGACGGTGGCTGCCCAGAAGCCAAAAGAAGAGGCCTCAGCGTGCAACCTACCTTTCCATGCCTTTCTTTTCCAGAACAATGAACAATAAATGTTTGTTGTTTAAGCCATCCAGTCTGTGGTATTTTGTTATTGGCAGCACTAGAAAAATAAGATAGATACTGTTATAAGCAATTTGGATCTAAAATAGCCCCCCAAGCCTCATGTGCTTGGAAGGTTCTATAGCTGACTTGCTTTTAGGAGGTGGGGTCTGATGGGAAGAGTCAGGTCACTGGAGGCTTGACCTGGAAGGACTTCCTCCCCAGTTCCTCCCTTCTCTCTGCTTCCTGGCCACCATGGTGTGAGCAGCTTTCCTCTGTGCCAGTCCTTCCCACCATGTTGTTTCTGTGGTGTTTGAACCTGCCAACCAGAGACTGATACTGTGAGCCAAAATAAACTCTTCTCCTTTAAATTGTGAGTGTTGGGTAGTGTGTCTCAGTGACAAGGAATGTTACCAAGACAGATTATATACATTTAAAAAATCTAACACTATTACTTTGATCCATTTATTCATTCATCTGTTTTATAAACATTAAAAGAACAGGTACTATGGATGAATAAAGATCTAATGATGCTAAAGATGCTTTGAAGAGGGTGAAAATGAGTAAGACACTTTCTGAAGTTTGACTCAGGGGCCAAGTCATCATCATCAGTATTGTTTTATTTTTTAATTCACATACAAATTGTAGACATTTATAGTGTACAACAAAATGTTTTGATATACATACCCATTGTGGAATGACTAAATCAGACTAATTAACGTAGGCATTATCTCACAAACTTACCTTTTTTGTAATGAGAACACTTAAAATAGCTCTTAAAATACCTTCTTTGTTCAACTTTGGCAATTCATATGTATTTACGTATCTGTCCATTTCTTCTGTGTTTTCCATTTTATTAGGGTACAGGTTCTTAAAGTAGGTGTTGATGATCCTCTGGATTTCTGCTAGGTCTGTTGTGACTTCCTCTTTTTCATTCTTAATTGCATGGATTGGAGCCTTTTCTTTCCTTTTTTTGATAAGGTTGGCCAAGGGTTTATCGATTTTATTTATTCTTTCAAAAAACCAACTCTTCAATTTGTTGATTTTTTGTATCATTCTCTTAGTCTCCATTGCATTGATTTCTGCTCTGATCTTTATAATTTCCTCCCTTGTATGGGCTTTGGGTTTGTCTTGCTCTCCTTTTTCTAGGAGCTTAAGATTCACCATTAGGTTGTTTATTTGAGCTCGCTCTGCTTTTCTAGTATGGGCATTTACTGCTATAAATTTCCCTGGTAGAACTGCTTTCATTGTGTTGCATAGATTCCTGTATGTCGTACTGGCATTATCATTTACTTGTAGAAACTGTCTAATTTCTTCTTTAATTTCCTCTGTGACCCATTGGTTGTCCAGGAGAGTGTTATTCAATTTCCATGTGTTTGTAAGTTCTTGTGGTTTCTTATGCTATTGATCTTCAGTTTAATTGCACTATGGTCTGATAATATACAGGGGATAACTTCAATTCCTTTGCATCTACTAAAACATGTTCTGTGAACTAGTATGTAGTCTATTTTGGAGAATGATCCATGTGTAGCCGAAAAGAATATATATTCTGATTTTGTGGGGTGGAACACTCTGTAGACTTCTATTAAGTCCATTTGTTGAAAAGCTTGGTTCAGTTCTAATAATTCGTTGATGATTTTTTGTCTAGATGATCTGTCTATTTGTGACAATAGGGTATCGAGGTCCTCCACTACAATTGTATTAGTGCTTATTTGGTTTTTCATGTCCATAAATACTTGTTTTCTATAGTTGGGGGCATTCATATTTGGTGCATATATATTTATGATTGTCATCTCTTCCTCGTGGATTGTTCCCTTTACAAGGATATAGTGACCTTCTTTGTCTCTCTTAATTAGTTTTGGTTTGAAATTTACTTTGCCTGCAAATAAGATAGCTACCCCTGTTTTTTTCTGGGTTCCTGTCACATGGAGAACTGTTTTCCATCCTTTTACTTTCAGTCTATGAGTTTCTTTTTGAGCTAGGTGCATTTCTTGTACACAGTGTATTGTTGGATTTTGCTTTAATCCATTCTGTCAGTTTATTTTGATTGATGAATTGAGGCCATTAACATTGATGGTTATAACTGATATGTACTGACTTGTCATTGTCATGCTATTTTCCTGTTGTTAGCTCTTTATTTTTCCTCCTCTCCTTTTAATTTCTTGCCTTGCCTGATGGATTTGCTCTGTTGGGCCTCATGGAGTTGTGACCTTCATTGTCTTTTCCTAGGATAGTTTTTTTTTTTTCCCTAGGATAGTTTTTAGAATTGTTTGGAGTGCTGGTTTGGCATTTATGAAGTTTCTCAGGTGTTCTTTGTCATGGAAGTATCTTATTTCCCCATCAATTTTGAAAGATAGTTTTGCAGGATACATCAGTCTAGGCTGGAGGTTGTTTTTTTAGGGCTTGAAATACTTTACTCCATGCTCTCCTTGCTTTGAGAGTTTGTGTTGAAAAGTCTGCTGTGATTCTGATGGGCTTTCCTTTGCATGTGATTTATTTCTTTTCTCTAACTGCTTATAGTATTTTGTTCTTCTGTTGGGTTTCCAGGATCTTGATTATTATATGTCTAAGTGTAGATTTTTTTTGATCATGGCTAGTTGGAGTCCTATTTGCTTCACTTATCTGTATGTCAAATTTTTTGGCTGTGTTTGGGAAGTTTTCTGTCATTAATTCTGTGAACAGTTTTTTTGTGTGTCATTTGTACTTTCTCCCGCTTTTTTGTGGGCACCTATCAGTCTTATATTCTTCTCTGTGTCATCTAGGAGCTGTTGGATTGATTTCTCATGGTCCCTCATTATTTTTAAGAGATCTCTCTTTTCATGGTCATTGACCACCATCCTGTCTTCTATATATGATATTCTGTTTTCAGATTGGCTCAGTCTACTGTCTATACTTTCAATAGAATTTTTAATCTCCTGGATATCTGTTTGAATCTGTTTCATGATTTCCATTTCTTTCCTATGCTGGGCATTCATAGTTTCCATCATGGTCCTGAACTCATCTACTTTTTTATCTGTTTCTGTTCTAGAGTCTCTAATCATGTCTTTTATTCTGCTCAGCATCTCTGTAGTTATCTGGGAAATTATTTCTGTTTTGAATTTTTCTACAGCCTCATTCATCTATTTTGTTACTTCCTGTGCTATCAGTTCAGGGTGTCCAGGTGGTTGATTATCAGACTTCCACCTCGTTTCCCCCAGAATTTTCCTTTGGTGAGCACGAAGACTGAGTTTGTGCCTTGGTTAAATGTCTTCTCATTTCTACTTTTGTTGTTGGTACATTCCTTGGTTTAACTCCTGGGTTGATACTTTCATATTGCTTATTGTAAGTATCTTTCTTGCTTGTATTTAGAACCCTTATGGAATGATTGCTTTTCAGAGGTGTCTTCAAGATATAGCTGGTCTTTAGGTTTTGAGTCTCTAATGACTCTGGGGCAATCTCATTTTCATTATACCAGGAAGGATAACTGATTAGATCAATCACAACACCTTAGGCCAAGTGATACAATTAGCAGCAATAATAGTATCAAGCACAGCTTAGACAATGACAATTTGTGGTAGTTATTAATCTATCACCTATAACTCTGTTAATTAAATCAAAATCGAGGACCAGCCCAACATATGTTTATAGTGAATAAACTCTTCAATATAGCAATGTTACCATTTGGGATGGGTACTTAGAAGGAGTAAGGACCTCTTTCTGTTGTTCACTTCTGCTCTATCTTCTGGAGCTCAGGACAATGGCCTTTATGACCCCCTGTGCCTCTGTGGTGTGGATCCAGGTACGGGTGCAGCCAGGAGGCCAGAGGCGGGGTGGGGGGTGGGGGGTGGCTGGGATGGTGCTGCATGTCCCCACACGGCTGTGCTCCTCACTAGTCCGCTCATGGCTGGAAGGCCCAGATCTTAACAATTTTCAAGTATATGATACATTATTGTCATTAACTAAAGTCAGCGTGGTGAGTAATAAATAGCTCTGTGAACTTATTCGTCCTGTATAACTGAAATTTTGTTGGTCCTTTGACCAACATTTCTCCAACCCACTCACACACTAGTCTCTGGTAAGTACCATTCTAGTCTCTGCTTCTAGGGGGTTGACTTTTTGGGAGCATTATTATTTTAAAACACAGCTGGGGACAGGGTTTAAGGCTTCTGTTGGTGTATTGTTCTTAGGAAGGACCTGGCTCTTGACCCCTTTTCAGACTTACTTCCTGTCACTCCTCTGTTTTCCTGTCACTTGTCTTTTCCTGTCCTCGGACTTCCTTTCACGCCTCCTTGTGTTTTCTCTACCCATGCCTCTTTGCTGGGCTCTTTCTTTGTTTATGATCTTGCTTGGCACCCTCTATAAGTTCTACTCATTATTCCAGATTCAAGGGAAAAGGCACTACATCCATGAAATGTTTGGATGCTTCCATGCAGAAGTAATTGCTCTCATAACTATCTTGATATCACTTTTACATCTCTACTATAGCATTTACTGTATTCACAGTTGAATGTTCATACATCTACTTTCAGAACCAGACTGCAGCAGCCTTCTTTTCTTTAACTTCTTCCTTCCCTTAGTATACAGACTTTCTCACATTTGGTGTTCAATAAGGGTAAAAAAAAAGAATAAGATTCCTTGAGAATGTAAATCCTATTAGGGTAAGCCACTTGCAAAATTACTTCATAAGTCAGACAAGCATCATTTATTTTTTAAGCATTTTAAGAGGACACAGTTTATAAAGAATCCCCATTCCTCAGCAGTAGTACAATTCATATCAATTTCTATAATATATTCATTAGGAATAAATTTGGATATAAAAAAAGAAACAAAATTAAAGTCCTCAAATAACACAGATTTAAAGAAGGCAGAAATTTAATTTTACTCATATATATAAGTCCAGAGAAGGGTATCTACAATTGAAAGATATGGTGAATGTCTGAATTTAAAAAATCTAATCACAGTAAAAGACACATTGCCAAGAATGATGGTATGTATTCTAAGCTTGGAAGAATATTTTGACTATTTTGAGGGGAGATTAATGTCAATGTATTTTTTACTACAACAAATTTTTTTATTTAAAAATACATAAAATGTATTTTATGATCAGCCTGCATTGATCAAATGTTTATAACAATTTCAGTCAAATAGAAGTAATATGTGTCCTCACCCATGTCATTCACAAGATTTGGCACTGTGCAACTTCTGATTTTTTCCCAAAGTCAAGATGACCATAAAAGGTAAACTGTTTGTTTTTTTTTTTTGGTACCAGGGATTGAACTCCGAACCGAACCCTTGCACTTGCGAGGCAGGTGGTGGAACCACTGAGCTAAATCCCTGGCCCAGCCCAAAAGGTAAACATTATTAATTGATTCAGGACATCGAGGCAGCCATGACAGCACAACCAAAGACACTCATGGAAGGTCTTCAAGAACTGGTCCAGAGCAAGGCAAGAACAATGAGAGAAGCATGTTCAGAGAAAGGGGGAGAATTTTAAGGGGGGTTAATGGTGTTGTGATTTTTACCCTAATAAGATTTTTTAACAATTTTAACATTTACTATATTTTGTGATCAGGCCACATACATCCAAACCATGATCTTCAGGGAGCCAGGTCTTTTGTGTCTTGCTTTTTTGTCATGCAATGTGGCCACCACATCTATACTCCTGCCAACTTGATGGAGGATGTGCTAAAGCCAGACATACATGCTGCCTCCACCCTGGCACTTTTGGAAGTTGCTCATAATACTTCCATTTATATTCACCAGCCAGAACCTAGTTAAAGGACCTCATCTTGCTGCAAGGGCAGCTGGAAAATGCAGTCTTTATTCTGGAGTGCCCAGGATAGTAAGTACTGGAATAGTGCATGTTCTGTTATGAAGGAAAAAGGAAAGAAGTGAATTTGAGGCAGACAATTTTCAGCCTCTGCTCTAGTCAGTTTGCATATTTCCTGGACTTTGCTTATTTGGACAGATTAAAGGTACTGAATAATTTAGGATACTTAGCACCATTTGTGTAGCTACTTCTCTAACACAGTAACTTTCAAATGAGATAATGTTCTCCAGATTTGCTCCTCTCCAATGCATTTGACACTTAATAAGTAGTAACTAAGAAAGAACAATTGAAATTCACTGCATCTTCCTGATTGAAATTGAAGTACTTACTCCCATAAAGGTCAGTTTTCTCCTTCAGAAGGTCGGATTTGATACCCATCTTCCACTAAGATGAAATGCCTGGAGCTATGGGTCAATGATATATGGCTTCTTGTTTCTGTGTTCTTGTGAGTGGCGTTAGGCCAGCATTTCAGTCCAAAACAATGGGGTGGTGTAGGATCGAGTCTCTAAACCAGCTACCTCAGGTTGAGTGTGAGTTAGAAATTCCCAGCCCAGTATCATTTTGTTATCTGTAAATTGCAAAGAACAATACTTTCATCTCAGAGATTTTGTGAGGATAATGTAAATAAATCCTAGGTGAAAGGGCTTTTGATTTTCTAAGTATATCACTGTTATAAGGCTTTGGGGGTGGTAAGCAGATTTCAAATCATTTGATACAAAAGATAAAACACAATAACATTTGTGCCAGAGAGTGATTTAAAAGGAGAAGGTCCTCTCGTATCTTGTTTGAATCTCAGGGTTGGGAAACCTTCACAGATGAGGCACATTTCTGGCATTTCAGGCCAGAGCTTCTAGAAGTTTAGGAGTTTATCATGGTCCCCAATTTTCTCATAAGTGATCTGCTTCTGCTTCCCACCCTGGAGAAAAGAGGAGAGAAAGGGAGGCTGCAGAGGTTGGGCTGCCTGGCCTCTGGCTGAATGTCAGCTCCGGAGCTGAGTTTGTTGTGGAAACTGAGGCTGGACTATAAAGTTTCTGCCCCAGCTCATGTGCCAAGTCCTAATTCCCAGGAGAAAGTCTCAGACCCCAAATCAGGAAGCTTATGTGCCAACACTAAGATTGGAAGGGTCAACACTGGGCATAAGTAAAGGGGTCATACAACAAAGAATTGGGAGTTGCAGAAGGTTGAGATCAAAGCTAAGGAGGTGAGAGGCCCGAGATTTAGCTCAGTGGTTCTGGTGCCTGCCTTGCAAGCGCAAGGTCCCGAGTTCGATCCCCGATACCAAAAAAAACAAAACAAAATGAAAAGCTAAGGAGGTGAAGGACCGGACCAGGAAAGATCAATGGGAGAGGCCAGTTCTAGGAAATCTCCTCAAGTACCTTTAGGGCCTACAAAGTATAAAGAAGTGACTTGGCTTAAAAAGCCACAAGGCCAGTGTGGAGTGACCTTAAAGTAGAAGATACCTTGTCCCAACTCTGTTACTGTAAGCTGGATTGCAGCTACAGTGGAACAAAGCTGAGCCTTGTTTTTCAGCTTGTGTGCCCCAGACAACAGACCATGTGGCTGATGTATTTCACAGATGCAAGCCAGTGGAGGGGGAAGAAGGACACCTGAAATGCAGGTCACACTTGTGTCAGCAGGCCATGCCCAAGTGTGGGGCCACACCTGCCTGGGGGAAGAGGAAGCTCAGAAGCACCTAGAGGGCTGCTCCCCTCACCAGTCACAGTAACAGAAAATGGGAGTCCTCAGCCCTCTCTTTGTGCTGTAGGTCTAAGAGGCCATGATTCAATTTCATTTATAAAACATTTTAAACTAAATGTAAAAGTATACTTGCCAAATGCACTCCATTGTATTGTTTTTTAATTTTTTATAAATGTTTAACTTATTTGAAGACTATCTGACTGTCTTGTTTGGGAACAGAGAGAGACCTTAGAACAAAGTTTCCTGCTGTCTCCAAGCACGTATCTGAACTCTTTGTCAACGTGTCACTTATTTTGAAAGTTATGGCCCTGCTTTGAGCTGTTAATCAAATTCAGGCCTGCATATATTTAAATTGTGACCTGGGAGTGGGCTGCATGGAGTTAGAAAAGGACCTCATGAGGCTGAGATTGGTCACTGAGCTTCAGCATTTGGGGTTGGAATAGAGGTAATTTTAGTGGATGGTGATGCTTGTCTGTCTTGATTCCTGTCTTGGAGGTGAGGGCTCAGAGCCAACGCCATTTTACACTTACCTCACGCAGTGATACATCCTTGCTCTGACTCTATACTCGCCATATCAGTTTGCTAAAGCGGTCATAACAAACTACCACAAATCAAGTGGCTTAAACAACAGAACTTAAGAAGCCCAAATTCAGGTGTCAGTTTTCCAGGTTGGTTCCTTCTGAGGGTTGTGGAGGAATATCTGTCCCAGGGCTGCCTGCTTGTCTTGCAGATGGCTGCCTTCTCATTGTGTCTTTTCACATCATCTTCCTTCTATGTGTGTCTGTCTCTGTGTCAAATGTCCCCTTTTTAGAAGGATTATTAGTCATGTTGCCATGAGCCCCCTTAAGACCTCACTTAATCATCTCTGGAATGACTATCTCCAAATAAGTTCACATTGTAAGGTGCTGGGGGTGCTCCAACGTATCTTTTCGGGGAGATACAATTCAACCCACAACAAAGAAATAATTTGGTGTAATGGCTTGTGTTTAGATGTTGTCTCAAAGCCTCATGTGAATGAGGTGGGTCTTTTTTGGAGGTGGCTGGATCTAGAGTGTGTGGCACTGGAATTGATTCATGGTGCAATGCTAAACTTAAGGGCATTAGCACTAGGGGTATGAGTGTTACCTGCCCTAAGTAGTCTGGATAAGATGAAAGGGGGAGGAAAACGTTGTGAAGGTCTCTTGTTGCTTTTGCTGACTTCTGCTCCCATAAACTGTTGCCTCTCTGCCATGTGCCTGCCTCCCTATCTTGGAGCCAGCCAATTATGGACCAAAACCTTTACAAACTGTGAGCTGAATAATCCTTTCCTCCTGTAACTTTGGGCATCAGGTATTTTGTCTCAGCAATGGGATAAAAGTAACTACGACATTTGGCTTCCCTGGAGATTCTCCTACATGGAGAGGATGTAGGTGCCAAGCAAAGAGAGCACTGCTCACCGGCAGTAGGTGGTGAAAGTGGGCGAAATAGAATTAGAAACAAAATTTCCTGGCAACCCATGGATCTGGACATGGGAGCAGAGGAGAAAAGAAATGGTTTTATTATTGAATAAGCATCAAAGCAACATGCAATGCATATCACAGGCAAACAGCTGCAGAGATTGCAAAGGTGGAAGGAAATCTTACCTTGTTATACAGACAAGTAGATATAACCCATCTCATACATGTTCTCAGCATTAACAGCTAGTCCTCAGGCAAGAGGGGGACTTCACAGCATCGTTTGCCACACATAGTTTATGGTTAACTCACCTGGTAATTGGTCCAACCACTCTCTTTTTGTCCTCCTCAGAGATATCCACATAAAACCAAATAAGACTCTTACCTGCTTTTCAACCCAGGAATGCCTTTCTTGAGAACTTGGGAGTATTCTCTTTGAAAGCTAATCATCAAGAAAGATAGAACCCCTCTCTTCCAGTTGCTGGGAGAGAGTGGGAGCCTACATTTCTAGTGAATTGGTAATTTTTTATCAATTTTATGAACTTTAAAAATACATTATGGGGCACCGGGGATTTAGCTCAGTAGTTCCACCACCTGCCTGGCAGGGCAAGGACCCTTAGGGTTTTGTATTCTACTGCCACTGACAGCACAAGTGCCCAACTACACCTCAGTGGGTCCAACTACTGTGACCTGGCCTGTTACCATGAGTGCCCTGCATTCCTGAGGGAAATGTGCCAAGTCAGTATTGGTCATGGAAGTAAATGGAGAGCATTGAATCAAATGGCCTCCAAGTTTCTTTGAAGTCCTCAGGCTTAAAGTCTTTTCTCCCACCAAGTCACTGCCTAGATAGGCATAGCCTGGGTTGACATTAAAGAAGTGCTTTTATCCAAAGCTGCACTTCCAACTGTGTTCTTTGAATCAGTGAAATTCAAGTATATTTTTTATTCACCTTGAATGAACTGCATTTTTAAAAAAAAATTCAGGGTTTGGTTACTGAAGCTGTAATGACACACAAAGGAGAATTTATGGGCCATGCCTGATGTGATTAGGAAAACATTCAGGCAATACTTGAAAACACACAGGGATAAACAATATTAAGGCTTGGCAGACCACTCACTGAAACTCCATTTACTGGTCTGCAATTTACTTGAAACCCAGTGGCATGGAGACTTTGTCATCTCTCATTCCTCTGCTTCTCACAGCATAACTAGATCTTCAAGGTCTTCAAACTTGCTGTGTAAAAATTACCTTTTATTTCCCTTCACAGTCCATTTTTATTTCTACTTTCTCTTGTTAGCTTCCCTCCCCTTCATTCCCTTCCTCTTGTCTAAAAATGGTCTCCCTCCTACTTTCTTGTCATCTTTTTTAGAGTCCATATATTAGGAAGAACATGCAATATTTTTCTGAGTCTAGCTTATTTTGCTCAACATAATGATCTCCAGATTTATCCATTTTTCTGAAAATGATAAAATTTTATTCTTTATAGCTTACTAACACTCCATTCAAACAACTTGGTTTTAATAGTTTAATGGTTGCAGAGCTTGCAGAAAACCTGTGATTACTGTAACCTGATGGAGTAAGGGTATGCATGATGATCCATTAGTATACAGGAAGCAAATAGGTGTTGAGTCCCCGATGTCCTTGAAGAGTCCCCAGGTAAGAGTGGGGCTCCAGAATATGGAGGATTGACGAAGACAGCCTCCCTCCTTGGTGGCTTTTCTGAGTTATTATGAGGTGTAGCAGGTTAAGTGTACCCAGTGAAGATGTAAAGTGGTCCCAACACCATGAATAAGTGGCTTAGATAATCATTGCAAGGAACCCCAAGGATAAGGCAGAGCTGGCCTTTCTCTTGCACTCAGAAGGAGCTCTTTGTCAGCCGTGTTATAAGGTGCTATGCTTTAGATCTAAACTGTTCCCCAAAAGCCTCACGTGTCCAAAGGAGGAAGGGGCTTTTGGAAGGTGATTGTGTCATAGGGCACTTTACTTATCTGTGCATTAATCCACTGAATGTGCTGTCAGGAGTATGCACCAGATCGGAAGATGTAGGTCACTGGGGGCCTGACTTGGAAAGCTGTACCTCCCTCTCCACTTCCTCCCTTCTCCCACTCTGCTTCCAGGCTGCCATGTTGTGAGCTGCTTTCCTCTGCCAGACCTTTCTACCATGCCTTCTTGCCTTACAGCCTGGCCAACTCTGGACTGCATTTTCTAAAACTCATCAGCCAAAATAAACCTCTTCTCTTTTAAGTTGTGGATGTCAGGTCCCGGTGATGAGAAATTAATTAAGACTTAAAGCGAAAGTCAAATCTGGCTAAAAGTTGGCCAAACAATTGAAATTGTGAAGAAGACAATTTGAAATGTGAAGTGCATCCACTGACATTTGCAATAAACCAAACTGTAAGGGAATAGTACATATTGGGATATTAGCCTGTGATAGTGTGAAGCCATCATGCTTATAAAGTGATTGAAAACTAAGCATTTGGAACATTATTTATAATTATGTAAGTATAATGAAAGCAAAGGGGTAATGTTAGTACAATAAAAAGTAAGATCATTTCACAAGGAGTATACATTTTATCTCTATCTCATTTTTATTCTGCTTTTGTACATGATTAAAAGTATCTATATGGAATGCACACATGTACAAATATACCTGGAAATACCATGTAAGAGAGTCACTAAGAGGAGTGTCCATGCTACATGTGACAAGGCAGTGGACTGGCCCTGTGATCAGATGTGATAAGAGAAGGAAAACAGCTGAATTAGAAGTTTTACAGACAATGAATTATTACCACAGGTATTCAAACAAAACCTAGATAGATAAACAAGTAACCTTTGGAGAATTAGACTGAACAACTTTAAAGGCCCTTTCAACCCTGATTTCTGTATTTCCATGATTCTTCTGGGTTTCAGTGTTCTTTAGTTAACTTCTTTCATGAAGTTTATCTCATTCTGCCTTTCATTATATTGATTTATGGGTATATTTATGTTTTCTGGTAGATTAAAATCACTGAGAGTAGAGGTTATCTTGTATTTTTCTTTTCATTCTTGAATTATCTGAAACCTTTCTTTGCAGACTGGAAGTATTCAATAAATGCTTATTAATTTAAATCATAAAATGTTTTCTTTTTTAGTAAAGCAAAAAGTATTGTCTGACTACTTGGAGAATAAAATGATATATCAAATACCAAAGAAATGAGTGAAGGAAATTGTTGGCAGGCTACCTCTTCTTCAGATTATTTTTGACATTAAATGCAGATCATTTTCAGTACTGAATGCACTACCATTACCAAAATTTCATCCTTTTGCAAAGACAATAGGACTGTCCCTTCACAAATAAGTCATGGCACTGCACGTTTTCCTCTCCCAGCGATAAACAATCCTCACATATTTGTTGGGCAGATATTCTGAGTCAAGAGCCAGGTTGTTCACTGTGAGAATTATATATTAAATATTAATGTGGTTTCTGTTCCTAAGGAGCCCAGAGCTTAATTCAGTAGACAAAGGAGAAGGGATGCTCAGGAAGCAGAGGATGATGAAATACCAGATATGACAACAGTATAAATCAGTTCTAATTGAATACACTAGGAACCCAGGGATAAGAGCATCCTTGCGGGCTGGAGTTATGATGGAGAATGGCTTTGAGCTGGCCTTTGAAGGCACTGCCTGCTTTGTCAGCTGCTCAGGGTGGCATCCCCCAGGAGAAGTAGCCCCTCTTTGTATCCATCCCAGACATTTATTGTCAGGATTCCAGATAAAAACTGGGCCGCAAGTCAGAAAGCTTTTCTATTATTAGAATTATCTACAATGGCCTTTGTCTGTGGCCTCGATAAAGCCCCAGACCCAATGCTTTTTTATCTGTAAAAGTGGCATATTGTGGCTGGGATGATGTCAAACATTCCTTCCAGATCTCAGAATCTATAGCTTTAAGAGAATAGATTATTTCCTGAGAGGGACAGATCCAGGCAATTTGCTTTGCCAGATGGCCTGTCTAGGTAGAGCCTGGAAAAAGAAATGAAACCTGAGGCTATGTGGAGAAGAAGAAACTGGAACTCTCCATGCTTGGTCTTCATGACAACCTAAGCTTCCAGGTGGCCCGGGTGTGGCCCCTCTGTCCTGGCCGTGCTGCTGGTGTCTACGGGATGGGTGGCCCTGTCGGGGCTGGGCAGAAGGCTTGTCTGGGCTAACCTGAGCCTGGTTGTCACCTGGTTCTGCAATAGCTGCCAGGCTGCAGCCACAGAGAAAATGGATTTGATTTTGTCCTTCAGTCAAATCCATCTCTGCTGCTAAACATAAGAGCTCAGTACTTATGGTAGAGACTGTAAAGTGACGGTTTCTGGAGGAAGTTTTTGCCATTAATGGATAAAGAGAACATAACTGCGAGCACAAGCATCACTTTTCTGCATATTCTTATCAGGGATGAAGACGGCTGCTCGGGAAACCAACTACAGGAAACGTTTGGGTTTTGCTCTTTGTTCTTTCAGTAAGCAAATAAAATTGAGAATATTGAATTATATAACTACTCACTAATTCATAAATTCAACAAACTGATATTGATGCTCTAACACATGAAGCACTGTGCTGTATGTCTGCAAAGTAAAGACTAAAATTCAGCTTTGCCTTCTGTGAGATAAGTTAGTGGGAAAGTCAGGAGAAAACACAGCAGTTACAATGCACTGTGACAAGTGAACGCCAAGGGAACACAGAGAACCAGAGGGTTACCGCAGAATGGCTGGGATGCAGAGCGTTTCTCCTGCTCTGGACCATGCGGTATGCAGAGGCGAGGCTGCTCCTGGAGTGGACATTTCAGGGACCACAAGGAAAACTGGCCAGATAGGGTTCCCCCACCCAATCCACTCAATAGAAACATTAACTACTGTGACTTGGACATGTTCATGGTTGGAAATCTGGGGAAAATTCCAGGGAGCATGTTATCTATGGTGTACTATGGCTTGTCTCTGAACATCATGTAGATGTTTAATCACCATTGTGAAGTATGAAGAGGGTGGAAACTTTAACCTGACTATGATGTTTAGAGGTGATGAGAATGAGATAAGGTCGTCAGGGTAGAGTCCCCATGACTGGTGGCTTTATGAGAGAAGGGAGAGAGATCAGCACACTCATATACACTTCCTGTCTCTCACCATATGATGCCCTGAGTTGCCTGGGGACTCTGCCAGTAAGAAGGCCATCACCAGATGCTGCCCCTCCAGAACCACAAGTCACAATACACCTTTTTTTTTCTTTAAAACTTGTCCTTTATGTGGTACTGTGTTAGTAGAACCAGAAAATGGTCTAAGAGCTAAAACCTTGGTTAAATCTGGAAAGTTTGAGAAGTGGGATAGAAGAAGAGAATCCAGACAAAAGGACAAGATTAGGCAAACTTACAGAGGGAAATGTAGTGAGCTCTCACGTTGGAATTCATTATTCAACAAATACTTGTGGTGGTGGCCAGGGTAGAGCGTCAACTTGCTTGGCTTTGAAATCTGTCCAGGGGATCGGTGGAGTATACCTCTGGCTGTGTCTCGATGGGTCACAGAGGCATGGTCTTGGAATCTATGCCCTTGCCTTTTCCTCTATGTCACTGTTCCCCTTCTCTGCTTCCTGGCTGGCATGAACCAAGCAGCTTTGCTCTATTCCACTCTGCTTTGGAGCCAGCTGACCATGGACTGAATCCCCTTAGAACATGAGCCAAAATTAAACTCTTGCCCTTTAAATTGTAGGTGTTGAGTATTGTCTCACTTTCTCAGTTATTTTCCCATTGCTGGGACAAAAGACAGACTGGGCACAGTAGAGGGGCACGGCACAGGAAAGCTGTTCAACTCACGGAAGCAAGGGAGCTGGGGACAAGAATATCCCTTTTTAAGTCACGCCTCCAGTGGCCACCTCCAACTAGGCCCCAACTCCTAATAGATATGAACTCATCAGCAGATTAATCTACTGATGAGTATAGTGTCCTATGATCCAATTACTTTCCAAAAGCCCCACCTCTGAACACATGGGACTTTTGGGGGACACTGTAGATCTAAACCTTGAGTCCAGCAACAGGAAGCTGACCAGTACAGTTGTTGAACATATATTATATGCAAGGAAGTGTTCCAGATCTTGGGGACACAGCACTGAACCCATTGTCAAAGATGCCTGCCTTTGTGGAACTGATATTCTGTTGGGCCAGACAAATAAGAAATAATGAACAAAAAAATCAGTAAAGAATGCAGCATGTTAAGTGAGAAGTGTACAAAAAAAAAAGGCAGGAAGATAGAGCAGGGTGTAGATGGGAAAAGTCCGGGACAGTCTAATGTTTCTAAAGGGCAAGATGTGAATGGGTTAGGTGGGGGACCATTTGGAGTTGCTGCTGTCCTTGACTTTTTGAATGGCTCCTGCCTGGTCCATCTTCCAAACTTTTCCTGGAGTGATCTTCCTGAAATCAATCACAACAGTCCTCTGAGTAGAATCACTTAGGGTTTGTCCACTGGTTTCAGCCTCAGCTCTAAACTCCTTGGCATGCCCTTGTGGCCTTGCCTTTGCCCACCTCAAGCTTCCTTTCTTCCTTTCTGCTGGGGTGTTGACTACTTCTCTACCATCTGTTTCCCACTTCATGCTTTGGGAGCCAGGGGATTTCAGGGAAGTTGGAGCTAACCCAGCACCAAGTGAAAACCCATCCACATCACCCACACCCTGGCGAGAGTAACTGGATATGGGTGGCATCAGATCTAAAGTGATCCAGCCAGGATTGTGCTGGGATACTGAGGACACAGTGCATGTATCCTGCTCTGGACTATGTGGTATACAGAGATGAGACTGCTCCTAAGGTGGACATTTAAGAGCTCCTGGGGAAAAACTCACCTAAAGACATTGGAAGATGGAGAGTAGAAGAAAGATCCTGGAGAAAGTCAGATCCAGAGCCTTGATGACATGGATGAAGTATAAGGATTTAAAAACATGTGGTTATCAAAGCAGCCCCCAAACCACCTGGCAATGATCAGAAATGCAAGTTCTCAGGCCCCGTGCCAGTCCTGCTGAATAAGAAATCTGTGTTTAAACAAACCAACAAGTGGTTCTAATGCTTGCTAAAGTCTTTGAGCCACCGGCCTTTACAGTTACCTCAGCCAATAAGTTAGCTTTATGGCTGAAGCCAGTTTGAGTTGGGTTTTCTGTTCCTTGCGCCACCTGTATTTTTGAACCAGTAGAACTCAGACCATGTAAAAACAAATGGAACTTCATTTGTGTCCCTGAATGTCACCGTGAATTTGCTTAGGGTGCTCTTGGCTCTGGGTGAAAATTTGGGTAGCCCCCATACCTTCTCATCCCCTCCTTTTTTATTCTTCTTTTAACAAATTTGTTTATTGTGATAAAACACCCATAACATAAAATTTTTTGTCTTTAAGTGTACAGGGCAGTAATACTAAATAATGATAAATAAATCATGACCATTGTTACCGTTTACAGTTAGATGTTCCCCCAAAGCCACATGTGCTCCTAGCTGGGGCTTTTAGCAGGTGATTGGCTCATGGATGAGTCCACTGAGTTCATAGCTAAATATGAGTTGGGAAGTGAAGCCAGGTCAGAGGAGTAGGTTAGTGGGGGCGTGGCTTGGATAGCCGTGTCTCCCTCCCGCCTTTGATCTCTTTGCTTCTTGCTACCCTGCCTTGAGCTGACTCTCCTCTACCTCGTGCCTCTGCTATTCTGCCCTGCCTTGAAGCCAGAAGACTATGGACTGAAACCTATGCAGACTGTTAACCAGAATAAACCTTTCCTCCTTTAACTTGTGGGTGTTGGGTATTTTGTCTCAGTGACAAAAAAGTAACTAAGGCAACCCCTGTCTATCTCCAGAAGTGTTTCATTCCTCAAAACTGAACTCTGAACCCATGAAACAATAACTCCCTCCCCTCCCCACCCCAGACACCAGTGTCTGGTAACCACCATTCTGCTTTCCATCTTTCTGAATTTGACTAGTCTGGGTGCCCATATAAGTGGAATGTCCCATTTGTCCTTTAATGAGTGACTTCCTTCACATAGCATAATATAGTCAAGGTTCATCCATGTTGCAGCATGTGTTAGCATCTCTTTGTAAGGTCGAATGCTATTCCGCTGTCTGTATATGACACATTTTGCTTATCCATTCACCCATCAGTATGGTAGCAATCCATACTTGGGTTGCTTCCACCTCCTGGCTATTGTGAATGATGCTGCTATGAACGTGGGTGTTCAAGTATCTGCTGGGGTCCCCACTTTCTCTTCAGGGAAGTTCTAATCACAATTCTCCTCACCTTCTTCTACTCTCTCTCCATGTGGTAAGAGGTTTTTAATGTGTTGACACTGTTTTGGGATACTTGGAATATTTCTCTTACCTTTCAAAACCTCTCAAAGAAACTCAGTACCCTGGTATACAACTGAAAGTACATGAACTGCTGCTACTCACTTGTATTAGTGTTTAATGTGACTCATAGCCTTAGCCTCAAAGAAGAAAGGAAACTCAGAAGTATTTAGAGACTACCAAGTGCTGTGTCCCGGAAATGGCTTTATGTGTTTTTATCTCTTTAAATCTATGTGACCACTCTACCAAATGAGGACTCTTACCTTTTACAGACAGGAAACTCAGCTTAAGGGAAACTCAGCCAGGAAAACAGACATAGCTCTGTGGGACTGCAGAGTAATTCCTTCAGCTCTTCATCCTATTCCAGCTTCATATCCAACCTGAGAGACAAAACTGTGAACACATAAATCACAGGATACTGGCCATAAGTCTCAGAGGAGGGAACACCAACATGCACTGTCTGATGGAAGAGTGGTCCATGTTGAAGACTGAACTTGAATAGGACCTGGGAGAATGGTGACATGTAGATAAGCAGCCTTTAGAAGAGAGAAGGTTTCCGGGGGAAGGACTATTGGAGGAGTAAGGTAAGGAGAAAGGCATCAGTATGGACTCCAAGAGAGGCAGAGCTTGGACCTCCTGAGTAAATACAGAGTGCCTGATGAAGAGCAGCAAGTGACAAGCTTAGAAGGTTCTGTGCACATTAGGACAAAACTGCAAGTCCACAGTTTTTGAAAACAGCATGGCATAACACATACAGCAGGGGTTAGACTTGCACTGGAATCTCTGCTTTGTCCGAAAGTGAAACCTTGGACAGGTCAGGTAAACGCACCAAACCTTTGTTTTCTCACCCATGGATGGGGTGATAATAGCTACTCCGTGCAGCTGTTATAAAAAGTCATGATAATCAAAGACTAGAGTGTTTGTCCCAGGTTTGGCACATGAATGTTCAGTCTCCATTCTTATCCTTAGCAGTGCGGGCCAATAGGGAAGATGGCGGTTCCTGGAAACAAGACTGGAAGACCCAGCACACCATTGGAGGGAGGCTTGTTAGCCACAGAATGCAGTCTAGATTGCTGAGGGTGACATTGGGACAAAAGGGACTATAAGAGGTCCTTAGGGTTACTGGGAGGTGAAACTGTTATCAGGGACTAGAGTAGGTGGGAGGAGCTGGAATAGAGAGAAATAAGATGGCGGAGCTCCGCAGAGTGTTGAAGTAAAGTGTTAAGGAGAGGGAGATGTCCAAAACAATTCCATGCTTTCTAGTAAGAAAGAGGAAGGGTGGGCCAGGGATTTAGCTCAGTGGTTCTGCCACCTGCCTCGCAAGCTCAAGGTCCCGAGTTCAATCCCCAGTACCAAAACAAAAAAAAAGAAAGAGGAAGGGAGCATAGTTGCCACTGGGTCAGGGACTAAAAATAAGAAAGGAAAGCTGATTGGGGAATTATTTATCACAGGGAGGCTGCTATAGCCTATTCTGGTTACATTGAGCTTGAGATTAGGATAAGATATTAAAAAGTAATAAGACCATGTGTTTCCATACATAGAGTGTGTTGGAATTGATACCAGAGAATATGGGTTGAATTCTCAGAGCCTGAAAGACAGAGCACAGGAAGTGTAGATGTGACAGGAATGAACTGGCAATAGCAGTCTGCACATTAAACAACAACAACAACAACAACTCAATGAAGCGAGGGGCAGAAAAACAGGGCACTTGTTTTATTGAGGGGGAAGCCACAGAGATCTATGCTCTCCAAGACCCTGTGTGGCCATCCTTCACTCATAGAATTGCTCCACTGGACAAAGTACCAAGGGGTGCATGCTTAAGGCTGAAGGAAGGAAAGCAGAGCCGTAGAAAGTTGTTCACTTCCACTGCTGGAGAACTCAGATCTTTTGTCTACATATTTCTCGTGAGTCAGTTAAATAACATGAACTGAATACAACTGCACTGATTCTTAAGCTAGGATGCTGGCAATTCAATGAATATCCTATCGAAAATTCCCTGAACACTTCTTGGTTGCTAGGATATTATTCAGGACCACTGCAGTGTATATTTCTTGATAGTGTTCATGTGGGTTCCCCAATACTTTTAACTGTGCCCACTATTTTTAAATTTTAAAATGGAATTCATTTGGCTTAGCAATGGTTACATGGTTTTATCCTCAGCTTTTTAGAACAAATCCTATTTCAACAAAAATGACCTAATAGAAGAGTTATTCTTGAAGTGAAAATTTTCTTTTGACTTTAAATCAAATCTGATTATTTCTAAGAAAGCACAGTGATGATCATTTCTCCAAGGAGAGCACCACAGTGTGGTCTATTTATTGTTTGAATTGAATGATATGCATCATTAATCAAATCTTTGATCTGGGTTCTATCTTATTGTTATTCTGAATTAAAGCAGATTGGAAATGAAAGTCTTTAAATTTTCTACAAGCAATACAATGTCTCCAAAAGTGCCTTCCAAGTAGAAAGGAGGAGTGTGTGTGTGTGTCAGGGGAGCGGGGAAGATTTTATTCTTGCTTTTGTTTCAGGGCCATACAGATGACCAGTGCCAACTTGGTGCAAGAGCAAACCTGAAATTTTCATATCACTGGATTTTCTGCATGGCGCAGGTTGCATTAGAATGAGCTGGAAGCCCAAGTGAAATAGAACACCAAGCCTATGAACAAATATTTTAATTTTTATTCATGGGATTTGAGTAATAATAGTTAAGATTTATTGATGATTCCTGTCTTACTTGCTCTTACTTGACCCTAGCAGTCTCTGTTGGGAGCAAGTCTACATAATTTTGCGGAAAAGTCATTTGATTAGGCCTAGTTCTCCTGCCTGCAGGCCAGCTATGGCATGTCGAGACATAACTCCATTTCGGCCAATCTGGTGATGCTGTGATGTTCCAGGACAAGATTATACCAGCTGAAGACATCTTGGGAGGAACAGAATCTTCATCTGCTTAGTTCCTCATTGTTCTAGGACACCCTCACACCCTCACACCCCCACCCTGGTCATCTGTTACATTTGTTTCTCCTGATGTACTGAATAAAGGTGCTGCAAGCTCGGGAACTTTCTTCTTTGCTGCCTGGAGCAGCATTGATCAGGCGAAAAGCTCAGCTTCTCCTCTAAGTCTCATTTTTCTATCTTCTCTGTCTAATAAACTAATTCGCCTTGCGCTGTTGTGGCTCACAGGAGACTAGGACTTACTGCAGAGGTTCTACTAATGTCCCCTTTCCCTAGTCCCTATAAGTCTCCAGCATAGAAATACTGATGTGTGTTTGTTTAGCTTCTCAGGCATTAAACTGTATGAGGAAGACACCACATCTGTTTCTTCATTATTGGATCCTCAATGGAGCAGCATAGATCTTGTGTCAAATTACAACGTGCATACAATCCATATTTGAATATATAAATCCATGAATGATCAGCAGGTTAATTTGACTAGTTACAAGAAATGCTCTGAAATATTGCTCAATTACATCAAAACAATCTTTTACATTCCCTGTTAGAATCATACAAACTTAGAGAGATAAGGGCCTTATAAGTCACGTAGTGCAGTGGTTTTCAACTTTAGATGCACACTGGAATCACCTTAGACCTATGTAGACTGCTGGCCCCTGGGTCCCACTTCCAGAGATTCTGATACAGTAGGTCTGAGAAGTAGCACAAATATTGGGAGTCTTAAAATCTCCCCACGTGATTATAATGAACAGCCAAAGTTGAGCTGTACTGACATACTACAACATGTTCCTTTTATAGATAAGCAAGTTGAGGCCTGGAAAGATTAAGTACCTTGCTATCTGTCAAAAAGGTTGTGACAAAATCTAAGTGTATTGTCTCTCAGACTAGTGTTTTTTCTATTATATTTGTGTTTCTCAATTTTGACTCATTTGCAAACCACTTTTTTTTTTGGTGGGGGAGCTATAATATGCATCACATACAACATGTTGTTTTGAAATATGTGTACATTGTAGAATGTCATAATTAACATAAGCATTGCTTCACATAATTTCTTGACTTTAAATCTATTCTCAGCATTTTTAAAGAATATAATACATCGTGATTGATTACAGTCACCATGTTGTACAATAGATCTCTGGGATATATTACTCCATTCTCACCAAAATTTTGTAACTTTTGACCACTGTATCCCTCACCCAACCCTTCTACCCAGGCACTTAGTAACAACCATTCTAGTCTCTACTTCTTTGAATTTGACTTTTTTCAAGATACCACATGTTAGATCATGTGGTATTTGTCTTTCTGTCCCTGAATTACTTCAGTTAACATAGTGTCCTCTAGATTATTTTGAATTGTCACAAATCATAGGATTTCTTTCTTTTTTAAGGTTGGATAATATTCCATTGTGTATAAACACCACGTTTTCTTTATCCATTCATCAACTGATAGACAGTTAAATTAATTGCATGTCTTGGCTATTGTGAATAACGCTACACTGAGCAGGTTAGGGCAGGTATCTCTTTCACATACTGATTTCATTTGTTTTGGATTTATATGCAGTAGTGGGGCTGCTGGATCACTGGTACTTCTGTTTTTAAATTTCTGAGGAACCACCATATAGTCTTCCATAATGCTGGCATTAACATACATTCCCAACTGTACTGCACAAAGCCTCCCTTTTTCCCACATCTGCATCAAAACTTATCCTTTGTCTTTTTGATAGTAGTCGTTCTAACAGGTATGAGATATTTCATTGTGGTTTTAATTTGCATTTCTTTGATGATTGGTGATATTGAGCATTTTTTCATACATCTGTTGGCCATGTCTTCTTTTGAGAAATGTCTTTTTATATTTTATTTTCTATTTTCTAAATGGGCTGTTTTCTTGATAGTAAGTTCTTTGAGATCCTTATATATTTTGGATATTAAACTTTTATTAAATGTATGGATTGCAAATATTTTCCCCTATTCTATAGGTTATCTTTTCACTCTGTTGATCTTTTCCTTGGCTGTGTGTAAGTTTTGTTTTGTTTTGTTTTTTTTGCTTAGTGTAATCCCATTTGTCTATTTTTCACTTTTGTTCCTTGTGCTTTTGGGTTCATCTCCAAAAAATAATTGCTCAGTCAATATCATGTAATTTCCCCATGTTTTCTTCTAGTAGTCTTACATTTTCAGGTCTTAAATTTAAGTCTTTAATTTATTTTGGAGTTGATTTTTATTTATGGTGTTGGACAAGGGTCTAATTTCATTCTTTTGCATGTGGATATCCAGTTGTTCCAACACTATTCATGAAGAGACCATCCTTTCTCCATTGTGTGTTCTTGACAACTTTGTCAAAAATCAATTGACTATGAAAGTATGAATATATTTCTGGGCTTCTTATAGTGTCCAAGTAATCAATGAGTTTGTTTTTAGCCCCACTCCATGCTGTTTGGGTTACTGTGGCTTTGCAGTCGATTTTGAAGTCAGGTTGTGCAAAGTCTCCAAAATTGTTTTGCTTGCTCAAGAGGGTCTGGGCATGTTCTGTGGTTCCATGGGAATTTTAGGATTATTTTTCTATTTCTGTGGAAAATGTCATTTGTACTTTGATAGGGATTTCAGTGAGTCTGTAGATTGCTTTGGGTCGTATGGACATTTTAACAATACTGATTCTTCCAATCCATGAACACAGACTATCTTTCCCTTTGCTTATGTGTTCTCCACTTTCTTTCATCAGTATTTTCTAATTTTCATTGAAGAGATAATTCTCCTTTTTTTGGTGAAATGTATTCCTAGATTTATTTATTTATTTAGCTATTGGAAAGGAGACTTTTCTTGATTTCTTTTTCAGTTTGTTGTTAGTGTATAGAAATGACACTTTTGAGGATAGTATTAGGGATACTGAATTTTGTGTGGTGATTTAATATTCTGCAACTTTACTGAGTTCATTTATTAGTTCTAATAATTTTTGTGGTAGAATCTTTGGGGTTTTCCATACATAATAAGATCGTGTATCTGCAAACAGGGATAATTTATCTTCCTTTTCAACTTGAATACTTTCTTATTCTTTCTGTTACCCAGATGACCTTAGCTGTACTTGTTAAGTAGAAGTGACAAGAGTGGGCATCCTAATCTTGTTCCTGATCTTAGAGGAAAAGTTTTTAACTTTTCATCATTAAGTATGATTTAGCTATGGGTTTTTCACATATGGCCTTTGTTTTCCTTTTTTAGCTACTTTGTTGAGCATTTTCATCATGAAAGGATGTTGAATTTTGTCAGATGCTTTTCCTGTATCGATTGTGATGATCATATTTGTTAGGATGGTGTACTGTATTCATCGATTTGGGTATGTTGAGCTAGTCTTGCAACACCGGGGTAAATCCCACATGATTGTGGTGAATAATCTTTAAAAGATACAATCAAAAAAATGGCAACTGAAATGAATAGACACTATTCCGAAAAAGAAGTACAAATGGCCTATACATACATGAAAAAATGCCAATGTTTCTGGCCATTAGAGAAATGTAAGCAACACTGAGATTCCATCTTACTCAAGAACAAAAATGGCTATCATCAAAAATCAAATAATACCTGGCTGAGATGTATCTCAGCAGTGCAGTGCTTGCCTGGCAAATGCTAAGCCCTGGTATCAAAAAAAAAAAAAATCAAACAATAAAAGTGGTGACAAGGCTTCAGGGAAAAATGAACCCTTCTACATTGTTTGTGGGAATGTAAATTAATCCAACTACTATGGAAATCAGTATGGGGATTCTTCAAAAAGTGAAAAATAGAAATTCCATTAGACCCAGCTATACCCCTTCTGGGCATCTTCTCAAAAAAATTTAAAACATTATATTACAGTGATACATGCACACCTATTTTTTTGGGTCCTGGGGATCGAACTAGGGACCTTGTGCTTTCAAGGCAGGTGGTGGAACCACTGAGCTAAATCTCGGCCCTCAGGCACTCCTATGTTTATCCCTGAACAATTCGTAAGAGCTAAGTCTTGGAAGCTGGCTCTATATCCATCAACAGATGAATGGATAAAGAAAACGTGGTATTTATCCTAAAGAAAGATAAACTTGAGTCATTTGTAGCAAAATGAATTCACCTTGAGACCATAGTGTTAAGTGAAATAAATCAGACACATGAGCTTAAATATCACATGGTTTCTCTTATATGAAAAACCCAAAGTATAAATAAATTAAAGATAGATAATAGGAAAAGATGAACAAGATCAACAAACCTTTAGCTAGAGTAATTAAGAAGAGAGAAGATTCAAATAGATAAAATCATAAGTGAAAGAGGAGACATTACAACTTATACCACAGAAATACAAATCATGAAGAAATAGAAACTTTGAACAGATTAGTAATGAGTAAGGAGATTGTCTTCCTTAAAAGAAAAGTCAGATGGCTTCTACAAAGCTAGCATTCAACATTTTTCTTCAAACAGCATCCTTTTTTAGAATTAAACATTTTTTTAAAATTTTCTTTTGAGATTTTTTTTTTTGCTATGCAGTTCAGGCTGGCCTCAAACTCATGGCAATCCTCCTTCCTCAGCCTCACGAGTGCTGGGACTACAGGTGTGCTCCACCACACCCAGCCAAACATTTATTTTTAAAGAAAACCCTATATCATTTGAAAAACCAGAAAATCTGTTCCACTTGCTGTGTATAGATTAAAAACTAAAAACAACAGTAAGGAAGATAAAATTTTATTAAGTTCCAGCCAGATAAAAGTGCCTGTTGAAAGTTCTTGATCTGAAACTTATTCTTTCATAAACAGAAGAGCAAGTGACAGGGAAAAATGTGGAGCTCTTATTAAATCAAGGTTTTCTCCTTGAAGTAAGGATTGGAAAAGAACTGCAACTGAGTGACTTTTTTCACTATACATGAATCATATAACAAATTGGGGGAGAAGTGATTCTTTTATTAATTAAAAAACTACTGTGTTTCTATAGCAACTGTGATGCACTGGGGCTCCATGGCAGTCCTCATCACATACTCAGCACAGTGCCACTCTGCACACATAACTGGAAGCACACATTTTACTGATATGGTCATTCGGCGATGGTCATTTGGTCAGAGTGGTCAAAGATTAATATATATGAAGGGTGGAATTGTGGCATTGAAATATATGAATATAATGAGGAAAAAAGAAAAAAAACACTTTTGGCATGCCAAAAAAAGTAAAAATCCATCAAGAATTATTTTTATTGAGCTTAAAGCTCTTTCAAATTATTAAACAATCTATTCCAATACAGATTATAAACTAATACTGTTTAAATTAATGAACTAATACTCTTCAGTCAGAAAAATAAAAAACACTGGGTGGAATGAAAATACGTAGAAGAAGGGGACAGATGACCCTACCATGACTTCAGTGAAATATAATTCAGTTACACTCATTTTCTAATTCAAATTTTTGTATGTGGAGCAATCCTTATAATTTCCATACAATGCAGACTTACTGACATTGTTTTTTGAAGGCTGCAATGTGTTTGTCTATTTTGTGCTGTTTAAAGGCTGTAGAATCAGTAACAGGCGAATGCTCTGTCCTTCCTGCAGAAAAGCCAGCTGAGATCTTTGGATCTAGCAGGGAGTGAATTATAATACATCCACTTTCCTTTCAATGCATCAGCTAGGAAATCTCCCCTGCCAGGACCTGAAAAGCTTTAATTTTGTGAATCATCAAAGCTTTTTCTTATACATGGTGTAGAATAACCTTTTCTTTTCAGAAGGCCTAATGTAATAGCCTCCCAGACCTCGGGATGTCACCAAATAGCATGTGCCTGGTGTGCAAGAAGAACAAAGAAGAAAACTATTCAAAGCTGAGCTACATATTTTGTAACATCTTGTGTTAGAAAATCCACGACCCATGAAATGCTTACCTAATTTGTGAAGTTTAAATAAAGCAGAGTGGTTCTCCTTTTTAAAGAACTGCTTTTCAGTTATCCTCCCGTCAGAATTCCAATTATTATATGACTCAGCGGGTATGTGTCTAGGTTTTCAAAAATTCTCCTTTGAGGTACTTTTTTCAGGTAAGAATGTAAAGAAGTTTTCTAAGAAGTTGGTAAAGGAAAGTCTTACATAATGATGCATTAAATTACATAAGGTTGCATTAAATACATATACGTTTTATTTCATTCTTTGAAGTAAAATGTTTTTAAAATAATATTTTAAAAATTGAGCCTACTTATAACAGAGATGAAGATTTTCTTTTTTTTTTTTTGATGAAGTTTTTCTTTTGATACAACTGAAAGCACACTAATGTACTCCTGCCTCGGGATCAGTTGATATGTGTGGGAGGAGTAAGGTATTCAGTATTTATTTACCTTTCTTGGGCCTTTGAATCAAGACTTCTAGACAAGTTGACGAAGCAGGCTGAAATTTTTATATGTATAAAAGATTAATTTTTCTTAAATTTTACAAAACCTGTGCAAAGCACTTATTAATTTTATCTGTAGCAGAGCCTGGCTAGGGCTTACCTCATCTATTTGTGCCTTCTCCTGGACAAAGAGAAACTTCTCATAAGTGGTTCTCTCTCATCCCAGTCTGCTCACTGGGTAGGAAAGGATCCAGAAGCAGAAGCAGAGCCCAGTGAAGGGTGCCCAAGTCACAAAGTGAATGAATAGTTGCTCGCCAGTCATACCCATCTATGACCTTGCACTTTGAAGAAGAGAAAAATTAAGTTTCATTGTGCTAAATCACTGAGGTTTTAGTGGTTTTGTTTGTTGCTTTTTAAACAGTAGCTCTTCATACATCACCCACTGTCCTCGCTTTTCTCCTTTGTTTTCCCCTGCTCACCTCTCTGTCTTATTCCTATGCTTTCTCACGAGCAGGTCTTTTTGATATAATGAATGTTACACCCAGTGAGAGAGAACCAACCAGAGACCGATATTAAATCCACACAGGAATTTATTACTGGCCGGGACCCAAGCTGAGCATCGGACTCGAGCCCCGACTGGGGGGAGACGAACATGTTTTATACATCTTTGAGGCCAACAGTTTCTAGGCCCCTTTATGGGATAGAAATAGTAAAGCAAGCAAAAGGTACAGAAGCAGAACGTCCTGCTGTTAGAACATTTGTAAAACAATGGTTGATTAATTGTTATTTCTAAAGAGACTTTCTAAGGGGAGGAGGTTTTTAAGCTTCCTCCTTCTGAGTTCATCTAGAGGGCAGGCAGGTGGGCCAAGCAGCAATATGGAGTCTGTCTTGCTAACTAGGGTCCTTCAATAACCAAATCAAGCTGCCCTTAGTGCATTTAAAATTAAAACCTCCACAGTGTTGAAATAATAGGAAGCCTCCGGAGAAGAAATTTAACAGATTCAACTTTTTTTTAAAGCCCACAGGTTAAATATTTAAGATAATTTTATTAGCTGTTTGACTGGAGGGGCACCTGATGTAGTTTAGTGACTACACGAGAGACTTATGGAAACTGTGGCAAACACAGTTATCTCAGCTCTAATGACCCATCAGATATGTGCATAACACCATCTTCTGAGAAGGAGGAAAGCCATGGGGCAGGAACTTGAAAATCAGCCTTCGCCCAGCCTTTGGCCAGCTGTCCTTACTTGACTGCCCTGTGGTTCTGGTGGACATGCACAGTCCCCGTAGTAGTGTCAGATTCTAACAGTGGGCTGGGAAAAGTATTAGTACTGTTTAGGATTGGGTAAGGCTTCCAAAACCTGTTTCAAAACACCTTTTTAAAAATCCAATCTGATTTTGTGTAAGCTGCTTCCTTTCACACTCTGTATGACCAACAAGCTCCCTCTTTTTCCTGTCTAGCTTCATGTTGGTGATTCTCGAACTGGGCTCAGTGATACTCAGCCAGAGGGTATCTCAAGAAATGGCCTTTGGGCAACTCAGTCTGGATTTAACCAGGAAAGCTTCATTTTGATCTGTTTTTGCAACTTGGGTTTCAACATAAACATTTATATTTGTGTGAGAAAAATTCCTTGGCTTGAAAGGGTTACAAATTGTTGCCCTAAGTTTTACCTGGACACCACATCAAAACTGTGGTTTTACAAATACCCAATGTCGCCCCCCTCCCCGCTCACCACTTTTCTGAGCCCCCACTCAAGTCCCAGTCTTATTCCACCATCCCACTTGCTGATGTGGCATATTCCTGAAATAAAGCATATCATTCTGCCTACTCTTCCTCTTAATTGATGACCTCACCATCCACTTGATTACTTCGCATAAAACTCTGACTCATCCTGACCCCCTTTCTTTACTCTCCCCATATCCACTCAGTCATTTGGTCAGATAAAGTGTCCTCAATTGTCCTTTACATATGTCCTTCAACTCCATCTTCACTGCCACTGCCTTGGAGTGGACCCTTGTCAGAATCCTTTGTCTACACAACACCACAGTCTCCTGCTCAGTAGCTACCTGGATGATTTCTCTAAAATATGGTAGAAATAATAATAGCCTACAATTTAGTTTCAGCTTTGTAGTTAACAAATTGCTTTTATGTACATTATTGTATTTAAATCTCACAACACTCCAGCAAGAAAACATCATTATTATCCTTAATTTAGAAAAGGAAACTGAGACCTAAGAAAATTGTCTTGTCCGGGGAGTCTGAAATTTGAACCCAAATCCGATGAGTCTAAAGTTTATACTGAGGACAGTAAGCCATACTACCAATATGCATCATTGCCTACAAGAGAAAGTCCAGACTTTTTAGCTTGAAAAAGCCTCTTTATAATTGTGTCCTTGGAGTTTATTTAGCAGTTCATGATACAGCTCTGGAGTTAGGACTCACATTCCATTGTGAAACCTTGAATAAGTTACATAAGCTCTATAAAGTTCAGTTTCTTAATCTGGGAAGTGAGGCTAACAATTGAACATTTCCCCCAAAGTCATTATGTGGCTTAAACATGATTGAGCATGTATTACACTGTGCTTTTCCCAAAGAAAGTGCTCAATGAATGTTGCTTGTTACTACCAAAGTTCCATACTACTTCCCATTTTACTCACCCCATACCACTTCTCTCCATCTTCTACCCTTCAAGGAGGCCACACCATACTCTGCTAACTCCCCTTTGAAGCCTCAGAACTTCTAATTGACTCCATCCCACACACAAACCACCTTGTGCTCACCTCTATGGTTAGACACTGGTCAGATAATACAGTTCTTAAAGTTAGCAGTGGAAATGCCTTGAGGCTGGTCAGTGGACCCTGAAGAATGTCTCTATCCACAACACAACATTTTTTCTGCCAACTCTCCTTGTCTCCTGCTTTTGGATTCTCATTTTCTTGCCCTGCCTCCCTCACTCCCATCCCTGCCCCTTCTGATTGCAGATTTGCTCCCAAGGCTTGCCCTGGCCCAGTTTTCCAGCCCTGCTTATGGTGACAGCTATCTGACCTCACTCTGGGCCAGTGCTGTATGCCTGGGCAAGGCTTTGGCATCTTGTCCAGCTCTCTCCGGCATCTGACCTCTGTCTGTCCCCTGTCTATAGCTTTTCTAGAACCTACAACTCCCAGGACAATGATTCTAATAAGGAGATCATAACTCTTGATGGCTCCTTCATAGCACCTGATTAAGAATAAACCTTGTTACCTAATTCAAAAATGGGCATCTGAAATCCAGACAAAGAAGTAAAAGCAGCAAATAAACATATGAAAAAATGTTCAACATCACTGGTCATTTGAGAGATGCAGATGAAAACAACACTGAGATTCCACCTCACCCCAGAAAGAATGGCTGCTATCAAGAAATCAACCAATAACAAATGCTGGTGGGGTTGTGGGGAGAAAGAAACCCTTCTGCACTGTTGGTGGGACTGCAGACTGGTGCAACCACTGTTGAAATCAGTATGGAGATACCTCAAAGAACTAGGATTAGAGGTCCCATTTGACCCAGCTATTCCTCTGCTGGGTATCATCCCAAGAGAATTAAAAGAATCATACCACAGCGATATATGTGCACCCATGTTTATAACAGCACAGTTTGTAATAGCTAAAGCTTGGAAATAGCCCAAGTGCCCATCAACTGGAAACTGAATAAAGAAAATGTGTTTTTTTATAAAATGGAGTACTACTCAGCCATAAAGAACGAGAAATTAGAGACATTTTTAGCTAAATGGATGCAAATTGAGGCGATACTCTTAAGTGAAATAAATAGGACACACATGTGTAAATACTGAATAGTTTCTCTGGTGTGAGAAATTGAAAGTGTAAAGAAGGGTTAAAATGGATAATTGATAATGTGAAATAGGAAGAAAAGGTCTAAAGGAGGTAGGGGAAATGAGTGGGGTAGGGGAAAGGAAAGAAGGGAAAAGAAAAAATATGAGATAAAAAATAAATGGAAACAAAACCTTTGCACATAGGGAGGGGTGGAGGGGTTGAAGGGAGGGCAGGGGATGGGGAAAAAATAAGAACCAAGGTGCATCATGTAAAGGTACAAGTTCCCAATGATGAATGTAAATGTATTGTACACCTAAAATGTACCAATAAAAGAATTTAAGAAAAAAAAAGAATAAACCTTGTTGAGTGAGTGGTTGTTGTTTGAATATTCTTTCCCAAACAAGCGACAGTGGAGACTCCTGCTGTTCTGAAGAGCACAAGGAGGCAGGCCTCTAAACGGCACTGTAGTCTTCTGAAATTCCTGTTACACAAGCAGACTCAGAGCAGTGGGAAGCATGTGTAACTATGGTCATCTGTGCGTTTTTAAATTTTTCACCAGAATGTAAAAGTATCCCCCTTATAGTTTTTCTTATTTCCCCCATTAAATGTTGGTACATTTCTATAAATTTGAATGTGTCTTTATTCATTCAACTTTGTTCTATACATTTCCAAGGTTAACTCTGCTTTGTACCATTGATGGTTAATATCAATCCTTCACTCTTGTATGTAAACTCCTTGAAGGAAGCCAGCCTTATCTGTATTTTCTAGTGTCATCTGTTGAGCAAACTTTTGCTAAGTATGTGGTATGTTCAAAAAATACAGTGAGGACTGTTGCCATGTGCCATCCAACAGAAAGGAGGGGATCTTTAATATGAGAAGCACTGCATCAAATCTTAGTTAACATATGCGACCAGTTTCAGCTTGTTTGGTGCAGTCAGTTGGTTATGACAGATGGTTGAGAGAAGGTATGTATTAAAGTGTGCTATAAATCATGGATCACAAACAATGCATTTCATTGGAATTGCATGACCTTGCCACTTCCAATTCCAGCTTTTTAAGAAATGTCATCATGGGGGCCGGGAATGTAGCTCAGTGGTTCTGGTGCCTGCCTCGAAAGCTCAAGGTCCTGAGTTTGATCTTCGGTACCAAAAAAAAATAAATGTCATCATGGAAGATGAAACTTGGATCTATGATTATGGTCTTGATACCAAGGTTCAGGGTTTCAATGGAAATCACCTGATTCTTCTTGTGCAAAAAAAAAAAAAAAGTGTCAATCAAGATCCAACATCAAATCAATGTTGATTGTGTTTTTTGACCTTGATGGACTTGTGCAAACTGAGTGTGTACCCAAGAATACTCTAAGGAACTCTGAATACTTAAAGGGCTTATGAGAGAGTTAAAGAAACAATGTATGCAGAAAATGGCCTGAGAAATAGGTAAATGGTTTCATCCTCCATCATGACAATTCTGTGTCACACATTGCTTCTGGTACAGTAATTTCTGTCCTTGTCTACCTTATTCATCGGGTCTGGCCCTATGCAACTTCTGGCTCTTCTGAAAGTCAAAACTGCCATGAAAGGTAAACAGTTTGAATTGAATCAGGCCCTCAAGGCAGCCATGGATACACAGGTAAGGCCTCAAAAGATAACTTCTTGAACTGCTTCAGAAAGCAGCAAGAACAATGAGATGATATGTTCAAAGCTAAGGGGACTATTTTGAGAGAGAAAATGGCGATGTTTATTACTGTAATAAATTTACAATGTACATATTTTCACCATGGTTTTTTTTTTTTTTTTTTGGTACTGGAGATTGAACTCAGGACCTTGTGCTTGCCAGGCAGGGACAGCGCCATTGAGCTACATCTCTGGCCCCACCACGCTTTTTTTTCATGTCTCCTTTATGCTAAAAATATTGCTTAAATGAAAATACACAGAAGTTTTGCAACTATAAGTTAATCACATTTTTATCTGATTCAACTATCATGACTGTCATTGGGTGTATTGTTCTCTTATTGGGCCTTAGTTATTTTTAATCTATGAAGCAATAGTGATATCTAGATAATCAGTATTTCTTTTCAATTCCAACTGTGGTGTATGGTTCTGAGATACAATCAGAAACCCTGGTGCCTTTTTGTCTCACATGATCTCAGAACTGTTAGACAAAAGTCCTAAAAATATATTGTTTCACTAAAAAGAAAAATGTACTTGGAAATTATTAATATTTGAAGACATATGCTTTAGGTAAATGCAAAGTAAGACAACAATGAAATATCACTTTTTGCCTACCTATCATCTAAAATATATATTTTAGGGAAATGTACATTATTGCAACAATGAGATATCACCAATTGCCTTGTAAAATAAATGATCACAAAAATGACCATGAAAGGTAAACATTTTGAATTGATTCGGGACATTGAGGCAGCCTTGACAGCACAACTGAAGGCAGTCATGAAAAAAGACTTCCCGAACTGCTTCAGAAAGTGGCAAGAATAGTGGGATAAGTGTGTTCAAAGGGAGGAGGGTTATTTTGGTGAGGATTAATGGCAATGTGTCTTTTACTGTAATACTTTAAAAATTTAAATATTCACCATATTTTTATCACACCTTGTATGCAGCCACAAACAAAATATGGAATGGAATGGTAAACTTTAAGACATTAGCAAAACTGTAGCCGCTAGGATTAGATACAGCAGGAAATAAAACATTAAAGGGCTCCTCTTCATAGAAACTTCATTGTCATGTGGAAATGCATAACATGCAAAACAAGCTAGTAAGAAATAATGCAAATAAATATAAAATACGTGCAAAATACTGTCACCGTGCTGGAGATACACTTTTGTAAACAAGACAGAGATAGGTAGAGATGGTCTCTGTCCTGACAGAAGTCTCAGTCCTTTCATGGATGCAGACAAGAGAACAGGCTAAGGCCGATACCACGATAAATGCTTTGAAGGGAGCAGGAATGCTATGGGATCTCAGAGAAAGGACCCTTGGCTTGGTCATGGAGAGTCAAGATAGGCAGCCCTGGGAGGAAAGTGAGTTGGGATGAGGCAGTGAAACAAGAGAGCTCTCAGAAAGAGATTGTTCAAGTCTGAGGACCTCAAGAAGGGAGGGAAGTGGGGAGAGCAGACAGACTGGCTAGATGACCCATGGACTCATTCCAGAGATTTATTATGGGGTCTGTGGCACTTAGAACTTGAGCCTGGAGGGAACAATGAAGAGAGAAGAAGCTGGAGAAGCAACCAGGGTAAATCATGAGACCATGTTAAAGAGTATTTGAATTTGACCTTGAGTGATCGCTCCAAGGTCATCACAAATGAGTGAAGGTCTCAATAAGTGGAGTTTGCCTAGTTTGTACTCTTGGGGGAGAAATCTTTCTTTAATCCTTTCTCTCTTTATGAGACATAGAGTCTTGCCCTGTTGCTCAGGCTGGTCTTGAACTCCTGGGCTCAGGTGATCCTCCTGCCTCAGCTTCTCAAGCACTTGGGACTACAGGTACACAGCACTGCATCTAGCTTAGAAACCATGTTTTTAGGTTAATATCTTTAAAACCAATTTGTGAAGAACATTGACTCACATGGGGATAAACTTTTGTTCTGATGTTTTAAGAAGTAGGTTACAAAAACATATGCAGCGTATCATCTCACTTTAAAAAAGTATAAATATGATATATACAAGTACATGACCAGTAATTGTGATAGTCAACTTGACTGGATTAAGAAACTCATAAAGCGCAGTCCTGGGTGTGTCTGTGAGCGTTTCCAGAGGTGATTGATGTGTGGGCCAGCAAACTGAAGAGGAAGACTCATCCTGGCTGTGAGTGGTACCACCCAGTAGGCTGGTGGCCAGGATGGAATAAGAGGGAGAGAAGCAGAAATCTGACTTGTGCTTTGAAGAGCTCCATTCTGCCTGAGCAGCTGCATCTTCTGCTGCCATTGCCTGTGGACATCAGACTCCAGTTTCTTCAACCTTGTACTCACATGTGCATGCATACCTGGTCATTCCTTCAGCCCCAAGAATCCTGGACTTCCCTGAGTCTTTGAGATACTTTCACTTAAAGGAGTCCAAAGAAATGCTTGATCCACTCACAAGTCTGCCTCTCCTCACTTGTTGTTATGGCTTGTATCTAGATGTCCCCCTAAAGCCTCATGGGCTCATAAGTGGGGCTTTAAAGTGGATGGATCTAGGGTGTGTAAATGTGGATTAAGGGTGTGTGATGATTGCATTAGTCCACTGACTGGTTTAGCACCATTCTTGGTAAGGATAAGGGGAAGGCCTATCCTGGGTGTGGGTGGCATCACCCAAAAGGCTTGTAGCCTGGATGGAATAAAAGGGAAAAGGAGGCTTGCTGCTTTGCTGCTTGCTGATTCAGTGCTTCATATCTGCCCTACCATGGACCATTTTTCCCCTGCAATGCTCCTCTGCTGTGCCACCCTGCCTTGGAACCAGCTGACTATGGACTGAAACCTCTACAAACTATGAGCTAAAATAAACTTCTCCTCCTTTAACTTGTGTTTGTTGAGGGTTTTTTTTTTCTTTGTTTCCTCAAAGAGAAAGTAACTAAAACACTTGTCATGGAAATTTGTTTTTTATTTGAAAAGATTGAGTTTTAGTATTGGGTGTCTCATATACTCATGGAGGGAGTGAAAATGGGACCAGTAATTATGTTATTGCCAATCAGTTAATGGTTCTTTTGCTCAACTCAGATAGAAATTACAAACTATCATAGTGCAGCTCTGCTAGCAGTGCTGATGCCTCCAATCAACATCAGTTAATACAGGATGCTGTCAGCCAACCTTCCCAGCTGCTGGTTTCTGCCTCTGCTGGCCACTGCCATTCAATGCTGGACACTGTCAATTGACTGCCAATTGCTGGATTCTGTTGCTGATCCTCACTGGCTGCTGGTCCCTGGAACTCATCAGGACCAACTGAATCTACTGTTTATTGCTCCTTATTTTAAAGCAACTGTTCTGTTCATACTCCAGGACCTTCTGAGGCTTCACTACCCAAGAAATAAATCATGAGCAGAATTATAGGGCCACTAGAAAAAGGCCTGTGTGGTAGTATGCTGGTAGTTATCAGTGCACTAGAGGGAGCCCTCCTGGACTAGCCAGAGAAATTTAAGTGGAGTGCTGTTAAATAGCAGCTTTGGGCCTATGATTGGCTCAAATTCAGGCCTGCTGATTGGCCCAAGTGTAGGCCTGTGATTGGCCCAAGTGGATACTGAGCATCCAAAACAGCTGTCAAAGCAGTAATTCAATGAATTGAGCTGTTTGATTGACAGCTGTTCCATCTCCAAGAAAAGTGGCAGGGCCCAAACCAGGGAATCTTCAGAAGGGCTAACTGTATTTATCACAGCTTATTGGTGCTTGGAGAAGTTGGAAATGTTCGTAATTGGCTCAGATATCTCCCTTACCTCTGTCACATTAGGAGCCATTTCCTTACCACTTCTTCAAATAAAGGGCAGTGTCTGGAACAGGGAGTGCTGGGAAGGGCGCCAATGATGACAGCCAAGCTGCACCTCCTGTTGGAGTGGCACAGAGAACAGACACTAAGTAACCCAGAAGGACCCCAAGGCAAATTGTCCCAGCCCATCCTTGGGAGAGGAGGAAGCAACGGGGAAGGCTGTGGCGAACCTTGGCCAAACCACCCCCTCCCTTCAGCCACCACAGGAAAAGAGAAGGGAGGGGCAGGTGCTTCTCCTCTGTCCCTATGTGACTGTCATGGAAGAAAATACACCAGATGTGGTTTGGGTTTCAAGGGTCTGATTTCGTCCTGATGTTTCCATGACTATTGCAAGCTGAAGGAAGGTCCAGACCTCCTGTTTGTATTCTTCCTACACCATCATTTCTGAAATCAAAGTTTAAAGACTAAGCTCATGAAGTGATTCTGCGAAGTCAGAGCTTTCTTTGATTATTCATGGAAATATGTGACCAAATACCAGATGAAAAAAATATTCTCTTAGCAACTGGAAAAAGGACTCCTCCTTGGAGGGGTTGGGGATGTAGGTCAGTGCTGGAGCACTTGTCTAACATGTGTGGGGCCCTGGGTTTGACCCTGAGTCTCCCTACCTCTCAAGAAGTAAAGAGCTTCTCCTTATTAGGAAAGTGCCTCTCCCATCTGAGGTAAGCCTGGGTCCGCAGAGGTTGGGTTTAGTTTGTTATTCCATAAGGAGCTTCTGGGTAAATCTGGGGTGTAGGAGAAGAAAAGTAAGAGAGGAGGAGATGCTGCGTGCTGTGCCATTTGGGACACCTGGATACTCAGACAGTTTAAAAATAAATCACAGAATTTCTTCTGGAAACTATAGTTGAGGCCAACCAGCTATAGCCTATGCCACCAGAGAGAGAAGTCCCTGGCTGCATGGGAGGGGCATGGCCATGCTCAGAGGGAGGTAGAAGCATAGACCTAGTAAACAGGGGTTGAGGTGCTGTAGGATACGTGAGTACTCAGAAAGCAAAGTGAGTTGGTTGGCGAAGAGGTACATGGACTACAGACTTGATAAAGGAACTTTCATGGTTTTGAGGGAAGGCTTGGTTGAGAGAGCTTCAAAAAGGCAGCTTATCCTGTCCAGCAGGGACTTACGGAGACAAATCCTTATAGGAAGAAGAAAAATATAATGATCACCTACCTTTAAATGGAGCTAGAAATGGCACTGTGAAACATATTGCTACAAAACAGAAGCTGTGCTTCTCCTGGGAAAATTACTATAACAGAATAGTATTCTGACCAAGAATTCAGCATCACATAAACAATAAATACAACCAGCTGGCTGTCATAAAAGCAAAACAGGAACTTGTATAACCACCAGAAACTGTAAAATTATTCTTAAATTCTATGAAAAAATTAATGTAATATAAGCATAATTTTATAAGACTCTAATATATTATACAGTGGATAGCTATAAAATAAGTAATGTAACATAAATTCAATATGAAATGTTAGCTATGATAAAATGAATTGAAAAATTAATTATAACTTTATTTGTCTTCTTAGCACTTAAGGAAAGTTTCATGGGACAGTAAGTATAACCCTTAAAAGGATGATTCAAAAAAGTTCAAATTAATACCATCTTTTCTCCAGCTGAATGTTCCTGAGTTAAGCAGTGCTGCTTGAAGTCAGCTAATTAATCAAAAACCCTTTGAGGACCATAGAAGATGCTTGCTACTCTTGTTATTGTCGCTGTTGAGAGTAATGACTTCTTTTCTGCGAAAAGAATGTGTTAATCAAACTTTTGAGACTAAGAGGTCTCTGAAATAAAGGGCCTATTGAGCTCTGTATTAGGCAGCTTTTTCATTGCTGAGATGAAATACCCAAAACTCACCACTTAACTGGGGAGAGCTTTGATTTGCTTACAGTTTCAGTCCATGATCCACTGGCCCCAAGGCAGAGACAGCACAGCAGAGGGGCAGTAGTGCAAAGCTGTCTACTTCATGGCAGCCAGGATGCCATGCACAGCAGGGGAACAGTGCTAGAGAGGAAGGGGCAAAGGACCAGACGCAAACCCCAGAGCCACACCCCCACAATCCACCCTGACACACCTACAAGTGAGAACCACCAATCATCTTGGGGGATCCCAAAGCCCATCAAGTTGAAACTCCACCCTAAATGCCACAAGCTCTTACAGATGCTAGTCAAAAGTCAAAGGACCATCCTTTGACAAATCCCATAATGTTGGGAGCAATGCTACATAATTCTAGGGATAAATCATTTGGTTAGCCTAGTTCTCTTGCCTACAGCCCAGCTACAGAATAACTCCAGTTTGGCCTCCGGTCACAACTGAGACTTCAGTGATCCAGTGATGCTGTGATTCTCCAGGACAAGAAACATCCTGGGAGAACAAACATCTGCTCAGTTCCTCATTGTTCTTGGACTGATTAACATCTTGTTTGCCGGAGATGTACTGAACTCTCTGCAAGCCTTCCGTTACACCTTGTTTATCCCAATCTGAACTGTTGAACTCTCAGCAAGTCATTTGTTACATTTGTTTCTCCCGATGTACTGAATAAAAGGTGTGGTAAACTGGGGGCTTTGTCTTTGCTGCCCAGAGCAGCACTGATCAGACTCAAAGCTCAGCTTCTTCTCAGTCTCATTTTTCTACCTTTCCTGTAATTCGCCGTGTGCTGCCGTGGCTCACAGGAGACCAGGACTCACTGCAGAGGTTCTGGTAACGTCCCCTTCCCCTGTCCCCTACACCATAAGGCACCAGCAGCATGACCAGAGAGCAGGTGGGAAATGTACACCAGACCTAAGGGGCCAGGATATTTGTAATGAAATTTTGGGAAAGAGAAACATAAAGTTTACACTGAAACTACATTGGCTATAGGTAAGAGTGGCAGGACAATGAGAAGTTGGTGAAGCTCTGGAATATGAGGCAAATCCATAAAGAGAACATTTTCCTCTTAAATGTTGGCTCCAAAAGCAGAATGGGATATGGCCTTGATGGGTGGCCTTCAACACACTGTAAAAGAATGTGGGGCAGTTTTTGTTTTCTTTGTTGATTTGTTGAAGCTATGAGTTAAAATGAACGCTTATCTCTTTCTTCCTTCCATTCTCTGGCCTGTAACTTAATTCAGGACATCGCAGAACTCTCTTCCTACAGTTACTTGGAACAAAAGCAGAGAGGGCAGGTACACAGGGGATTCTCCACTGTCACAGAATATTGATTGGGCCACAGGTGGCCACACATTCTTTTAAGAGATAGTTTATACTATGGTGTACCTGATGTGGGAAGCAGTTGTTTGGGGATATTTTATTAGTCAGGATTGCATTAGGCTGTGTGCCTGTAGTAGACACTTATCTATAATTAGGGGGTTATGGTTTCCAGTTACAAAAAGTGAAAGCAGGCTGAGACCAGCACAACCACCCCAAAGAGCCATCAAAGACACTGCTTTTCTACTCTCCTGTTCTGGGTCCTCCTGCTTCTACATCTCCAGGCTTCATGACCACATTTCAAGACAGCAGAAGGGCATAAAGTGGGTGCTGGATAAGTTTACTTCTTCTTATGATGAAACCAATAGCCTTTTCAGGATCCTTATTTAGCAGACTTCTGCTAATTTCTCTTTGGCTACCATGAAGTAAATATGTCCATAGACCTACAATAGAAATTCAGCATATTCCATCCCAAATTGAGCCAGTATTCTGTAGTAAAAAAAGAAGAGGAAATGGACATTTTATAGGGATCTAGTAATATTCTTGTCAGTTGATTTATTTGGGGATAGTAATTCAGGACTTTTCAGTGTCATGCTCCACACTGCAGGTCATGTTCAAATGGCAAAGTCAGGCTGGGTATTTAGCTCAGTGGTTCCAGCACCTGACCTACAAGTGCAAGGTCCCAAGTTCAATCCCTGGTACCAAAAAAACCCCAAACAAACAAATGGCAAAGTCATTAAAATGGCTTCAGGTACTTTATCTGATGTGCTTTTCTTAAATCCTACCCTACCTTCACTCTCATGATTGTTATCACTATTTAAAAATACATGAAACTAAATTTTAGGTTAAATGACTTGTCCAAAGACAAATGGGCTCTAATGAATATTAATTATCTTCATCCAGTGTATTACATGTAGAAGGTAATCAATCATAGACCTTGGAATTAGAGACAACAATTGGGACTATTCATGATGGAACAGGAGCCCAGAAAGTCTAACTGATTTAGCCACGGTGTAGTTATGAACTGAGACAGAACTGAAATTCAAATCTTTAACTTTCAATCTACTGGACTTTCCACTACCCAATTCTGTCTGTAAAGTGGGAGGAAAAGACATGAGTCACAGAGCTTTCACTTTACCTCCATCCATTTCAGAGTCTTTCTTAACCTAATTTTATTTACTGTCTTCTCTAGATAATCCTAATAACAAGACTTGTTACTTTATGGACATGCACACATATGTCACGGAACAAATTATATTTCCCCAAAGAGTAGAGCTATATAAATAAGAGCATCTTGTGATCCAATTAATCTCTAATCCTTGAGGAAATGTGCTTTAGGAGTTCTTTAGTACCTCAGTTCTCAGAGCTAACCATCACTTTCCCATTGCTGGAACAAAATATCTGATACCCAGAACTTACAGGAGAGGGGAGTTTTACTTTTCATGGTTTTCAGAGGATTTAGCTCATGGTCAGCTGGCTCCAAGGCAGAAACAGCACGGCAGAAGGGCTTGACAGAGGACAGCTATTCAGAAGCAGAGAGAGATGGAAAGCTCTAGGGACAAGAATCCACCTTTCCAGGTCATGCCCCTAGTGATCCACCTCGAAGCAGACCCCACATCCTAACAGATTCAGCCATGAACTCATCATAGATTCACCCATTCATTACTACAGTGCCCCATGATCCAATCACCTTCCAAATCCTCACCTCTGAATACATGAGATTTGTGGGGGTGGGGAATGGGGGGTATTTGAGATCTAAACAGTAACACAACCTCCTCTGATGTGATTTTGCTTGGGAAGTCTTCACAGGCACACTCAAGTGGCTGACTGGGAAAGGATCGTGGGATTCACATGGTTCACCTTTCCTCTAAGGCAGGAAACACCTCTCAGCACTCACTCTTGGCTCTGAGGCCATCTGTAGGAGGATCCAAATGGTAGGGAGCTGCTATTATTTGGGCAGCTCTAAATTATCTGAAAGTTCTTCCTTCTCTTGAGCTGAAACCCACCATTTCATAGCACCCATTCATTGATCTTTGTTCTGTACTCAGGAGATAAAAGGCTGTTAACTTCCTCTTTCACAGGACAAATATTTGAAGAAAGCCATCATGGTACTGGTAAATCTTTGCTCCACTTCCTTCTCTTATTCTTCATGGGGCATCTCTCGATGTGTCACCCTCCTGATTAACATCCTCTGGATAAAATCCAATTTACCAATGCTCCTTCAAATCTAGCTCACCCAGAACTAGATGCAGTACTGTAGATAAAGTTTAAGCAGCATAAAATAGGGCCGTTTCCTCATTTATTTTGGATACTCAATTAACATGGCCTTAAATTACAATAATAGCCTCACCCCAGCATTGTTCCCTATTGAGCATATTGGTCAGTGGAAACTATGGCTGCTTCTCTGGAGCACTATAGGGCTAGCTCATGGCATCTGGAGTGCCACCTCGATACTGAAACTCATAGCACCATGGAACTGCGGCAGTACTGTCCACTTTTACAGATGAGCAGCAGGCACATAGAGGTGGAAGAGTTTGCTAAGAATCCTACACAAGAAAATAGAGAAGTGAATTTTTCATAGATGGCTTTATTGGGTTGAGAAAGAGACCATCTATTCCAATTTTTTGTAGGTTTTTTTTTTTTAATCATGAATGGGTGTTGGATTTTGTTGAGTGCTTTTTCTGCATCTAGTGAGATGATCATATGGTTTTTGTCCTAGGCTCTGTTAATGTAGGTATTACATTTATAGAGTTGCGTATGTTGAACCATCCCTGCATCCCTGCGATGAATCCCAGTTGATCAAGGTGTGTGATCTTCTTGGTGATCTTCTGCATTCTATTTGCCAGTATCTTATTAAGGATTTTTGCATCTATATTCATTAGTGAGATTGGCCTACAGTTCTCTTTTTTGGTTGGATCTTTTTCTGCTTTGGGGATCAAGGTGATGCTTTCTTCCAGGAATGAATTTGGAAGGATTAATTCCCTTTCAGTTTCATTGAAGAGTTTAAACAGTAGTGGCAGCAGTTCCTCTATAAATGTCTTGTAGAATTCAGCAGTGAAGCCATCAGGGCCCAGGCTTTTCTTCATTGGTAAGTTTTTAATTATGTTTTCAATTTTATTGATTGATATTGGGTTGTTTAGATTTTTAGGTCTTCTTCATTCAACTTTGGTAATTCATATGTATCTAGAAATCTGTCTATTTCTTCTGTGTTTTCCATCTTATTGGTGAAAAGGTTCTCAAAGTAGGTATTGATGATCCTCTGGATTTCTGCTGGGTCTGTTGTAATTTCACCCTTTTCATTCCTAATTGCACGGATTTGGGACTTTTCTTTCCTTTTTCTGACAAGGTTGGCTAAGGGTTTGTCAATTTTGTTTATTCTTTCGAAGTACCAACTCTTGGCTTCATTGATTTTTTTGTATCATTCTCTTAGTCTCCATTGCATTGATTTCTCCTCTGATCTTTATAATTTTGTCCCTTGTATGAGCTTGGAGTTTGTTCTGCTCTTCTTTTTCTAGAAGCTTGAGGTTCAGCATCAGGTTGTTTATTTGAGCTTACTCTGTTTTCCTAACATGAGTACTCACTGCTATGAATTTCCCTTGTAAGACTGCTTTCATTGTGTCCCATAAATTCTGATATGTACCAGCATTGTCATTTAATTATAGAAACTGTCTAATTTCTTCTTTAATTTCCTCTGTGACTCATTGGTTGTTAAGGAGTGTATTGTTTAATTTCCATGTGTTTATGAAGTTCTTGTGGTTTCTTTTGCTATTGATCTTCAATTTCATCACACTATGATCTGGTAATATACAGGGGATAACTTCAATTCCTTGCATTTATTTAAACAGGTTCTATGAGCAAGTTGAGATTCCACCTCCCTCCAGAAAGAATGGCTGCTATCAAGAAATCAACCCATAACAAATGCTGGCAGGGTTGTGGGGAAAAAGGAACCCTTCTCCACTGTTGGTGGGAGTGTAGACTGGTGCAACCACTGTGGAAATCAGAATGGTGATACCTCAAAATACTAGGATTAGAGGTTCCATTTGACCTAACTATTCCCCTACTGGGTATCTTCCCAGAAGAATAAAAGAATGCACACCCATGTTTATAGCAGCACAGTTTGTAATAGGTAAAACTTGGAAAGAGCCCAACTGCCCATCAATTGGTGACTGGATAAAGAAGATGTGGAGTTTTTTTTAATGGGATACTACTCAGCCATAAAGAATGAGAAACTAGAGACATTTATAGCTAAATGGATGCACATTGAGGCGATACTCTTAAATTAAAGAAATGGGACACACACATATAAATATCAACTAGTTTCTCGTGTGAGAAACCGAAAGTGTAAATAAGGGTCAAAATGTATAATACACAATGTGAAACAGGAAGAAAAGGGGCAAAGGGGAAGGGGAAGAGGGAGAGGTGGGAGAAGGAATGAAGGGAAAGGAATAAATGTGAGAAAAGGAAAAATGGAAACAAAGTCTGTGTAGATAGGGAGGGATGGAGGGATTGAAGGGAGGGCAGGGGAATGGGGAAAAAATAAGAACCAAGATCTATCATGTAAAGATACAAATCCCTAATGATGAATGTCATCATATTGTATACCTAAAATGTATCAATAAACTTAATGAATAAAAGAAAAGAAAATAGGGAAGTGAAGAATTCAAAGCCTTTTCTCTTAGTGACAGTTCTACTCTGTCCCTTTGTCCAAAATATAAAGAAAACAAACAAAAAAGGGAGAGCTTTTCCAGTAGCTTTACAATACCTAAGAAGAGAAGTTAGAATAAGAGGAATAGGTTTAGACTTCTGTTTTGTCTAGTGTCTGTTATGGCTTGTGTCTAGATGTTCCCCCAAAGCCTCATGTGGTCATAGGTAGAGATTATCAGAGGTAACTGGATCTGGGGTGTGTGATGCTGGGATCAAGGATGTGTTGTGGGATTGATTCATGGTGCAATGCTAGGATTAAGGATGTGAGTGCTACCTGCCCTGAGGGTGGGTAGCCTAGATGAGACATAAGGGACAGAAAGGACTTGTCGCTTGGCTTTTGCTACTTCACTGCTAGCTGCTTCTACCTGCCCTGCTTTGCCATGGACTATTTGTCCTCTGTGATGCCCCTCTGCCATGCCACCCTGCCTTGGAGCCAGCTGACTACGGACTGAAACATTTACAAGCTGTGAGCCAAATAAGTCTTCCCTCCTTAACTTTGGTTTTGGGTATTTTGTCTCAGCAAGAAAAGTAACTAAGATAATGTCTAGGACAAAAAAATCCTCACACATAAAATACCATCATTCTTTTCCCTCTGGAGCCTAGAGCTAGAATGGCCTGCTGACTTGCAGAAATACTTAAAATGCCAAGTTAGGGTTGGGAGTGTAACTCAGTGGTATTACACGTTTTAAGCATGCAAAAGGCCCTGGGTTCAATCCTAAGCACCTAGAGAAAAAATAAGAAAACGATCCATTTAATGAATCTCCCTGCAGCTGAAACTGCTTTGCTCATGAGATACAGATAGCTAAAAAGGATGCATGGAAAGGCACCCAAATATTTATTACAAAGTTGGGAATCAAGTGCCATGAAAACACTGGTGGTAGTTATTTCCAGACAACACTGGCTTGAGTTTTAAAGCTCAGTCAGTGATATAAGAGGAAACAGAGCTTGATGATTCATTTGAGCACTATTTTTTAAAAATGCCCTGGCCTGTTTCTAGCTGTTCTTTCCTGCAGAGTTCTGTCCCTCAGCTCCTCACAATGAGTGGCTACAAAAGAAAACTGACAAACTGAAAACATGATCAGAATAATAGCTGACCCCAGAAAGGAGCAGACCCTTCCTAAACAGGATTAGGTCATTGACTTTGGCTTTGTGCTCTGAACTTGATCTCTCCCTCCTCCAGATAACGATTCACTGAAACCGTGTGTCATGGTAGCTTTGAGACAGGCTTCAGAAAATGAGAATTATTCAGGGCACTGAACTGAACCCACATTCTGCTAGCTAAAAGGAGCCAAACTAAAACAAAAACTTGATCTGTCTGCTGCAGCGAGGAAGGTCAGCACAAGAATTAGATGGAATGAAGCAGTTCGTTTTTCTTGATTTGAAACTATATGCTTGACTCTGAGCAAATCCTTTCTCCAATGCAGGGCAGTTCATTCTACAGCCTTTGTTGATGAGAATGCTTCCACCTAGGGCCTTTGTGCCTGCTCTTCTACGTGGAAACCTCCAGCTTCATTTGCATCCTATAATCTTGGCTGGCTTCTGCTTATCCTTCATATCTCAGTTAAAGCATCTCTCACAACCCTTTTCAGACTAAACTGACTATTTCAGGAATGCTGGTTTTTGTGTCCTCCTTCCACCCTGCACATAGATTGCCCTTCTGGTTTGTGGAATAATGCTTACCCCCAGACCTCAAGGGAACACTGGGGACTATTTTACCTTACATGGGAAAACGTGCTCTGCAGACATGATTAAGCTAATGATCTTGAGATGGAGAAATTATCCTCAATCATCCAGTGGTCCGTTGTCCTCACAGAAATCCTTGTGAATAGAAGAGGGAGGCAGGACAGTTAGAGAGATCTGAACATCATTTGCTGTTGGCTTTTAGATGGGTGAAGGGGCAAAGCCTAGGAATGCAGACAGATTCTAAGAGCTGGAAAGACAAGAAAATGCAGTATTTTCTAGAGCTTCCTCTAATCCAGTTAAACTACTCCAGACTTCTAGCACTCAGCATTGTAGGATAATTTTGAGTTGCTTTAAGCCACAAAATTGTGGTAATTTGCTGCAGAAGCAAAGGAAACCAACACAGTACTAATACTTGTATTTATTTGTTGTTCTGTCTTTTATGTCCAACTACAAGGTCTATAAAATTAGATGCCATGCTTATCCACCTTTGCATCCTTAGCATATAGCACAGTACCTGGCACTTGTAAGCACTGGATACACATTTGTCAATTGTTTGTGATCCAGAGAAGAGATAGTAATGGCATCATTAGATCTCACTAGGTCTCTTATATAATAGGTAATTAGGCAAACCAAAGTATTCATTTGGTCATTTCTTCCTCCAAGTGTTCCCTGGGTGTCTCTGTTATGTTCTAGGTGCAATGCCAGACAGTTGGGATAAGGCCACAAAGACAATAGACATATTTTTTTCCCTCAGTGAGGAGAATTTATACATGATTCTACCAGTTCTACTGAGGAGCTCCCTTTCCTGTTACATGGTAGTGCCCAGTTGTCCAAGATGATGGGGGGAGGAGGGATATAAACTGTTGGTGAAAAATCTTGTTTATATTTGCTCTCTGTCATTTGTAAAAACAAACCAAAAAAACTGACAATTGGAAGATACGTATAAGAAAGTTCTTTGTATGTTCAAAGAGTTATTAGGAAATTAGGGGTACGTGGCTAGAAGAGATCAGACTGAGTAACAGGCTTGTTCATATCTCTCTTTAGATGTGATTATTTTTTGTCTTGTTCTGTTTCTATCAAGGAAAAGAATGGATAAAAAAGATGCAAACTAGAAAAATAGTACCATAACAGTATTAAAAAGTACTGTAAAATACTACATAAACCAAAAATGTGGGATATGTCCATAGGCATACAGACTTTTACATGTACAAAAACATATCCCTTGTAATCTTGTTGATTTGAAGACTTGACTCATAGCAAAACACTAAAAAACTAAAAGAAGAAAGTGGTCTTTGCGGTTATATGTCTTTTGGTGAAGATTTACATTTGCAACATTAAAATATGTAGCATACAATATTAACATACAGCACAGAATGTATATTACACAATACTGTATATCTTGTTATATAAGGGAAATGACACATAGGGTTCTACGTGGGGAGACTATGTATAAAAGGGGCATTATACACTCTGGATAATAGCTTCATTTTCAAAAAGATCTCAGTGTAAATTTATATTCATTAAAATGAGAGAAAGGGATTCCATAATCATTAGATAATTTGCTCTAATTTTTTTTCTACAGTATGACTTGTTTTGTGATCCTCTTCCCTAGGAAATGGATGAAAATATATTTCTAATTTTACCATTCAATTTCCACACCTAGGTTAAATACAGCTCATCAGTAGGTAAGGAGTACACTTTATCTGAGCAGCCCAACACTCTGATGGGCGGAAGTGTGGAGGGTGGAGTGGTGGCAGCGTGGAATTCCTGCGGCTCTGCAGTCCTCTGGGCCTACACAGCTGATAGCGCAGCCCGAAGTCCTGAAGTTTAATGTGCACTCTACTGCCACCTGCTGACAACCATGGGTTGGGTCAGATACAAACTGCGAAGACTCAGGCCTTCCTGTCTTTAAGATTCATATTCAGAATAGTCCCATGGAAAGCTATGGAAAGCTACAGATGAACACTCTCCCCTCGCTCCACATAGTGAACGTAAAAGTTCATTTGTCCCACAAATCCCAGAAAGTGCATGGTATTTGAGTTTTGACATTTTGGTCTTTTTGGTGGCTTTTTGGTGATATTCTGTGGATTTATTTTGCATTCCTACAGTAACTAAGAAAGCTGAAACACTTTTCAAATGTGCTCATGGATCATTTGGAAAACTCTTTTGAGGGCTGGGTACACAAGTCTTTTCTTATTTTTCTATTGGGTTCACTGTTCCCTATTGACGCAATAACTTCTTTATTCTGGATAAGAATGCTTTGGCAGAAATGAGGAGCATGAGAAAAATAATGGGGTCTTTTGATGTATAGAGTTAATTTTAATACAAATTTAAAATTTACATTTAAGTAAATTTACATTTAATGTACAACTTACCAATATTTTCCTCTATGATTCATTTTTTGGGGGTCTTGCTGAAGAAATCTTGGCCTACATCAAAGTCCCAAATATATTGCCAGCTATTACCTTCTAGAAATTTTATCATTTCTTTCACATTTAGATCTATCCTGTACCTGAAACTGATTTTTGTGAAATTATGATGTAAGAGTAAAAACCCATTTTTTTCTATCGGGATAGTCAACTGATCATTCAAAAATCACCTCTTCTTCGTTGCATTGCTTGCTGTCCTTGTCCTAAGTAACTATATACCTGCAGCTCTGTCTTTAGATGCCATTCTAGTGGTCATTTATCCTTGGGCCACAGCCTTGTATTTCTTTGTGATAATAATTATAATAACAAATGCAAAAATAGCTGTACTAACTATATAGAAGCAAGGTTATTTCTTTAAGTTTTCTGTACTAGAGATTGAACCCAAGGCCTTGCACTTGCCTCTACTACTGAGCTATATCCTGAATGCTTTGTAAAAATTTTGAGACCAGATCTGGCTAAGCTGCCGAGGCTGGCCTTGAACCTACTATTCTCCTACCTCAGCCTCCCAAGTAGCTAGGATTACAGGTGTGCACCACTGCACCCAGCAAAGCAAGGTTCTTTTTCTTAAAACCCACAAATTCCCTTGTGACAGGCAGTTTGTTTACCACTGCTTCTAGCACACCCAGTGATATGACAGTGTCTTAACATATGCTCCTGTGGGACTAATCCATACCCCTTTTGGGGTTACATGATAAGAAGGAATCTATGAGATAGGCACTATTAACCCCTTTTTTGGATGAGGACATTTGATTATGTTGTGTCCAAATCACCCAGCTCATGAGTGGTGCAGCTGGGATTTGAACACAGGCCAGTCTGGCTCAAGCTGTACTCTCAGCCTCTAACCCTGGTGCCATACCTCTGGGCAATGTATTTCCCTGCAACCACAAAAACAGCCAAGCAACCGGGGCGGGGGCGGGGGGGGGGCGGAGCACCAGTCTCCTAGGCCAGAGACCATCCATTATCCCAGAGCAATGGAGCTAGTGAAGATTTCCTCTTGTCCTTTTGTCCATTCCCTCTCTTGGTATTTGTGTGGAATTGGTTCCAGGACCCATAGGGATAACAAAATCTCTGGATGCTCAAATCCTTTATTCAAATGAGGTAGTGCTTGTATACAACTGTTGTACATCTTCCTGTATACTTTAAATCATCTCTACATATAGTACCAAATACAAAGTAAGTGCTATGTAAATGGTTGTTATCCTGTGTCGGTTAGGGAATAAGAACAAGGAAACAACATCTGTGCATGTTCAATAAAGACAGTTTTTTCCAAATATTTCGCATCTGCAGTCGGTTGAGTCCTTGGATATGGAATCTGCAGGTGCAGAGGGCCAACTGTATTCATTTGAAGGTGAGCTAACAAATGTAGCTTGGTTAAGCTCTGCACAGCACTTCAAATGTGGCTTGATGTTAAAACCATCAATGGTATGGCTCCTGTTTGCTTTAAAGGTACATCTCCCTCCAAAACTCCCAAAGGTGCTGTTCTGTGTTCTTTTATGTGATAATCAGGCAGGTGCAGCCATAAGAGGAGACACAAGAAAAGAAGAGCTCACTGTGCTCACAGGTTCTAGAAACAGGAGGAACAGTGCACAGTGGGACAGGAGCCAGGGCAGCCTAGGCCTTTACTGGAGGCTCCAAGGAAAAGGCAAGCAGGGCAGGGTAAACAGCTTAGGACTGGCTGGTTTGAGTAAGTCCAGGGGGCTCTAAGACTTGGGGCTGGTCCTTAGTTGCTTGTTTCCTGGCCCAGGGATGATTAAGGCAGAGGAATATTGCCTCCTGGGATAGGGCTCAGGACTGATTAATTTGTATTATGGAAGGCATGCTCCCACCTGAGCCCTCACTGCTCAAAGAACTACTGGCCCCAGGAGGGACAGGTCTCACCTCAGCTGCAAAGGTTTAAGATGTCAAAACACTGTAATAACAAATTTAAAAATCAAACAGTATGTATACACTCTGTATTCAGACTACCTGTAGTGCCCCAAACTGCCATATGGTTCCTAGTTTCTGAGCATACAGTATTCCTTTCTTTGGATGCATTTGTCTTTTGGATTATCTTTAAATTTTAGATCAAATAGCACTTCTCTGCAGTGGAAGCCCTTATGACTCAGCTGCAGTTAAGACTGTTCCTTATACTCACCCTCAGCTCTTCACTGAAAGTTTTAGTTAATATTCCTGTTTCCTCTACTAATCATAAAGACCCTGCATAGGGAAGAGGTAGAGACATTGTTTGAATGAATGAACAAATGAATGAGCAAATAAAAGAAACCCTCTCCCAACATGGGGTGGTAATGCCTTCATCACCTGCTGGCATGGCTTCTTGCTTTAATAATGGAAATTAAAACTAAAGCAAGAATTTGCAGGAAAAAGCTCTAACTGGAAGGTAAGGAAGATCTCTACTTGGGGGCTAACTGAAGGGAGCATACTCTGATGAAGAGGATCAGACTGGCCCACCTACAACAGCAGGAGGCCAGCTTCCTGGGATTTGGCTGATCATCATTTCCGGCCGTTTCCTAATTCAGGTTGAAACCTTGTGACTGGAGGTGATTGGGTTTCCATGTGAGGAGTCCAATGGTTTGAAAGGCAATCTCAATCATGTGAGACTCTGCCGGCATCCAGGAGACCACAGGTTTAGGGAAATGGAGATCATGGTGTAGCTGAATGTCCCTGTAAATCTCTTATACTAGCATCCTCCGTCTTAAAGGGTACTGAGATGGGCTGGGTAGATTTGGGGCTAATAGATCTTGTTATGCCAACTTTTAGACACTCCCTACATGACTAAAATGCTTATGTGCACAGCTAAGGATCTGACCCAGAGTTTCACAAAATTAAGATCAAGTTTTGTTCTATTTTTGGTTACCACTGGGCATTTGTAGGCAGAAGCAAAGAGCCAGTTTTTAGTAAAACCCACTTTTCAATTGCTGGCTGCCTCAGAAGAAAACACAAATCATGCTTTTGATGAGTAACAGCTTAAGGGTTTAGGAGTTGTCTGTCCCTCGTCCCTATGGTGGTTTCTATGTCATTTTGCCACCCTTCACCTTGTGGCTGTGACCTCTACCAGGGCCTTTTTGGTAAGGAAAAGAGAAGGCTCAGAATTTGCACTAGTTATTGGGATCAGTTATCTGAGTTTTAATATTATGGCATTTATTCACTATCATGACAGAAAATATGTTTTGAGGCAGAAATTTGAAGATAAAATTTTTTAAAGAATTTCAACGTTCACAGTTTGATTACTGTTAAAAGCATTTTATAACTTTTTAATGTTTGGTGATGCTGAAGATTGAACCCTTAAACATGCTGGGCAACCACTCTACCACTGAGCTACATTCTCAGCCTCCTGGTGCAAGCATATTGCAGATCTAAACCTTACAACACCCCAAGTGGTAATCAGAGGCTATTACTTCCATTGTAGATACAGAATGAAGCTCTATGATGCCAAATAACATAGTTTACAGTCCCAAAGCTCCTCATAGGGGCAAAACTCTAATTTGAACCCTGCGCTTGTTACTAAATCTGAGAATTTTTCATTCCACTTGCTGCTCTTCCATTTACATTTATTTCCTGTCAGCTTATATTGGTCAATATTTCCAAACAAGGATACATGCTGGGCTGTTGATGTAACTCAGTGGTACAGCACTTGCCTAATATGAATGAGGGGTTCACTCCCCAGCACTGAAAAAGAAAAGAAAAGCCTCATCCTTGATGTTTGCAAGCGCTGAGCTGATGACCACTGCGAATGCTCCTCTGCAGAAGGAACCAGCTCAGGCTTCTCCAAAGACAGTCAGGATGACAGTGCCAGATAGCAACCATGTCAGGTCTCTTGTAACAGAGAGACTCGTCTGCAGACATATAATAGGGACCAGCCTGTGTGTTCCTAAGGATACAAACTACAAAGCAACTTAAAGAACCTCTCTAGGATTTGTTTCATTGTGAAATGATGATGAAATATAGCAAATGTTTCTAGGTTACCAGTCAACTTAGGGATAGGTGTTTCAAAAATGGAAAAGTAATGGACCCAGTGGAAAATTATGTACAGTGATTATAGAATTTTATTCAACAGTGTGAACAAATGCGTCAGTGTTTGAAAATCTGAACACACTGTTATGTATCTAACCAAAATAAAAAGTAACACTGCACAAAATTAGAATGATTTTTAAAATGTTTTCTGTTTTAACTTATTGGTGAGCTAATTGATCCTATATTTTGAAATCTACCAACAGTAGTAACTTTTCGTATGTGGAACAAAGGCTGTATTTCTTTCTCATGCTTCTGAGTGGGTGGTTTTAAAAAAATCTATGTCAGTACATTTGTGTATCTCTACAGCTTTTATGAGACAGTGTTTTACTGTGACCCTTTAGAAATTGGAGTTTCAAAGACTCAACTTACTAGCCTCCCCCTTTCTCCTTAGTCAACCTCAAGATTCAGCAAAAGGTGAAAGACACACTTTTGACAATGACTGAAAACCCTACCCCAATTGTGCTATATTCTTGAGTGCTGGTTCATGATATACATTCACCAAACAGGAAGCAGAAACATCAAATGTTTTATTATATATTTTCAGTTCAGAAATATGAACAATATTTACACAGCATTATATTTATTTACTTACAAGGCATCAATGTAAAAAGCAATAAGAGCCAGGAGCGGCACCATGCCTGCCTCACAAGAACAAGGTCCTAAGTTTGAGCCCTGGTACCAGAAAAAAACACACCAAACAATAAGAAATGCTGGTTTCTGAGTTAAGAACCATTATATTTGAAATATGAGGGCCAAGGACATGGCATACCATGAAGAAGAGTTATTATTAAAGAGTATGTTGAGGGAAAAAAGTACAGAGAATTATTAGCTACATAGTTCTGAATTTAATATTTTGAATCCAAATTTTTTCCCTTATTTTAAATTGATTATCAACAGATGAATGGATAAAGAAAATGTAATATATATACACAATAGAATATTATTCAGCCATAAAAAAGAATGAAATGCTGGTGACTGTATCTTTAGACCACAATGTTAAATGAAAAAGGTCAGGCACAGAAAGTGAAATACTGGATGGTTTCTCTTATAGTGAAAATCTAAAGTACAAATAAATTAAAAATAAAATAAAAGCGATAATAGGAAACAGGGAAGCAGACTTTTTGGAGATAGGAAGAGGATCAGAAAAAGGGAAAAAGGAAGGTTGAGCAAAAAGGGATTGATCAAAAATGATCAAGATATGAGGTCTACATATAGAAATTCCCCACAATGAATAAAACTATTATGTACTGCAAACATATACTATAAAAAAGAAAACCTTACTGATTTATAGAGCTGAAGTTTGCTTCCAATAAATCCCATCAACAGAATATGATAAATTTACACTATTATTTGCAATCTTTAAGTATAATAGAAGAAAAACTAGTTTAAAAGCAAAAATATTAAGTAATTAAAATGTAAAAAAACTATAGTGGGAGGAATGTCACACATTGTGACATAATAAATGTAAACCATGTTAGAGATGTCAACACTCCCTTGAAAGAGTGTAGTGATGCAATAATACAGGTGTATGAAAGAATACGTCTGTACTACTTCAGGAGATGTCTAACAGTGAATTAGTCCACTGCCAAACAGGGTGAGCAATTACAGCACGGTAAATTGAGTCAGCAATAATACAATTCATAATTTCTAAGGAAATATGAAAGTATTTTCAAATTTATTTAATTATAAATGTAAATAAAACATAAACACTAAACTGAAAACTGGTCTTGAACTTGGAATAAATTTGAAATTAATGTGAAAAAATGCAGGTAAATGACAGTTTATGAAATGACCCATAGAGACAAATGATGGCAATTATTTTGATTATCATTCAAAAATGTTGTGTTGAAAGGAACATTTAGATATTTTTCTAGGTCATCAGTGTTAGTTTATTAGTGAATTAAGAAAGATACATATCCACTGCCTGCCTCACAAGTGCAAGGTCCCGAGTTCAATCCCCGGTACCAAAAAAAAAAAAAAAAACATACATAAATGGGAAAATGATATTTTCCTCTGTATCACATATTTTCACAAGTTATAAAAATAAAATTTTCTGCTGGTAAAAAAAAAAAGAGTAATTCATATTACAAGTTTTTAAAAATATGGCATACCTGTATCATGACTTTTTGCCATGACTATCTTGAGTGCTTACGTTATCTAATCAATAAGTTAAATCAGAAATCTTTGATCCACCAGTGTTTTGCTTGCCAAATTCTTTTGTCCTACCGTATTACGGATAAATCTAAAAATCTGAAAAATTAAAACAACTGAGAATGAAATGAAACATAAAGATAATTATATATACACATCAATTAAAATATCTAAATTAAATTAGTTAAACCTTTCAACTATCTATTTTTATGTACCAGACATCTAAATTCTATGGTGATTCACAAAATTATTTCAAGACTATTTTCATGTTTCATAATATCAAAGCAATGTATCTTCCTGTTTACAACATGTTTTCATAAATAAATAATACCAAACTCTCATGCTTATAGGAATATACTTAAATATCAGAAAAGACAATTCTTTTCTGACTCTAAAAGCTATGGAAACGTCAAAAGAATCTACTTGGTAGGGACAGAATTTGTTCATAATCGTAAGTCTCTAACAAGGCCTAATAATAAATTACATCTTACTGACTTGTATACTTCTTTGACATACAGAGAATATTACAACATTTCAAGAAGCACAGATTTGCCATTTCTTGAAATTTCCACTTCAGAGATTTCATTCCCAGTTATTTGTTATTCATACTAGGAAGGGTGTGTGACAGTTACAAGCTAAAAGGGCTTCTGGGGCTGAGTCTTGAGTTAAATCTCCAGTGATTGCTTTTTCGTTATGAATAATTTTTAAATTACTGCTTCATTTTGGTATCTGGGAGACAGGCAGTTAAGTATCTTCCTACCAGATTTCTTTCATGTTTGCTCAAGCAATTCATGCCCTCTGCTAGATTGTAGTATATGTGTCACTGACTCTGGGGACAGAGTGCAGAACGTGGTCGGTTTCTGCTATTCCTTTTTTTTTTTTGGTAGAGTTAGTCATATTCTAAACATTTATAAATCCCTACCGTAAGTAGATATTACTCTCTGCTGTGAAAATATCTACTTCCAATATATTTCTTTTAAAAGAGACTCAGAAAGAAATGTAAAGTTACCTCTTGTTGTAGGTATGTGAGGAAGGCTGCTACAATAAAGTTCTGGCAAGCCAAATCCACAACACAGAAGAACAGCAGCTCGAAAATAAGAAGAGTGGCTTCACTTCCATAATACAACACACTGCTGAAAGAGTAACTTGCATCTATTAAAAACATTTTACAGGATATGTTAGAAATTTTAAAATGGAACAAATCTATGATACATTTCTGGTAATAAAATTAGGGTATTTAAAAACAGCATATTAGAAACTAGTAAAAAAAAAAAGGAAACTAGTACTACATACACTATTTTATGACGTATAAAAAAAATAAGCAACAGGTACTAAGATTTGCTAATCCTAAAAGGTCAAAGAATTCATAAAAACTCGCAAGACACAGTTTTAATATTAGAACTAAAGATTGGTAATTGGTAATAGTATAAATATATACCTTTCGAAGACCAGTTAATGAATATCTTTTCTCTATTTCTTTATATACCTAAAGGCTAAATTAATCTTTTAAAAGATTCTGTAAGAAGACTAATTAAAAATCAAAAAAACAGCTGGGATTCAGCTCAGTGGCGCCATGCCTGCCTCACAGGCCCAAGGTCCTGAGTTCGATCCCCAGTACCAGAAAAAAAAAATTAAGAAAAACAATTTAAAAACAGCAAGGGATAGGATAGTACATAGTATTCCAAAATTCCTGCCTCAAAGTCTCCTCAAGTTTTGCTCCAGGACTATTTCTCACTCACAAGTGGATTTTGTACTTTTTGGGAGGTGAACAACCTTTTAAAAAGATCTGTTGAATACTAGAAACCATCTGCAGGGTGTGTGAGGAGGAAGTACACCTGTGTAAATCCCACAGCACATTTCTGGTAGGTCCAGAGAACCATCTATGCCACCACAGAGACCCACGAGGATCCTGTTTTATCAGAGGGGACGTCTGGGTGCTGTTAGTGTTCTGGGGCAGGATGCTAGGTACACAGACATACTCATTTGGTAAAGTTCACTCACCTGTCAGCTATATCCTTACAAACATGTACTTCTCAATTTATATTAAATGTGTACATGTAAAGAAAATAAACCTGTTTTACATGGGGTTTTTTTGCTTAAATTCTTTTATTGGTACATTTTAGGTATACAATACATCTACATTTATCATTGGGTGCTTGTACCTGTACATGTTGTATCTTGGTTCTTATTTTTCCCCATTCCCTGTGCTCCCTTCACCCCCTCCACCCTTCCCTATTTACAAAGACTTTGTTTCTATCTTTTCCTTTTCTCATACCTTTTCCTTTCCCTTCTTTCCTTTGTTTTCCCTGGGGATCTTCAACTAATACTGCTCCAGCAATGACATCATATGATGGTAACTCCTAGCTTTTGTATGCCTTTACTTTCTCCCCAGATCTGGTCCCTTGTATTTAGTGCCTTACTAGATATCACTTCCTAAAAGTCCCAAAAGTACTTCAAGATACAACATAGTCAAACTGAATTCATCCTCTTTCCATCAAAATCTCTTCCTCCCTCTGCATTCCTTGACTTAGAGAACAGCACCACTATGACCACTTAGTCACAGAAAAAAACTCTGCATAATTTTTGTATACTCATTTGTTTTGAGATGGGGTGTCACTAGTGTCCCAGCTGGCCTCAAACTTGTATCTTCCCAGGTAGCTTGGATCACAGGCATGCACTGTGCCTGGTTTTGTCTACTCTTTTTCTCCTACCTCTTTTTTTCCTTAACATCTTTAGCAATTCTTTCTTCTTTGTCTCCATTTCTACTGCCTTAGCTCATATTCTCATCATCTCCTGATGAAGACGAGGACAGACAAAGACAGGAGGAGGAAGAAAGATAGGGGAAGGAGCAACAAAGCAAAAGGAAGAGGAAGGAGAAAAAGAGGGAAGAAGGTACAACGAAGATGACGGTAGAAATAGTAACATTTCCTCTCTGGGTGCCTACCCATGTCATATAATGTTCTGGTCAGTGGTGGCGAATCTATGGCATGGGTCTTATTTGTTTTTCTTTTAAGACAGAAGAGGTTAATGTATGAGTTGTTTTTTCTAAACTAAAACCTCAATATTCAGGTTTAATTGCAGTGTTGGAACTTTATGATAAATAAGTGGGTTTGGGGTTGCAGTTTGGGCCTTTGTCTCTAAAAGGTTCACCATAACTCATTAAGGTTCTTTTTTTTTTTTTTGGTACCAGGGATCGAACTCAGGACCTTATACTTGTGAGGCAGGCAGCGGAACCACTGAGCTAAATCCTCATTAAGGTTCTATATGGTAATCCCACAAAACTTATAGATGGTTACACCTAATTTTATGAAAAAGGTATTAAAATTCAGAAAGGTTAAGCCATTTCCTTGAGTTCACAAAACTAGTAAATGGTAGTGAGATTCTGAATCCAAGACCAGAAGAGTGTGAAAGCTTTATTTTTATTGACGAAGTTCATCTCTGTAACTCAATCTGTAACATACTGCCAGAATAACCGATCCACTTTATAAATCAGATCTGCTTAGCATACCTCAATGGTATTCATGTTCAGTAGCAGTGGCTTTCAAATTATTTTGATCATGTATCTCTATCAGAATAAAATGCTGAGATACACTCTCATGGTAGATATACTTTATTAATCATTATTCTTTATATTATGTATTTTAAAAAATATAATTTAAGAATGATAGAATTACAGATATATAAATGGTCATTTTAATATTTTCTTCTTACATCTCCATGGATCAACTTACACACATCTGATGGGGCAAGAATTTTAAAAATACGTATTTTTTGGAAATGACAGGTCTACAGGACAAGGCAAACTGAACTTCCTCGACATAAAAGGCCTGTGGGATATGGTCTCTGTGCTCTTCGCCTTTCAGGCGCTCTCCCACGCTGTGTCCAAACTCCACAAAGCCTACGTAAACACAGAATGCACTATGCACATTTTTCTGCATCTCTGTTCACTTTCTGCATGAACACCTTTGCCTCTTTCTCTTTCTTCCCTTAACCCTCTTGTTCCAATTTCTCCATGTTACCTTTCCTGGGAGATTTTTAGCGTCCTTCTGTCCCTGGCGTTACTCATGCCTGCACAGACTTCCATCCCTGGACACTCAGCTTATCCACTCACCTGCCTTGTCTCCCATCATCTACCTAACATGATAGTGAGGGAAGGACCATGGGTCTGTCTCCCAGGCCTGGCACAATAGCTGGCAGGCAACACACATGGGTAAATGATATCTGCACTGGAACGCTGGTTATACCATTTTCATTCTTACCATCCCATGCAACATGTTATTATTCATACTACAAATGACATAGATGCTATCATTTTAATGATTAAACAACCTGCTTTAAGTCACTGTTTCTGTCAAAATATCAGTGACTTTGAAGAACTTGGACAAAATAAAAAATTAGATGTCAAAGATTAATCACTTGTTATTCTTCTTTAAATGTTTCCTAAGTTTGCCACTACATTAACATTCCAATAAAAACTTATTTTCTCTTCAATGTGTAATGTTGATTCTGAAATTCAGCTTTTTACTTTCTTCTATAATCTTTTATGTATTTGATTTCTGCTGCACAGCATAATAAATAAAACAAAACTATTATAGTTCAGAGATTGAGTTCATTATGGTCCCTTGTTTTATACAAAATTATAAAAAAAACCAAAGGAAGAATAACTTGCAAGTACTTTTTCCATCAAACTTTGAAAATAGTAATAAAGTTCAGCAAAGGGATTTGAAAGATACCATTGTAAAAGATACTTTTTTCCACTGGTTCCATGAATTCCATCCCAAGAATTCTTTCAAGAAGCAATTTATCTTTTATAATGTAATCCATTTCCTTATGTACCTAATATAAGAAGACAGTCATATAAAAATAAAAGCAAAACAAATGCTTTCCAAATAATGTAAAAATCAGAAGGGCAAATGAAAAATAAATAGAACACAAAGAGAATCTGCTCTGCACAATAAATTTATTACACTAGGATTTATAACAAAATTTTCCTTATCAATGTTCTAAATTTTAAGTGCCAAAAGGATTTAGGGCTAGATATACTTAAAACTAATTTATAAGATGCTTTTCAAGAATATAATCATAAGAATTTCAATAGTGAGTAATGCAGTAATATTTTGCTATAAAATTCTAATACAAACACATTTTAAGGGACTCATCATTTGCTAAGAGACATAAAAAAAATCTCATTTTTCTTTTATATAACCTTACTTATCAAAAACTACTATTTCTAAGTATTAAATTTGATAAACAAAAGAGAGAGGGAGCAGTTCACTAACACTTTTACTTCACTTTTTAAAAACTGCTTTTGCCCCTAGCTTAAATATAAATATTGATATACGTACATGATCAATGAAAGAGCCAAGAAATTTATTCATCGCATGATATGCTTTTATACTCTGCTCAAAAGTACTTGCTGATGAACTCAATAGTCTAGCAGGGCCATTTTTCTAATATAAAAAAGAGAAGTGAATAAATACAACATGTCTTATGTTCTTGGTATTTAAATAATGTTAAATACTGGCAAAGTCTCCCTGAACTGTACTTCATACAAACCCTTGTGAGCGTCTCATGAATCCTGTCATAGTGCTGCCTCATCTGGCTGGAAACTGCAATCTGAAAAGTCTGACCATCTGTGTTGGGTACCAAACCTCTTTGGCTACACAAGTTTTCCTGAAAAGTTAAAAGATTTAAATTAAGATTGAAGTTTTGAGAAAGGGCCCATCTTAAAAGGAAAAGTGTAACATTTTTTCTTTTAGTTAGTATCATATGTTACAAGATTCAGAAGCCTAGTGAAATTTACTGGATTGTATTTAAAACACAGATCATAACATGATACCCAAGGGTCCCGTTGTTCTCTGGATTTTACTAATTTCTACTTTATTCTAATTCATATTTCCCCCATGGTCTTCACATCATCTCCTTTACTCTGCTGTACTTAGGAAAAGGAAAAGTACTAAAAGCCCAGCATGGTGATACATGCCTATAATCCTAGTACTCTGGGAGGCCGAGGCAGGAGAAGTGTAACTTCATGCCTAACCTGGGCAACTCAGTGAGCCCTAATCAAAACAAAAAATCAAAGAGCAGCTGGTGATGTAGCTCAGTGTGAAGACCCTGGGTTCTATCCCTAGTTCCATTAAAAATAAATTCACTGTATATTGAAATTTTTAGCTTTCTTTATGATTAATATTGTCACTCTTAAAAGAACGCAGAAAGTCCAGTCTTAGAATTAATACTTTTGTGATTATAAATGTTTTTTTTCTGAACACTTATAATAATTAATTCATTCCAATCAGACAGTAGCAATGCATGACTGAACAGTGAATTTTACTGAATAGGTACTCACCTCCATAAGAGTTACATTGACAACCACAAGGACCTACCATTTTACCTGCTCCACCACCTGGCCTATACATATAGCATAAAGTTGGGGTCACACTGATTTTTCATACCCTGGGCAACTCCCCAGATCATTATATAGTCTGTAAAACATGATTTTAACATCTGCTTATGATTTCACTGTAAAGGCAAATCAATTTAATTCATACTCTCCAATTTTTATGTATTTCTCTTTTACCAAAGACTTGTGTGATAAAGATCCTGAATCTAATTAGCTGTTCATATTGCTAACTTTTTCTTGAGTTAAGTTCATAAAATTAGCCAAAAATTATACACTGTTGAAAAGCTCTTGGTATATACTGTTCAAGTGCTTTCCAGAAGGTTTGTAAAAATTTATCCTGACATCTGTGGATGCCCATTTTACTGTGTCCTTGATGCTATTAAACATTCATTTTTTTAAAAAGTTTTCTAGTTTGAAGAGGAGTTTAGATTCAGTTGTTTATGAGTTACAATTTTTTAGAGGTTTACTAGTTTCTTTTTTTTTTTAAACCTTTTGTCATTTTTCCACTGGTATTTAGTGTTTTCTTACCGCCTTGTACAATTTTCAATTTTGTTATTAATAGATCTGTCATATTTGTTATAAGCATTTACCCTAATTTGCCATTTTTATTTACCATTATTTGATATATAAATATATTATGTTAATAAAGTAATACCAATTTTCCTTTTTTGATGCTTTCTATTTTTTTTTTTTTGGTACCAGGGATTGAACTTGGGTCCTTGCGGTTGTGAGGCAGGTGGTGGAACCACTGAGCTAAATCCCCGGCCCATGCTTTCTACTTTTTATGCTTTTAATGCCATTCCTCAAAAGAAAATATTCCTTTCTAGGTGATTCTGATTTCATTTTTTATATTTAACTGTTAAATTCAGCATAATTTCTAATAGTTAACCAAGTACTCCTGGTCAATGTATTAAACAAATTCTCTGAAATGTCATTATCATGGATCAAATCCTTTTGAGTCACAGGTATGGCCCCTAATCACTAAATATTCTTGCTTTTTCCTTCTCGGTGTATCTTGTTCTTTTAAAATTTTTATTGTGGAAGTTCTCAAATGTATACAGTAGAGAGAATGGTAAACCAACTCATCACCAAGCTTCAGCATTACCAAAGTTTTACCAATTTTGTTTCACCTATTCTGTCAACTTTTTTTTAATGTTAGAAGACTCTAGACCATGTCATTTCATCTGTAAATGCTTCTGTATCTATAACTAATAAGGACTTAAAAAATAACTATTGAGTTGGGCTTGGTGATGCATGCCTGTAATCCCAGCACTAGGGAGGCTGAGGCAGGAGGACTGCCTTGAGTTCGAAGCTAGCCTGAACTACATACCGAGACCTTGTCTTAAAAAGCAAGCAAACAAAAACTACCATGCCACTATCATATCTAACAAATTCATTCATTCTTTAATAATATAAGTTAATATTGAATCCTTTAGAATCTAGAGATTCTAGATTCTTCTGAACATTTTTGTTATTGTTGGTTTGTCTGAATTAGGATCCAAAGTCCACACACTGCTTTTCACTGTTTTGTTTCCTAATCTCCCTTACTATGTAATTTTTCTTCCACCACCCGCATCACCCCTCTTTCTCTTTTCATACTAGTGGTTTGCTTACAGACACTAGTCATTTGTCCTGTGTGGGATTCTATGTTTTCAATTGGGCTAGTTACTTCCAACGTCACATTATCCCTTGTACTTCCTGTAAAACAGCGGTTAAACCTCCAGACTTGACTATATTTAGGCTCAATCTTCTCAGCCATGAACGTTCCATGGATGATGTCATGTCCTTCCCACTGCATCATATCGGGACGTGGACACTGTCACTTTTCCTCATCTTTACTTCAGTCTGATCCCTCACAATAAAGCCCCTTAATAGTACTTGTTTTAGTGTTCACTGATGATAGCAGCCCATATTTATTAACCCATGGTCTTTCTAACTTAAAATTCCTTCTACTTTGTTCTTTAAGGAAGAACTTTCCCTCATGTGTCATTTATTTACTCTGAAATATAGGAACTGCAGGATAAACTTAGATTCCCTTTACCTATATTCAGGGTAATCAGTTGGTATCCTAGTAACTTTCCAAAATGATACATAAGGGTTATTTTTAAACATATCATAAATCCTAAAATAAGAAAACTCATCTCCCAACTTCAAAACAAAAAGATATAAAATACATTCATACCGCTTCTCTTTTAAGATTTATATTCATCTCTTCCATATTAGTATCTGCATGCCCATGTATCGATCTACCATGAATGTAATATCCAAAACATTTGTAGGATAACAAAAACACTGATATCTATTTAAAAAAAGAAGAAAAAGAAACAATTAGCAACTCATCTACAAAATAATAAATCAAGTTTTTCTTAAAATTTTTTCCTTTCTCCCAAAATAGTGAGGACTGAATTCTTGGAAATATACATAAGGATAATAAAGTAATAAAGGATAATTTAAAAAAGGGGCTGGGGATTTAGCTCAGTGGTTCTGGTGCCTGCCTCCCAAGCGCAAAGTTGCGAGTTCGATCCCTAGTACCAAAAAAAAAAAAAAAGTAAATGGACAGGATATTAAAAATATTTTCCAAGAAAGAAAGAAATTTTGATGTATAAAAAAATTTGTCAAGGACCATAGGACGATTAAATTATTTCAAAGCATAAAAAATTCACAATGAAATATCACAAATAAAGAAAAAAAAACTTAGGCAGTTAAGTACTAACTTGTAGCTCATTTTAACTATCTCTGGACTTAAGAGCCAGTGGACAATTAAGACTAAAAATGAAATTACACTAAATCACTTTAAAAGCCTCACTTCATGTACTCATGACCTTTAAAAGGAGAAAAGTAACAGTTGGCAGAAAAAGTCAAGAAATACTTACATTACTCACTGAGCACAAATCAACAAACTGTCGAATTTTATCCTCTACGAATCGCTCATAAAAGCCAACAAAGAACACCATCTGAAACATTAAGGCCAGTTCATGCTTATTAGCTTTTAAAATTTTAATCTTCTTTTATAGCCACACTGTAATACTTCAAGAAAAAAGAAGTTCCAAACAAGAACATAGTGGTCTCTAATGGTTCCTGTGGGATAAAATCCTACTTGTTATTTCTGACTCTACCACCAAAGGAAGGAGGATTTTGGAACTGTGTAAGTCATTTAGAGCCCATTTTGATTTTTTTTTTTTTTTTTTTGGAGGCAGGGTCTTGTTATGCAGCTTCAAATTCTCAATCCTCTTGCCTCAGCATCCTGAGTGCTGGGGTTACAGTTGTGTGCCACAATGGCCAGCCCATTTTGAATTTTAAATACTTTTCTGTGTCATTAAAACAATGTAAAGACAAACATATGAGAAGAAAGAAAAGGTCTTCTTGAAATTTAGGATAAACTGATGCATTAATGGCCAGATTTATGTCTGGTTTTGGAAGGATGCTCATCTTCTAAATACTCAAAGACTTCAGAAAACTTTCTGTTTTTCAAATAATCTCTGAGAGTATAGCACATAAAAATATATCCAATTTTCTATTTTGACTACTGGTAATGTTAAGTGTTCAAATGAAATAGTATCAAGTGTTAGATTTAATAACAATACTAGAAAGAAAAAAATTTTTTCCCTCAGCACAGGATTGGCACGAGGGCCTTTGCACTGAGCTATAATTCCCAGCCCTTTTTTCATCTTTTATTCTGAGATAGGGTCTTGCTAAGTTGCTAAGTCTCTGGGTAGGCTTGAACTTGCATTCCTCCTGCCTCAGCCTCCCAGAATGCTGGAATTACAGGTGCGTGCCACCAGGCCCAGTGGGAAATTTATAAATAAAAAGTTTCACATTGTAGACCTTTTCAGGTATGTTTCAGAGAAAGATAACATTTCCTAACCACTGTCCCCCATTCCCAGCCTCCACTCTCCATGCTTCTGTTGACCTGTGGACTATCTCAGGTCCCTGGTGAGTCTCTTCATAGCATTTGTCTAGTTTTCTTCTAGCACATCCATGCGCTCCACACAGTACCCAGTCTAGAAGAACACGTATTCATACATGGGAATGAATAAGTGAATATGCAGAAGCTGATGAGAATGATGATGATTATTACTATTATTATCTTTGAGACAGGGTCTCTCTATGTAGACCAGACTGATCTTGAACTCACTGTGCACCCTGGGCCTACCTCAAACTTGAAATCCTCCTGCCTCAGTCCCCTGAGTGCTAAGCCTACATGTGTAGGCCACCAAACCTGGCTATCCCAAACACTTTACATGCATATTTCTAAACCCTTCTGAAGAATATGAAAAGCAGCAGCAAAGTTTAAAATTTAAATGATACCACACAAAAGTTGAAGATGTTGGGTTCAGGGAAATGAAAGGAGTGAACAATAAAGCCTGGCTGACTACTACAATCTAGAAGAGTTCAGACACATTTTTGAAAATGGAACAAGTCAATAAAGGAACTCAAAAGACACTCAAGGAATAAACACTGATACTTGCAGAGCACTGCCATGGAGAGAATTGCCTTCTTGGCAGTATGATAGCAAAGTAAGAAGCAAAGGGTAACAGTGGATGGTAGCATCCACCATGATAAAGTCCTGGCCAAGGAGATGTCTAATGGCTCTTCTGAAAGACTCAGAGATAGGACGGAGAGCTGGTCTCCCCCAACTCCCTCCTGCATCAGCCCTTATGGACAACAAGGTGACCTGGCAGACGGAGTCTTCTGCAACACAGCCGAACAGCAGCCTCCTGGGACTGATGACACCACTGAGCCATCACTGCCCTACACTGCTGACCTCTGCTTTTTTTCTTCTTTGGTGAGATAAAGTTCTCTTTATTTCAGCCACTCATATCTATTTTGTTTTAGTTTTGTTATATTTGGCTGAATATGAAAAGCTTCCAATGGCGTTCCTTTAAATTTTCTACAATCAGACGACTGTGATGTAGTTACAAACACGCTGTACATGTACAAAACATTTCCTTGCTATTACATTGTTGATAAACATCAAATCCCATACTCTTGATCCCATCTAACTTCAAATTCTAGTTTCTATTTGTCCTCCTTTTCTGGGTGTTAACTCTACCTCATGAGCTCTATCCCTGTAGCTTCAATTTTGGAAAAATGTCACCAATTTATAATAAAGGTAAGCCTACAAAGTCAATTCTCGGGTTATAAAATACCATCTGGATCTAACTATAGGATAAGCTCTCGGCTGTTGTGTTCCCTCTTGCATGGTGGCCCAGCCTTGTGCTGCAGGCTGCAGTTCTTTTCCTACTTTCACTTGGTCCAACCTGGTTCTGCAGGGCCTATTTATTTTCCTACCTTTAATAAAAGTTTGCTAACCTCTGAAAAAAAAAAGAATAAGCTCTCTCAAAAGAACTTTAATCCTGGGGTGGGGGAGAAGAACTTTAATACTAAAAGATCTTTAAAAACAGGCTGTTTGGGGTAGATATTAGCCAGCAAAGAAGAAGTTAAACCTAGTCTTTCCAGGGGTTCCATTTTATTTGCTGATTGTAACAGCTAAAGGAGTTTTTAATCAAACAGAAAAGCTCTTTCTATTCATGGGAGTAGCTGAGAGCAACAGAAAGGGAGTGCAGCTATTAGAGTTAAATGCTTTAGCGACTACCTTTTTTTCCTTCACTTTTTTAACTTTAAGAAAAGAAAAAGAAGCATAGAAAAGAAGCTTGTGCCAGAGCCATAAGACCCTGGGGTCCAAAGGACTGACTTTCAGTTTTCATCATTCAGTACATAGTTCAGGGAAAATTCCCCAAGAAGTCGTAGCAATTTGAGTGAGATTAATGATATGTAAATACAGGTAAACAATAAGCTACGTTGTAAAGGAAAAGAAAATGCTTAGAATAGCACAGCAGTCACTGTAGTTATTTTTAAACCAGACAAAGAATCTGTCCTGTGACTGTGAAGTTGTAGAGTCTCAAAGACCCTTCAGAGGCCACTACTGACAAGAATGAGAACTCTGAAATCAAGCTGCCTGGGTTCAAATTCCAGTTCTGCCAACTCCTACAGCTGGCAATTATTTCACCTTCCTGTGCCTCAAGTTACCTTCCCTATAAACAAGGATGCTAACAGAACTATATCCAAGGGCTAATTAGGTAAAGATTAAGAAGTTAATATGTGTGATTAATTGATTAACACAGTCCCTAGATTATACTACAATATAGGACTTAACTATTATTACTATTGTTCTTGTCATCTTTTTGTTATTAAGTCAATGTTTGAAGGTAATCAGTATTCAAGCAGAGTTATAGAGAGGCAATGTTACTTAAAAGTATAATCTGTACTTGCCTGTGTAACTCCAATGACCAGCCAAAGAGCAGTAGACACAGCATACCTCAATATGCGGCTGTAAGGAGGTATGTAGCTAGATGGGCTTCTAGAAAGACTAGAGGATGAGTCCATTAATGCTAAGTTCTTGAATCCCACAATCTGAAGCAAAAAGGAAAAATAATTTAAACAAACATGGATAAAGAAAACGTTTCTACACTGCAAATGGAATATTCCTCCACTTCCCACCTTAAAAAAAAATCTAAGTTTGCAAACAGTAGAAAATCTAGATTAAAAATAATTCTCCAGTATTTTAATTAGGAAGTAGTCATTAAAAATATTTAGTTAGAGGGCTGGGGACTTAGCTCAGTGGTTCTGCCGCCTGCCTCACAAGCTCAAGGTCCCGAGTTCGATCCCCGGTACAAAAAAAAAAAATTTAGTTAGGGCATCTGGTTTTTATCTCAATATGACTAAAGGCCAAATATAATCCTTTTGTCCTTACACTGACAAAACTCGAACATTTCCATTAAAAGAATAAAACTTTCTTCAGTAAACTACTAATAACCAGCAGTTAATGAGTATTCTTCAGTAAACTACTAACAACCAGCAGTTAATGAGCATTTAACATGTGCCATACACTCTACTAAATACTTTTTATACTTTAGAACAGTATATTCAAAATGACCTTCTGAAGAACATACCTTATGGTTAAATAAGTTTGGTCTGCATAATTACATTCACCTACATGACTCTGACTTTTGTAGGATAAAGGCTTTGAGACGTTTTCAGTAAGGTTTCTACATGATTTTATTGAATATAGTGTTTCATAAACTTAGAAGACTATTAAACTTCTTTTTCACGTAACATCTGTTTAAATCTCACCAAAAACTCTTAAAAACACTACCACAAAAAACCCTTGAAAAATGTGAGGGAATAGATATGTTAAGTAGCTTGATTTAGCCATTCCACAATGTATACATACATTAATAATAGGTTTATACTACAAACATGTTATAATTTTTACTTGTCTATTTTTTAAAAAGCACTACTTTATCTGAATTTTTGAGGTGCTATCAATAGACACACATATTCTTCTACCAGTTTTAAAAATGGAAAGGAAAGGGGAAAAGAAAGGATGATGACAAATAGAAAGAAGACAGAAAGGGTTAATTTACATCCAACATTATTGAAAGAAAGAATTCCTGAGAAAATCTGTCACCCTTTCAAATATTTTTTTACATGTGTCTGTCCTCCTATCCAATACAGAACACTTCTTTTGATAATTCAAACAAGATCCAAGACACAACTACAAGTTCACCCTTATGTTTACTGCATCTTGTTCAGTTGTAGCCCTAGCTTTTAGCTCAAGACATAGTCCCAAAGTGGGTATTTGGGAATAAGTTCTTGAAAAAAACTTTGTAAAAATAGTAGTTCTAATGTAAGGGTGAGAATACAGATCATAGGAAGAGGGGGAGTTTTCAAAATATAGGCACCTACTCTCACCTCAAAGCTACTGAATCACAGACTCTCTAAGGATGAGGAGCATAGGTTATGTTATTTTGTTTTTTAATACAAAAGTTCCCCAAGTGATTGTGATACAAGCTAGTGGTTTAGCATCTACTTTTCACACCTAGAGTGGTCAAATTCATGGAGATGAAAACCAGGAGGGTGGTTGCCGGGAGCTGGGGCGAGGAGGAAGGAGTAATACATAGCATTGTGTAATGAGTAGAATTTCAGTTTTGCAAGATGAAGAGTTCTAGCAAAGGTGGTGAGGCATTTGCAGAACAACGAATAATGAATTATATACTTAAAAGTGGCTAAGTAGCAAGTTTTTGAAGTATTTCACTATAAATTTCTATTTAAATTTTTTTTGTTTTGTTTTATAGGAAAAAGAGAAAGGAGGCCACTGCAATTCCTTTGAAAGCCACTCTTTTTTAATGACTTGATAATAATGTTTAAACCTGTAAAAAAAACTCTTCCACTACCACGAAAAGTAGCTTAGAATTATATTAACATTTATAAGGCACCAATACGTTGCATACAGTTATATCAAACACTTTATACCTCCAAAAAGAAGAGAATGGTAAGTACTTGAAAGAGTGGATTAATTTTCCTCACAGTCTGAATCTCATTCCATTCATTTGCTACAAAATACGTTCTCCAAATGCTTACAGGAACAGTGGCAGTCCGTACACCGCCCTCACCTGGTCAGGGAGAGAAAATGAGTAAAAGCATTTCAATTCATTAGCTCTGTAAGGGTAGCAAAAGAATTCTGGTACAAATGTTTATTTCAATTACCTTCAACAGCTTTAAGAACTTTTCCTTTAGGCCGCTCCCAATCAATAAAGAATATATCTATGGTAATCTGGGATATGAGTTTATGCAAAAATTGCAGGGCCTGAGAACATGTAATAATACAAATGAAAACTATCAGCATTAAGCCTCCTTATGAAACCAATATTGATTCTTTAAGAAACACATTGTAATCACAAGAGAATGTAATTTTTACAAGTGACTTCACATAAAGCTATAATACCATTAGGGGGTCAGTAGGGGCTCATCAAATAAACCGGAATCTCCAAATTTACAAAATTGCCATACACCTATAAATTCACCTTTAAAATGAAAATATGAAAGAAATGGAGATACCCCCCCCCCCCATAGGGGCTTTGCCTAATTAACTGACACTCTTTCCCAGGGGTTGTGGATCATCTGATTTCTTTATAAGTAAAAATACTTTTTCAACTGTAACCTTAAGTAAAGTTGCAGGATGCTCTCACTGTCTTTTTAATCTCTGGTACTGAAATTTCAGATTGTAAAAAATGTGTTGCTGAAACACATCTTTATCCTTTACAGGAGCGGTATGTTTAAACTGAGGTATTCTTCTCAGTGGGTGCATTACTGATCAAGCAGAGGATAAAAACCTAAGTACGGGATGATAACTCTCCTCAAGGAGCTCTAGAGATAATTGACACCTGCCCACCACAATACAATGGGATGATTCCTGCCACAGGGGTGTGGAAAAAGCTTCACGTATAGGGACAGTGACCCCTCAAGTTGGGGAGGGGTTGGGGAGGAAGAGGAAGAGGAAAAGAATACATTATGGAGACAGAGAAAAAAAACTTCTATGATTTCAGTACTTTAACCAGAGTGTTACCCTTTACCTTTGATGAACAAAGAATATCACACTGTGAATGCATCATCAGACTTTAAGGAAGAAAGTTACACACCAAAATATCACTTTTTCAAATTAGCTACAACTTATGAGAATCCAAACACATTTATAGCTTTTTTGAAAAAACTATTTAAGGAAAACTGTTTTGAATGAACTATTATAAATACAAGCAGACTTCCTAGGTAAAATGAAATAATTCATACCTTCTTTTAAAGTCAAAGTGAATTTTACACCAAAGATTTTGAAGGCATTTTCATTTTAAAGGCTTCCTAGTTTATCAGCAGGCCTTTGAAGTTCAGTCCTTGCCTCTGAAACTTACCTTCAGAGCAAAAGCACATCCCACGTAAGTGACGAAGCGTTCTTCCTGAGCTGCCAGTGGTAGCAAAACAGAGACAGACTTCTGGGCCTGTGACAAAATTACGTGGTCAATAAAGTCATACAAGGTTTTTATTAAACACAAGTCAGAAGCTGAAGACAGCATAAGAGAGGGGGATAGTGATTAACTCAATAAATGTACACTCAGGGAATGGTAGGTTTAGGATTTGCCTCAAGACTTTTCGTGGTGCTTGGGATCTAATGCAAGGTCTTGTGTACGACAGCTGTACCTGCAGGCACATCTCAAGACTCCTGATCAGAAATGCCCCCAAGTAAAAGTAGTTCCCTTTTATTATAAAGAGTGCTAACCAGTTATTTATGTATTGGCATTTAAGTGTTTTGTTTTTTTTTTTGTATCAGGGATCAAACTTGGGTCCTTGTGCTTGCGCAGCAGGCGGCGAAACCACTGAGCTAAATCCCTGGCCCTATTGGCATTTAAGTTAAATTCAGAAACTCACTTACTTTGAAGAAGATAAGCCAATAAAGACCTGTTCCCACTGTGACGACAAAAAAGACATTGGCCAGATCGCCAGCATAGTACACGAAGAATTTCATAACTGTCTGCAATTTAAAAAGAACAATTACAGCTGTTAAAGAAAGGCTCCATCTATTAGGGGCAGGGATGTAGCTCAGTACACCTGCCTGGCAAGTGCAAGGTCCTGAGTTCAATTACTGGTACTGGGGGGGGGGGGAGACTCCATTCATTTACCACTTTTAGCAACACTATTACTTTTTTTTTGGTACCTTGAACTCAGGACCTTGCACTTGAGATGCAAGCACAGTGCCACTGAGCTAAATCCCTGGCTGTACACTATTACTTTTAATAATGTATCTTCCACCCATTTTCTCAAGCCTGAAGCCTTGTTTTATGTATCCATGCATTACCCAGGTATAAAGACACTGAGCCTCCTTCTACATTTTCCATTTGGATCCTTACTGTTCATTCCATTCCAGCAACCTCTGTTTCCTTTCAAGACATCTCACCTTTCTCTAAGAAAGTGGAAACTGTTCCAAATCTTCTCTTAGTTGGTAAGCCCAATCCCAATCTATCTTCCACACTTTCACCAGCCTTAGTTTTCTAAAATGTAAACTGTATTGTCATTCCCTTTCTTTTTAAAATTCTTTTATTCCCTTTCTTAAAAAGATACAAGGACTCCTCATTAAAACATGAATTCTTCATGCCCAAGGTCCTTTGCATCATGGACCAAAGTTAACCTTTTATTCATCCTCAGCTGCTAATTCCAACCAGTTCATAATTAACCACGCCACACTTCCGCATGGGCACTCAGACACTTGGCCCTCAGGGATGGCTGTGGAATGAACAGATAATCCATCTTAAAGTTCACTCCTCTGGGAAGCCTTTCTTGACTTCTCACAACAGTAAATGTTAACCATCCTGCTGTGATTTCTTAACACAATGGCTTTAGAGTAGAAGATAAGCTGGTTAAACAGTGAGTATATATGGCTCTTCTCACGGTCTTCATAAGCAAAACAAAAATCATAACTTTTGCTGAGTTGTAAAAAATGAGAAGAAAATTCAACCTCTGCCTCAATTTCATCATGCACAAAATGGGAATTGAATTCTTAACACTTCATAGAGCTATAATAAGGATTAAATGCGTTACATATGCAAAGCTTTAAAAAGTGCCTGGTACCCAGTAGGTATTCAGCGGATGTTAAGATAATTTTTTTAATTTAAAAAGATTAAATGAGAAAGTAAACTATAAAGTTAAATAGCATAAAATGTAAAAAGAATATCTCTTTGATGTTGAGATGGGAAGGTTTTCCTAAACAAGATACTAAAAGCAAATAACATAACACGAGAAAATATTCAGATATTATAAAATCAAAATGAAAAGTTTCTGTAAAACAAAGGGCTACATGCATATAAAGAACAGATAGATCATATTTAGAGAAAATATTACATCAAAAATCAAAAAAGGATTTATAATTAGAAAATACAAACTTTTACAAATAAAAAAAAGAAAAACTGGAAACCTGATGGAAAAATGCGCAAGGGATTTAAGCAGGCAGTTCAAGAAAAGGGAAATCCAAATGACTAAAATGCATACAAATAATAACAAAAGAAATGAAAATGAGGTCAGCTGGGTGTGGTGGTGCATGCTAATGCCAGTGCTCTGGGAGGCTGAGGCAGGAGGATCACAAATTCAAGCCCAGCCTGGGCAACTTAGTGACTTAGTGAGACCCTGTCTCAAAATTAAAAATAAAGACAAGGGCTGGGGACACTGTGTAGCTCAGTACTAAGGCCCTGGGTTCAATTCCCAGTACCATGAAAAAGAAATCAACAATGACATGTTAATATATACCACTGAAATGGCAAAAAAATGGAAAGGTTGGAGACATCAAGACTGGCTGAACAAAAACCACCAGAAACAGGAAAGGCACTGCCTGGGAAGCACGTAGATTGGCATGCACTGTGGGAAGAAAATGGGGTGTGCATTTACTCTATGACCCAGCAATACCTATCCTAATTACATTCTAGAAAAATTCAGGGTAACTACCTTACTCATCTTCTAGCTGTCTAGAATAGTCAAAAGATAAAAATATGCATTAAAAATTCTAATATTATACCTGTAGATCAATCATGGGACTCCCAATGCGTCTTTTCCACCCCGCTGTCTTCAAAAGAGATGATAAAACAGCTAGCCCACCCAACACACCCAAAGCAATCTAAAAAACAAGAAAAAGAATACTTTACACAATTATTCTTATCACTATTCAAAAGTACTGTAAATATAAGTAGTGCTCAAAAAACAGTGGGGGACATTTTGAAAGCACCCAGAAACCAAATTGAGGGAAGTTCCAATGGTCAAATTTAGCAAAATTTGAGACAAAAAAAACCCCCAAACTAATAATGGATTATAATCACCTAAATAAGTATCCTTGAATCTGCATGATTTAAGTCAATAACCATTTAAATTAATGTGGGCCAAGGGAAAACTTCTTTTTACAATAAAACTCCCATTCATAAATACAGAAGGAATGAGGGAAATAGAAAAATGTCAACAGGCAAATCCCATACTAATTAATTATAGGATGGAAGCCAAGAACTCTTTGTTGTTATGTTTAGTAGCTTATGCAATTAATTTATAAATAAAAGTTCAAAAATTCTTTTAAAAAAAATCCCATACTAATTCTTTCTGTGACAAGGATCATGAATGGATGCTAAAATTACAGGGTAAAAGAATGATGAGAAGCAAGATATTTGCATAATTTCAAAGTATCTCCCCTGAGATATTTATTAATTCCAAATGAAAAAATAGAGGTGAGAAACCATTTTAGCCAAATGGACAAAATGAACAGCACCAATAATATGACAATGAGCTCACAAGGCCCCTGACATGAGGCCTGACAAGGCCACAGCATCATTGCTGCAATATCTCTGCCAAAACTACAGGAACTTAATTTAATCAAAAGAAAATATCAGACAAGTCCAAATTGAGGGCCAAAATAACAATTCAAAAGTATTACGGTCAGAAAAGACAAATACTGGAATCTGGAGTGGGTCCTGAAACAGAAAAAGAACAGTGACCACTGTACTGTGTGGTTACATAAGATGTTAACATTAGAGAACATCAGGTAAGAGTATATAGCAAATCTATTTTGACAACTTTCTTGTACATGGAAAAAAATTTTTAATTAAAAATTACAATATACTGTTGGGTTGGGGATGAGCTCTTCCTTAGCATGTGTGAGGGCCTGGGTTCAATAACCAGTACCTCAAAAGAAAAAAAATACCACACACACACACACACACACACACACACACACACACACACACTATGTCTCTGTCCCCCACCCCCCACCCCGGCCATGTTAAAATGTACTCACATCTGTCTGGACAAATGCTTCTCTTTGATCCATTTCATATTTGACTGAGAAAGAAATCTGATATTTAAAAGGAAACAAATTAGCCATATTAAAATTATATAACACAATCCTACTTTTAACATAGAAATACATTAGCAGCTGGATTTTACCATGAATGCTACATTTTAACTATATTACTATATTACTAGAGTTGACCATTACAAATACATAGATATGCTTTTTGAGAATTATTTGTGCTGTTTTAAATGCACATGAAAGAAAGGGGTTCACTGGGAGGTAAGTTCATTAACAGCAGTTCAAACTGAAATAACGATATTTCATTTTCTGATCGATTTCTATAACTTACAAATGTGACTGAACTTGTGTACCAAGAATTTAGAAAACAATCATATCCTGAGAAGGCAGACTACTCAAAAGTCTGAACAAGAATTTTAGGGATAGCACTACATTAAGAGACAAGAGAAAGAAGAACAAATAAAGATAAGAAAAGAGGACATTGAGAGGCAGCTACTTAAGTCTTACCATGGTCACAGAATAGGGAATTTCAGAAAGGGGGAAGGAAGGGGTCAAGAGTACAGTGTCAGATATGGCATAAATGTCAAATTAAAAGAGAAATAATGCGGGCCGAGGATTTAGCTCAGTGGCACCGTGCATGCCTCGCAAGCGCAAGGTCCCGAGTTCGATCTCCGGTACCAAAAAAAAAAAAGGGAAATAAAGCCACTATATGTGGAATCCATTGCTGACCTTCATAAGAGAGGTTTTCAAAGGATTAAAATGTCAAGAGCCAGACTGAAAAATGATGAAGGTAATTGGTTGGGAAATGAAGGAAAGAAATCTAATGCCAAGTTAAGGAGCTGGCAGAACTGAGAAAAAAATAATTTCGATTTCATAATTGGTTGTTGTAGTTTGTTTTAAGGAGTTGTTTGTTTGCTGAACTTGGGGCCTTCACAATGGGGTACCTCCCCAATCCTTTTTTAATTTTTTTCTTTTTTTTTGGTACCAGGGATCGAACTCGGGATCAAACTTGCTCTTTCGAGGCAGGCAGCGAAACCACTGAGCTAAATCCCTGGCCCCCTTTTTAAATTTTTAAAAATTTTGAGACTAACTTGCTCAGGTTGAGCTTGAACTTGTAATCCAATCTGAGAGTTTTATAAGCAGAAGAAAGGAACTAGCAGAGAAGGCAACTAAATAAGGTGCTGCGGTGAAACAGGATACTGGAATGAGTTGTGAGTACAAGTAGAAGATTAGCCTAGGAGGAGGGAATTTTTCTTAGCAATAGGAAATAATGAATGAGAAAGATAACAAAACACAGAGATCCTGAGGTATTAATATGAAGGAATCACATTAGATAGTCTTGGTCTGCTCAGTAAAACAGGAACCCAGTTTATTTTCTGCAGGTGAGAGAGCAGAGACACAGCTAGATGCTTAAAACTGATGTAAATTTTTGCAATACCTGCCACAGGCAATCTAAAGATGATGAAAAAATTGTACATTTTACAATTAGAATAAATTTAAAGTGGACTTTGTCCAAGGTAGTTGCATGATTTTCTCAACTCTTTTTCTATTTTTTATTTTCTAATTTGTCACTAGTTTGTTTGGAACATTTTGGACAAGCATCATGTTTAAAGGAAAGATTCAGAAGTGCTTTAGTATTACAATAAGGACACTCTAGGCTACCCATGAATAATTACCACAGGACATTTTAAACCAAGCAGGCTTTTGTTGTTACTTAAGTACATTTTTCAGAGTCTTTGGTCTCTCATTACAGTGTATATGGTGCAAGATTAGTCAATGGAAACTAATTTTAGCAAGGTATTAGGTAATACAAATGAGGATGGGAAATTTTTAAGAGAAAAGTTATATTATGTGCCTAATCTTACTTAATTAAAGCTTGACTCCAATAGCAGCTGAGCACAAGTACATGCACAACAGGCCAAAAGCACTGGCTACAGGAAACCGAAACAGCAAAATTCAGACAAGTTTAAAATAACAGAAATGAAAAGCTATATATGAGTCTCGGAGATGATGTTTCTCCCCACTTCTCATGTTTCCAGAGAAGGAAGGAAATAGCCACTTAGGTTCCGGGAGGAAAACAGGAGCACAGAAGGACCACTTCTCATTTTTATCTCTATCCCTCTTTTCATTTACTCCTCCTCAAAGCAGGGACGTGCTGTCTGGTGAGATTGCAAGAAGGAATGAAGCATGTGTGCTCAGTCTTTTCCAGGCCCTTCCTTTCAGTGTGCCCGCCTTTGGGATGCACGAAGTCTCTCTCTTCCACACATATGCCCTCCTAGGCATGGAAGGTCTTCAGTTCTGGAGTGGATTGAAGCTGTAGGTCCAAACTACATTCTCTAGTTCACTTTAGCACTACTAGTTATAAAGCTAATAATATAAATCTCTTTTTGCCTGTTGAAGTATGTCTCTATCCAATGGGCTAGACATTGGCAAGCACACTATGCCCACTGTAAATCCTGAGTTTCTGGCTTAACTAGAGAAGAAGATTAGAAGCAAAGCGGCCAAAACCAACAGGAGCAAACAGTATATAGCTGAGATCCTTAACAGGGATGCTCAATCGATAGTGACTCTGGTAGTCAACACTTAATCCATTCTTACTTTTTCATACTCAAAATCTGTGAGAACTTAGCCGGGCGTGGCACACACCTGTAATCCCAGCACTCAGGAGGCTGAGGCAGGAGGATCACAGACAGTTCAAGGCCAGCCTGGGCTACACAGTGAGTTCAGGGCCAGCCTGAACTACAAAGGGAGACCCTGCCTCAAAAAACAAACAAAGAAACTGTGAGAACTTACCTCTTACCACTATTAGTTAAAACTAATTAAGGCTTCACTGTATAAAGAGAAGGCTTGTTTAAAACTTGAAAATGGGACTTTTTTAATATTATGTAAACAACATTAATACTTTACTTACATTTACAAGCTCACCGATTAATAAAGAACTCACCTTTACAGATTGGCGGTAGGGATCTTTGACATCAATGTCGCTGTAGGCAATTGTGATTAAGGGAGGGTATATGTTTCCATTTTTTGTGTCAGGTACAAGGTGGATGCTATTTAAAAGAAAATACATTTATAGTTACAAATATATGTAGGCCCTTAAACCTATATATTTTATTTATTATTTCTTTTAAATTTAATATAGACTATCACAATGACTTCTTTAACTGGTTGGTTCTGACCAGTTAACAGGGGCTAGAGAAGGTTAAACAAAAACTAACGTTAACAACTCAAGCTAATCTTCAGTGGGTCAAAACTTTATGTTAAAGTATACTGTCTGAGACAAATGAGAAACTGATCTGATTCAGATGCTACAAAGTGTATAAATGAAATCGCTTAAGCACTGTGAACTATCTTTAAGGAATATTCAAAAGAGCAGAGCTATAATGATGCCTAAGAAAGGCAGACAATATCCTAATTATCAAAAAAGAAAATTACTTCTAAACAAAGTATGTATCACATCTAGCAGTGTTTAAGGCATAAAGCAGGGTACACTTTGCCAAGTACAATGCATTAGCGCTGGATAGTCTCAATCCAAAAAGGAAAAATGCCAGCAGGGTTTCATCAAGAACAAGTGAAGCCTGACTAGGTATGATTTCATTTTCATTAGAGATACCACAGTAGTGGATTGAGGGAATGCTAAAAACAATACATTTAGATTTCAGTAAGTTATATGACAAAGCTTCTGTGTTGTCTACTTCATCAGAATATTATGAAAATAAAAATGAAATAACAGTGAAAAAATAAAATAGTGTACATTGAAATGCTTCAAAGTGCCAAATTAATATAAAATGAAGGCACCAATTTTTATCAGTGTATCTGGGGTACACATGGTAAAATATTAGAGTAGAAAGTCAATTAAAAGCTTAGAGATAGGATGGAAAAGACAGAGAAATATGGGCTGCATGGTACTTCTCTCAGTTAGGATCACAAGTATCCCAGGTCAACCTAAAATCTGGGTCAACCTAGAACAATAGCCATTAAAGGAAATGAGAAAGGAGGAGGCCAAACTACTAACAATCATCTATCAGGCTCTTTTTAAAATACCCATTTCAGGGGCCAGGGATTTAGCTCAGTGGTTCTGCTGCCTGCCTTGCAAGCACAAGGTCCTGAGTTCAATCCCTGGTACCAAAAAAACAAACAAACAAACAAAAACCCATTTCAGCTCACAGGTACTTGCCTTGCCTTGCTCTTTCAACCCTTGTAATTCAGCATGGGTAGAGTGTGGTCCAGAATTTGAATTTTGACCAGGATTCTCAGGCTCTTCTCATATAAAGTCCCCCTTGTCTTTTTACTGTTATTGGCCTATGCCAACCTACACAGATATCTAAGAAAACCTTATGCATTATTCTAATTCAGTTGTCCTTATTGTTTTTATCTGATAATTACTAGTAAGCACTTTCATTATAACATTTTCCCAAACATTCCATGCCTAATTTAGCCATCTAATTAGATATTTGTTTACCTCAGTGATATCTGGGTAGCAATTCGAATTACTCTTGGCTGATTTCCTAAGTCATTTTCTTGTCCACTTACTGCATCCACTAAGAAAATGCGCCGAGTCAGAAGCCACTTGCCAGAGCTACTGTCTTTTGTTACAAAAAGAAAAAGATGGAATTTTAGAAAAATCTTCAAATTATTCAAGATGGCTTTCAAGAAGTTTACTAAACAAATTTAAAATACAACATTAATATTTTGATGGCTTTAAAGAGCAAATGCTCTAAGAAATTCCTGATAATCTCCTTTCTCTATCTTACTTGAATGTCTTCGGACTGTTTGAACTTTTCATTAGTTTGAATGCAAATTACCTGGAAAAGTCAGATTTTACACCATAGGTAACAAGAAAATTAATTTGTCCAAAATGTAAATCAAAGACAGCTTGAAGAAAAAGCCTCAATTTATAGTTGTACTAATTTTCTCAACATACACGTTTTCTTTTTTTCAGTTCTGGAGATTGAACTAGGATCTTGTTTGTGCCAGGCAAGTGCTCTACCATTGAGCTACATCTCTAGCTGTCTCAGGATATACTCTAAGCAATAACAAAATTTTTGCTTTTCTTTCTTTTTTTTTGGTATTTTTGAGACAGGGTCTGGATATCTAGTTCAGGATGGTCTTGAACTTACTATGTAGCTTAGGCTGGCCTTAAACTAATGGCAATCTTCCTGCCTCAGCCTCCTGAGTGCTGGGATTATAGGCATATGCCATGACATCCAATGTAGCAACAGTGTAATTTCTTAATAGGCCTGACAATGAAATTTATAAAAATCCCTAAACATAACAGCAGTCTCATGTGGTATACTGTATAAAGCTATATAATAAGAGAATCCATGGCCTTTCTTATAATCAGTGGTTTATTAAATTATCATATTGGTTGATTTCAGCTCAGAGAAAGAATGACAAGTATGGGAGCTATCTTACCTTGATTCACAAACATTTTATAGTGTTGAAGATTTAAATTTAACACAGGTACAGCCCAAATATTTTGTTGTTGATTTTCATCAATATATTCAAGGTAAATATCATAAAATATAGGAGTGGGAAAGTCGGTTAGGATCTTAGAAAGAGAAATCTCACACTGGAAAATAAAATTTAAAATAAAAGTATTACAAATGAAAATCAGAAAACATATTTTAGTTTTGAAAAATAAACTTTTTTACATGCATTTGTATATAACTTCTAAAATATAAATTTATAAACATGATTCTTTCATAAGAGCCAAAAAAACCCCCTCCTAATAGTAAAGAACTGTTCTGCTGGTGTGGTTGTACATGTCTGTAATCCCAGCACTTGGGAGGCTGAGGCAGAAGGATCACCATGAGTTCGAGGCCAGCCTGAACTACATAGTGAGACCCTGTCTCAAAAAAAACAAAGAAAATCCCCCAAAACCCCCTGTTCTGTTCTTGACCTATAATAGTTATGAGGAAAATATGCCTTCATTCTGGATATTAAGTATACATGATTGAAAAAGTGTAGGTACTTCTCTTGTCCTATGGGATAAAGTCTCAATTCTTTCTGTTGATGCAGAACAATGTGTGATTTGGCTAACCCTAGTAGAGTAAGGTTATCGTCTATTGTTCCCTCCCAGTCTACAGTTGTCCATTCACACTCATCGACTGCAGTTCCTAACTATGCCATGCCAGTCTCTCTCTGACACTGCAAATGTGGATTCTGCCTGGCATTTTGCTCCCCACTGTGTTCTTCTGTCCAACTCATATTCATTATACAAGCCCAAGTATCATTCTGTCTGTGAAACATTTTTGCACTACCCTGGGAACCTGGTAAAAGATGCCCTAGTATCTTTTACATACCTATAGTACAACACTTACATCCTTTGCAATTCTCTATGTGGCTGTTTTGTCTATTGGGCTGTGAACTATGTGAGTAGTGGCCAGATTCAATGGAATATCATGGCTTTAAATCTAACTGAACACCAGCTCGAGTTTACCTGATGCAAGACTGAGTAAATTATCTAATCTTATGGAATACCATTTCCTCATCTGTGAAGCACAGATAATCAGTATCTCAGTTATTTAATGGATCAAATGATAAAATACTAAGCATACAGCAGTAGATACTTAACAAGTATTGACTCTATGAGCTCACAGTAGACACAAAATAACATTTATTTTTAAAAAACAAACAAAATAACATAAAAATCATTTCTGACAAAAAAAGTAAATTTTTGTTCATGGTAGAGAATTTAGAAAATATAAGAAGACAAAATTCATCTCTAATCCAATCATCCAAAGATAATCACTGTTAAAAATGTTTATTTTCTTCCAACCTGTATTCCATGATAGTATTTTTCATTGTGGTTTTGTTTTATATATGTGTAAATACACTTTATTTTTTTAAATTTTTTTATTTTTTGGGTACTGAGGATCGAACTGAGGTCCTTGCGCTTGGGAGACAGGCGGTGTAACCACTGAGCTAAATCTCTGGCCCAGTAAATACACTTTAGCAAGAAGCAATTTTAAAAACTTCTGAATGTCTTTCAAATATTTAATGGCTCACAATATTCCTCTGTACAATACAATAATTTCAAAACAAAAGGTCAGGGGAAGAAAGAGAAAGAAAGATATGGACAGAAGGGAAAGTATGAAGGAAGAGAAAAGTATGTGTTTTTGTTTGGTATTGGTGAGTAAAGTGAAGCAGAAGTAACATATTCACTAGTCACTAAAAATAAAGTAGAATTTTTAACTTCATCCCTAAATGGTCAGAAGTTGTGTTATTTTTTAAGACCTTTAAGCTTAGAAGCAGATAAACAATTGATTATGAATTTCTAACATTATAGGATGTTAGACTCTAGGTTATAGAGCTCAGTAGTAGAGCACTTGGCTAGCATGTGTAAGGGCCCTGGGTTTAAACCCCAGCACTTTTTAAAAAAAGAAAAAAGATTCTATAGATGACAAGGTAGTTTCTTCATGCTAATTAAATTAACTTTTTTTGTACCCACATAGTAAAAACTAATGAAATAATTCATTACTATTAAAATATTTCTAATTTCAAAAATTTACATATTATTCCAATTATTGCTGATGTGATATTTTCAAATACAAAGCTAAAATACAGATTGCACACTATAGCTCAAACTTACATTTTGTTGATAGGTTGTTCCAAAAGAATAAGCAGCATTTAGTCTTGCCTCTGTGTCTGGACAAAGCTACAGCAAAAAAAATATAGCTGATAAACCTCTCTCACAAATACTTCCTTTGCTTAAGGGTCAAAGTTTTCTAGTTCTCACATGGATATATGCTCTAATGTATCAAGGGCATGAAAAGTTAAGGGAATATCTTTGTTATAAATTAAAGTCATAACTTAAAAAGATACTTTTAAGAAATTCCAATTTAAAGCATCAGAAAAAAAAGTCTATGGTATGCAACTGATATTTTTCAAGCAACATCTAGTCTTTTCTGTTTGTCTTTGACATAGGCAAAAATAAAGAACATTGGCAATTCTTTAGTTAGAATCATGCTTACCTGTAAAACACCTCCTTCTAAAGTTTGCCATTTAAGAAAATTTCCTCTTATATCATAGGAAGCAGCAACAAACTTCAGTTCTGTATTCTGGTTAAAGAAAAAAACAATAACAATGTCAAATATTCTGAAAGCAATATAATGTTCTATAAAGAAATTTCCATTTTTGACTAATCTTTTCTTTTTCATTATTAACTGACTTTGGTTGAAATAGTAAATTCAACTATGTTTATTTTGAATCTAAATTAATCTAATAATCTCTGATATTAAATACGCCTAAACCACCCGGACTGGTTTTTTGCATAAAAGTTGTTATTTCAGAATTGAGTGGCAGCACTAGTGACAGATAACCTCCTTTCAAATCTGTTAAATGGGGGATGAGTGTGAGGGGCAGGGATTATTTCTTCATTCTGGAAAGTTAAAAAGACAGAGGAGAGAATTAGAACCAGTAAAGTGCTGGGAAATGTCACAGAGCCTCAATCAATCTTTTGAAGCACTTCTTAAAATTGTGGAGATTTATAAGGACAGAGATTGCCTTGCATTTGGTGATGGAAAATACTCTTCTCAATTCCACAAGTACTACCTGCTGCTATAACCATATAACCCAGAAGCATCTAAATACTCATGCAAGACAGCAATGATTACACTGTCTAATTCCAATAAGCAGCTAATATTTATATTTTAGTAACTAAATTTTTAAAAATGTCTTACAGAATAAAAGTGTGACCAGTATCTTTCTTACTATTTTTTGAAGCTGTAAATCAGAATGTGTTATTCTCTAATGATAGAGTGACTTGTACCTGGCTTTGTCTTTTAAAACTGAAATTTGTAGGAAGAGGTCTACTATTGAGTATTTGAGGTGCCAGTCCTGATTGGTCTCCATAAAACAGCCATGGAAGATTCTGTCTCCTACGAACAATCACAATTGTTTTAATAAAAGGCAAGAAATATTTTATTAGTAGTATTTATGAATACAACTGCATTGAATTTGGTCAAACTGATATTTCTTGATCACAATGTCCTTACCAAAATGAAATAGAATGCACAGTGCTCAGTCCAGCAGTATTTTCAAAGATAAACTGAAACAGTCGACATGCATCAAGAGCAGAGTCATAAGAATTCATATTCATCACACACATATTACCAAGAGCTTGGCAAGATGTTAGGTTGGCATACACCTAAGAAACAATGGGAAAGAATTATACCACACTGACAGCTTAAGAAAAAGTCAATATAAAAACTATGCTTTATTTTGTCTATCTTACTAACACTTTTGATTTTTTTTTTTTGGTACTGGGAATTGAACTCATGACCTTGTGCTTGCCAGGCAGGCATCGTGCCACTGAGCTAAATCCTTGGCTCTAATTCTTTTGATTTTAATACCTTTCCTCTAGCTTAAGTAGAAAATACACTTTCCACATAAAAAGAAGAATAAGTACTCTTTTATTGTAAATTTCAGAATACGCTATAAAGATGAGCAACTGAAAGAGCTAAAAATTTATAGCATGCTATTTTTAAAAACTATTAAGTAGAATATTTATAGTTGAATAATGTATATATTAGATCTGACACATATAAATCTAATCCATTTTAAGTAATTTGTTTTATGAACAACCAATAAGATCATCTGTTGAGTCTACCTCTTAATCATCTTTCACAATTTTCCCTATGAGGAAAACGCAACTCCATTTTTAGTTAATCAAATCAAAACTTCATAGGAACTTCATTCTGTCCCACCCATTTCTAACTCATCGGTCAATGCTGTTGGCTCAGTGTTCAGATAGCCAGAAGCCGAACATGTCTCTCGTTTCCATGGCACCACCCTCGCCCACAGTCCTAGTCTCTCTCAGGTTACTGTAATACTACCCAAATGGTCTGCCCGCTCCTGTGCTCACCCTAACAAAATCTACTTCCATGCTACAGGACTCCTGTGAAAACCTGAAGTTAGATCATGTCTCCCCTAGGCCAGACTCCCGGTCCTCACCAGAGCCCTCCTGCACCTCTGATCTCCTCTTCTCCCTGCGTCCTTGCTCAGGCTGCTCAGCCACTCCAGCCTCTTTCCCACTTCTGGAGCATAAACAAGCCACTAACTGTTGCTTTGTGTCCTCTGCTACTCCTGTGGTCTCTTCTGAGAATACTCTCTCCTAGATACTTACCCAGCTCACTTGCACCTCTTTCAGGTCTTTGCTCATGTATCACCCTCTCAGAGCTCGTATATAAAACAGCACTGCCCACCACTTTCTCTGCTCTTTGCCCTGACTTATTGCCTTCACAGCCCTTAATACAAACCGACATTTACTTACATTACAACTCAATGAGGAACATTTTTCTTTTTCTGCAATTATCTAAGTTGACTAAGAACAGGTCTGCCATACACTCAGTCATCAACAAAACTTACTAAATGACAAGTCAGTTTCCCCAAACACTCAAATGTAGCTGAATATGCTTAAAGACATTTAATCTGCTTATATTGAATATTTTCTATATTCTCTTTCAATCCACCAGAAAGTTTCTATTCTTCTTAGAAAATATAACCAAGGAAATATGTCTACTTAGAAAGCAAACTTTATCTGGGTAAAGAACGGTACCACAATTCTTCAAAGTGATATAAAACATTTTTTTTGGTACTGGTCATCAAACTTGGGACCTTCCACTTTTGAGGCAGGCGGCAGAACCACTGAGCTAAATGCCCGGACCTATCAAACATTTTTTAAAAATTCAAACGTACCCAACATGCAGCTGCTGCTGACTGCAAATACTTTGCAAACCATTCTGAAATGAAAGACATCCCCTGTAAATGAAAAGATGTTCAAATGAAGATTCCTTGAACTTACACTGTTAGAAAGATATTAATATGTATATTGCCAAGTGAAAATGAATAATGTTATTTTCTTAATGTTCGTGAAAGAAGTCAAATGCAACAGGTGTCTACTGCAGATTAAAGGCAACTAAAAAAGACTAGTTGCAATGTGGGATCCAAAACAAAGGAAAGAAATAAAAGGCACTATTGGAAAAAGTGGAGAAATCTAACAGGTATCAGATAACCCTATTGTATTATTTTAAATGTCTTGGATGTGATACTAGAAAAATGCCCTTATTGCTAGGAAATATACAGTGAAGCATTTCGAGTGAACTACCATCACGTCTACAACTCATTTTAAAATGGCTCAGGAAAAAAATGATTGTGTGTGATTGTGTGTGTGTGTGTGTGTGTGTGTGTGTATACAGATATACAGATATTTCTTATTTTTGTAGGCATTGGTTCTAGGACCCCCATAGATACCAAAATCCACAAAGGTTCTAGTCCCTTTTATAAAAAGGCACCACAGACTATACTGGAGGAGAGGAATTGTTGCCTTATGCATCAAGATCATAGATTCCAGTGGGAGGGAGAGAAGGGAAGGCAATATAAAAAGAACTAAGATGAATTACGTGTATGTACCAACTCTCCATGATGAATATAATCATTATGTACTGTAAAAATGTACTAATAAAAATTAAAATAAAAAGATTCTAAATCCTGCCCTCATTGTTGCTATCCCTCACATTCCTCCCAATCACTCCTACTTACTTAATGATGATAATTAACAACCAGATCACAGTCTGTCTGCCCAAGCTGTGTGGGTATTCTGGACATCTTCAATGTTTGTTAGTCACGTAACCCTTATTCTCTCAGGTTTGTGACTTCTTCAGTTCCAATTTCATCTGCTTCTCACTTTACACCCAAACCTTGTTATGACCTAGTGTCTGCTACAAAGGCTTTAATCCTAGTTCTCTATGCTCTCATCTATAAAACAAGCTGGCTGGACATGAATAATTCTGATTTCTCCAATGCTCACCATGTATTCACACTGCAACATAGCTATTATTATGTTTCATTTACAGACAATAAACTGAAATTTAGAAATGCTAAGCAACTTTCCCAAAGTCCAAAGATACAAAACCAATGACTGGAAAATCTAGAGTTCCAATCTGGAGTATATGATGCTCTTAACTGTATTAAACTACATCTTTTATAGGACCTGTATAGGACATTACTTTCTGTAATTCACTGAGAAAGGAATGAGCTAAGGTATGGAAGAGTACTAATAAATTATAGTGCTGAGTTGTTAGAGTAATGTTTCTTACACTGATAATTTGCTTTAAAGTGATTTACACATAATTTTCTCATTGTAGTTTAAAATTAATTATCAAAGGAAGGACTGCAGAAAGATTCCCCATAATGGAACAAAAATGTGAAATATACTTACAGGCTCTCCCTGGCGTGCAGCTGAAATTACACGTGGAGGAAAACTCCCTGAGCTGCTGAAACATAATCCCCCTGTCTTCATAAATAAAGAAGGAAGAAATACTTTGTTTATGGAAAAGAATGAGCAAATGAATTAAAAATATATACTTTATCAACTTGATTATCCTTACTAAAATGTTAGGTTCCGAACATTCACAGGACCTGCTGGCATTAATGAATGTTGGTTCACATCGGACACATCTGTTCAATATAACAAAAATAATTTTTAACATGTTAGTGAGTTACATTAAACCTAATTTAATTAAGAATTTGTTTTCCTAAATACTGGATTAGAACAGATTCATTCAGCTAAGCAATTACTTAAGCAAATATTAACACTGATTTAAATAATTTTATACCACTCTTTGCGTTATAAGGTAACCTATAAACAAATAAAATTAACCAACAATAGAAGATTATATTTGGAAATATAATGAATGAATACACTAAATAGCAAAGAAGGTAAAGTCAATCAACCAACAAAAAACCCCAACAAACTCAATATAAATGAAAGTAAGTCCATTTTAAGTAGTTATAGCAAATATACTTTCCTTATCTGTTACAAACAAAAAGGCAGCATAAGCTGAAAAGCTGAGAGTATATATATTTCTTCACCAAACCTACAACCAGTACTGTTCATCACTTCTGTTTATTTTAGGAGAATCCTTCCTATTTTCCATTAAGGAATGAGATGGAAGGAGGGAGGACACTGGGGGAGTGGTAACTCTGATGGATTTATATGGACATTCATGCAAAGGAAGATGATATAAAATGATTAATGTAACATGATATTAATAAAGTCAGCCTCTAGCAATACTACTTACGTGTTTCCTAAAGCACTGGCTGTAGTAAAAGAGTTTTCATTTCCATCACAAAGCTCACAAGTTGCTTGAGATAACAATGATCCATTAACATCTCTTTCCACTACAGAATTCAGCAGCAAAATTAAGGTGTAATTCATAGTGAGCACATAAGCTTTATATTCTTAGAAAATATCTAATCAAATTTACTTGTAATTATTAATGTAATAATACTCAAAACACATTATTTACATAAAAGGCATGTCAAGGATCTCTGTAAGATTAGAAAAATGAAGCCTTCTCCATTTCCACATGAAAAAATACGGAAACTAATTTTCCAAGTAATCATTAATAATGACTCAATAATATTTTTTCCTCAAAAATTTTCTTACCTTTTTCCTGTCATACAGGGATGGGGGAAAAAAGAATTTTCATAGATTGCTGCCAAGTTTCTATAACTTGGATGGTTTTTAATAATGTCTATTAAAGTTTTAAATTCATGTGCTTTACACAGTACCACAATTTCATTTTTAGATACAAAACAAAAATACTTTATGTGTGTGTAAGTTATACTCACTGAAACATTATTTGTTAGAAAACAATATGAATAGCTAAACATCAAAATGATGATATATGCATATCATGAAATACTACAGGATAGATTAAAAAGAATGGTGTAGACCTAACATAATATTGTTGGCTGAAATAAGTATGTAACAAAATAATATTTGGAATATGAAATACTGATTTCTTATATAATACTTCTATTTCTTGTGGGTACCATGCATATCATTATGACAAAATAGGAAAAAAATTCTAGAAGGAGACACACACCCCTAAAACAGAAACAATTACTTTGGGGTTAAGAAGCAGTGGAGACTCAGCATTGGGAAAAAAGGTCAAGAAGGACTTTAGGTGTATTCATAACGTTGTAAGGTTTTGCATGGGGCTACAAAATATTTTTGAGAAAAGTAAAGATGAACTTGTTCCTCACAGAGTCATCTCCCTCAGTAAATCCAACTCCATTTGAACATTTACTCAAGCCCCAGTCCTGCAAGTTTCCTCTTCTCACACTTCACAGTAAAAATAAAAATTGAGCTGGGCATGATGGTGCACATCTGTAATCCTAGCACTATGGAAGCCTGAGGCAGGAGGATTGCAAGTTTGAGTCCCACCTGGGCAACTTAGGAGACTCTACCACAAAATAAAATAAGAGGGCTAAGAATATAACTCTCAACATGAAAGCTCTGGGTTCAATCCCTAGTACAGAATGAACAAATGAATGAATAAATAAATAAATAAAATTTGAAATAAATGAATCTACAAATCCTGTCAACTCTCTTGTCAAAACTTATTCAGAGTGGACGGAGCTCTTGAGAAAGGAACTAAATCGTGAGAGGAAAAAGAGCAGCATATAAAAGTTTGTAGAAGCACGCTCAAGGCCCAGAGTTCAACACCCAGCACAAAAAATACTCGAAGAATACACGCAACAAAAATGTTTTATCTACGACCATTGGAAAAAAAAAATTAAAAAAAAAAAACTTATTCAGAAACTGAATTATTCTACTTCCACAATAAATACTGTGGATCAAGTACCATAATCTATGACCTGGGATTTTTGTAACAGCTTCTTAATGGGAGTGCTGCTTCCATGCTCCATGCAGAAATATAAATAAGCCTTTTAAAAGCTAACTAGAATCAGGTCGCTTCACTGTGCACAACATACCAATGGCCTTCTGTCTCTCACAGTGTCATTTCCAAGGCTGTCATCATGGACTACAAGCCCTACAAGATCTGCTCAGCATCACCCTCAACTTTTCAGATTCATCTGCTTCCATTTTCCTCCTCCTTTGCTTCAACCACATCAGTGTACTTCCTCAGCCTCGGATGCACCAAATATGCTACCATCACTGGACCTTAGCTCTCAGTATTACTTCTGTTTATCGTGATGTTCCCCAGTCATCTCAGGGCTCCGTCCCTCATTCCCTTCAAGTTTCTGCTCAGATGTCACCTTTCCTGAGAGGGCTTCCATGATCATCTGTGGTGGACTGACTAATGGGCAACTTGTAACACACAGCTGAACTGAATCAGCATAGTCTGAGCATGGAGGATCCACCTGAAGATTGTTACCAACAGCCATAAAAAGAGAACTGGAGGGGAAGATCTTGGCCTATTGATTTCCTAGGAGAAGCTTGCTGCGGATGGTTTTCCAGATGCAAACTAGGCTGTTCGCATCGGAGGAGGAGCTTGGGGCCTCACTGTCACTGGGAATAGCTGCTGTTTTCCTCAGGGGAGCTCTGATCTTTACTGTGAGCCTCACTTCCTGGCTCCAATGTGGATCCCTCAGCTTGGTGGCACAAATCCTTCATTCACCAGCACAGATTTTCTGGCTTCCACCCCTGGCCTTTGGGCCTTCCAGATGCAGATCCTCAGTACAGACAAGCATGAGACATTGCTGTGGGCTGCAGGCCACTGGATGGACTCAAGGAGGACACTGCCTTGGACTCTAAGCCTTTAGCTGGACTTGTGTGGGAAATTGCTGGCATCTAGGCCCTCAGCTGAATCTTTTGGGCTTCTAGTGTGTGGTTAATCTCTTATACTCCTTTGCATTTGACTTTTTGGGTAATTATCATAAAATAATCTTATAAGTTATGTGTCTTGTATTTAATGTGTATTCCCTTGCCAAATCCTGTTGACTACAACATCATCCATGTAAATTAACATCCTACTCTCTCTCCTTTGCTCTGCACTACTGAGAATCTCAAGGACATGACAGAAGCCTCTAAAATAGCAATACTGTTTTCGCAACTGTCCCCTAATCTCATGGGGCCATGAGGTGCCAGAGAAAGCAGCAAAACAAAAATCCCAAAATGTTCTTTCTGACTCTGACCCACAAAATTTCAAAAACATCTGAAGGATTATAAGGTCAACAACATGGTTAGAGTAATGGAATATGATGAGTGGTTTGTTATATAAGATTTCACAGGAGTTTTATATTCTTCCAGTGACTAGTTGGCTTATACGTGTAGCTGATATCAAGTGTACTTGCATGCACTTTATCTTGGTATAAATTTTTACTGTTCAATGGTCACTACTAGCCACTTGTGGTTATGGAGCACCTGAAATGTGGCTCATCAGAACTGAAATTTCAAACACTTAGTAAAGGAATGAAATGTTTCATTAATAATTATTTACCTTGATTACTTTTGAAATGTTTTACATACTAGTGGGTTAAATGAAATACATCGTTAAATTCATTTCATCTGTTTCTTCTTACCTTTTCGTTGGGGGGTGGTTTGAGACAGGGTCCCACCACACAGCTTAGGCTGACCTTGAACTCACTATGTAGTCCAGGCTGACCTTGAACTTGCAGCGATCCTCCTGCCTCAGCATCCCAAGTGCTGGGATTAGAGGTGTGGGCTACCAAGCCTGGCTCTTTTTAATGTGTAGATAAGAAAATTAAAAATTATATATTTGGTTTGCCTTATATTTCTACTGGATGGCATTTAAATAAATGTCAGCATATTTGTCCTTGGGAGTTTTTAATTCCAAATTTATAATTTAATCTCATTTACTTTCATCTTCCCTTAATCCTAAACATTTTTTAATACTAAAAGTGTTGGTAGAGATAACACATCTTGAAATGTAATAAATTTCAAATTGCCATCCAACCCATCCCTAAGAATTTTCCTTAGGCCCATCCGTAAGAATCCACTCCCCAACTGTGAGAGTCAAGTTAACCTTTTCAATGGAGGGAACAGTGCTAATAAAACTACTAAAAATCAGTAGTATGTATGAATGTAATATTTTTAAAACTTCTTAAATATTTATCAAGCCAAGATTCCCAAGCCAAGGTGGGGAAGGACCTGGTTATCCATAAGTCTGAGGACTAGGGGGAAAACACATCCAGCGGCCTCCACTTCCCAACAACTCAGTCACTCTCGCCCTCCCGGGATCTAACCTCCATCCTCAGCAACTCTATGAAACTGCAACTCTAGCACCAGTGATTCCTGGATGGACAGACCATGGTTCATCCAACCAATGTCCTCTTGATAAATTTTTAAATTGTTTACAATCTTTGTCTTAGTAAAGATATTGCAATTAAAAAAAACACACATTGGCTGTGTGTAGTGGCACCCACTTGTAATCCCAGCACTCGGGAGGCTGAGGCAGGAGGATTGCTGCAAGTTCGAGGCCAGCCTGAACTACATAATAAGTTCAAGACCAGCGTGCAATACATAGCAAAACCTTGTTTCAATAAATAAATAAATAAATTAATTAATTAATTTTTAAAAAACATACATTTACTTCTTCAGTGTATATGAACAAGAAATTTCTAGCTGATGGATTGCTGGACAAAGATGACCTGCATTTTAAACTTTGATAAATATTGTCAATATGTTCTCCAAAGAGATTCCACTAGTTTAAAATACCCCAATAATATACGAGTATTTCTCTTACAAATACATTGACAAGGTTGAAAAGGTTTAATAAAATCTTTAGGTAAAAATAAAATTTCATTTTAGTTTTAATTCACATTTTGGATATTATTTTTGTATCTAGGAAACTTTAGTGTTTATAACTTTTAGTAGTAATTACTTTGGCTCTTTCTTTCTTTCTTTCTTTCATTTTTTGTGGCACTGGGGATTGGATCCTGGGCTTTTGTATTGAGCCATATTCCCAGGGCTTTTTACTTGTAGACAGGGTCTTACTAGGTAGCTAAGTTGTCCAGGCTGAGCTCAAACCTGCAGTTCTGCTTCAGCCTCCCAGAGTGCTGGTATCACAGGATCCCTTTAGGTTTTCTGAACAATGCACCTGCAAATAACGATTTTTTTTACCTTTTCCTTTTCAATGATTACATTTTTCCCTCTTACTTGAGTGCAATAGTTTTCATCCTTTCCCTGTCCCGAAATCAACAGGAATGCTTATAAATTTTCCCTGTTAAGCATTACGTTGGCTTTTGAGTCGAGACATACATGTTTTATCATATTATGCTAAGGAAGAATCCATCTAATCCTATTCTAGTAAGAATTTTTTTTTAACCAAACAGGACATATTTTCTACGTAATGCCTGCTGATGTCTTACGCATCGCTATATTTTGCACAAAAATAATTTTTAAAAATACTACCAAGTAATCACTGAGCTATTTAATATTCTTTTTTTTTTTGGTACCGGGGATCGAGCTCCGGTCTTTGCGCTTGCGCAGCAGGCGGCGGAAAAAGTTAATATACTTTTTTGTTGGTTGGATCGTTGGTTTTTGAGGTAGGGTTCACTCTGGAGCCCAGACTGGCCTTGAACTCATGACCATAATGAGACAGCTTCCCAAGTGCTGGCTACAGGGTCCTCAACCATGCCCGGACTTAAATTTATGCTCTTTACAATTCATCACCATGATCTTATAAAGAAGCTAATTCTTACCTAAAATATGGCCAGCGGGACAGTGGCATTTTCCTTCTGCAGTTAAGCCACTAGGGCAAGAAATGCAGTTCCAGCCATCTTCAGTAACACCATTCTGAATTAGAAACAATTTTTCTCCTTATTAATTAACTTTCTTCTGAATCGAGCATGTAAGTTCAAACAGCCGTAACAGTATGTAATTTGCAATATATATTCAAGTAAATCATAATATATGAACCACAGAAAAATTCCTTAGATAGCCAATTCATACTTTATATTACAAAATTAAGCTGTAAGTTTATACTATTTAGTGATTATTAATAAAAGATAAACTCAGTAACAATTCTTTGTTCTTCAGTTCAAATGGATTTTTGCTTTCATAATTAATTTTGACATTCAGTTTTTCCATTTACAAATACAAAACACAAAAATATTCAACAGGATTGAATCAACAGAGTCAGTTAATAGTTCAGGCTTGTATGTTCTAAAATAGTTATTCTAATTTTTAAAATTGAAGTACATTAGCTTTATAAATTAAGCTGTGACTCAAAATGGGTAAATTATCATGGTATATAAATTACACATTAATTTTCAAATATTGTGAGAACAGTTCCTTTTATTCATTAATAATTTGTACTAGTAAAGGTTTTTGGCAAACTTCCACATCATTCAAAATTGAGCTTATTATATGGTTTAGGAAAAATAGGAACAATAATACAATAATTATAAATATGTGACCAAAATAGAGAACAATGATAAAAACAGACTAATGCCACAAATTATCTTAAATTTTGATTGAAAAGAGTAGACTTACCAAGAAATGCTCTTATATATGGCATTAGTCTTAAAAAGGATTACTTAAAAACTAAAATAACTTAATAATGTTACTGAAAAATAAGTCCACCCTGTCACCATTTTTTATTATCAGCTTTTTGTCATCAGTGATTCAGCTACTACCAACAATTCCAATATAACGTAAATATCAAAGTGATAATCAGACCTATAAATAAAATAGCTTTAAATTAGGACATCAGGGAACGTTATATTTAATTCCCAGATTTAATTTTTTTTAAAATATGACAATGAGAAGGAATATTACTATTAAAATTGAACTGCCAGAGACTCCAAATTATCCAAAATGATTGAAAAATGTATTTCTACTAATTGAGAATTATTCTACATAGCAAGTATTAATTTCCCCAAAATGACATAACAAAATGACTAACAAAAGAGCAAGACATTATTTAACTATTTATCAATCCAATTGGCATTACATGAACTTATTTTTTGTTTTGTTTTGAGACAGAGTCTCACTTTGTAGTTCAGGCTGGGCTTGAACTCATTGTGTAGCCCAGGCTGGCTTTGAATTCACAGCAATCCTCCTGCCTCAGGCTCCTGAAGTGTTGGAATTATGGGCATGCACCACTATCCTTAGCTTACATGAATTTATTTCACGTTAGAAATCATCATGAACCTAGATTACCATATAACCTACTATTCATATAGTAGGTATAAGATACTGAACACAATTTGTACCAAAGGATATATATATCTTCAATTGCTCTGTACATGTACTATTCACCTTTCTTTATAACTGAGTTATTCAGTGAGGAAAAATAAAAATACAAATTTTCACAGATTTGTAGAGTTTCTTAAAGTCAGATTTAGAAAGTTTTTTTCCATATGAAATTTTGCTTAAAATTTCATCCATCTCCCAAAATTTACTCTAGTAAAACTAAAGTTAATTTAATAATTTTAAAGTTTGTGGGCTGGGGATTTAGCTCAGTGGTTCCGGCGCCTGCCTTGCAAGCAGAAGGTCCTGAGTTTGATCCCGGTACCAAAAAATAAATCAATAAATAAAGTTTGTGAGGAATATTAGACTAAATATTATATTGAAGTTTTAAAAATAAAGAGGTTTAATTTACTCCTTTTTACAGTAAAATGATTTTAAAATAAGATCTCCATACCATGTTTTCTGGACACTTTTTACAAATAATGGCAGGTCCTCCATTATTAGAAATCATCTGAAATCCTGGTAAACACACACATGAGGTTCCTAAAAAGAAAGGAGCCAATTTTGTCCTTGATAAATAAAAGTAGAACTCCAAGACAATCAATCTTAAGATTTTCAGAAGCAGTAGTGGATAGTGGTTAATAACAAGATGCAAGAACTAGTACTGTCTGGGTTTAAATACAGAAATGTACTTCTCGGGTTCCAACATTAGTTCTACTAAGCTGAGTGACACTGAGCTAGTTACTGAACCCTGTGCCTTGGCTGCTTCTTCAGTGAAACAAAAAAATAACTACTTGCCTCACAGGATTAGCGTGAGTTCTGAATTAGTTATTATATGCAAAAGTCTCCCTGGGTCTGGCACACAGCTTGTATTACATTGCTACTATTTTAATTTCAAGTATAACTAAACTATCAAACTACTGAACTCTTAAAACTATTAACTGCTATAGGAAATTTTGTATTTCTATGTGGCTAAATCATATGTGAACATTCAGTGAATTAAAAATTGCCAAAACTTTATTAGAAAAGAAAATAAATCATTGTTCTCTATTTGGAAAGCCAGTAAATGTTTTAGGAAATTACTACTGAACTGGCTGCATAGCAAGGACAGCATTCTCTGTGTAGTACATCCATAGCAATCTGTGTAGCACAATGCAAACAATATCTAGATTCATAATTATTATACTAGTATCTTACATTTTAGAGCTTGAAATGCTTTCTCAGTCACATTTCTTTACCGAAACAACCTGATCTGGCTTGGTCAATGACTTAAATGAGGATAAATCAGATTGAAGGTGACAGAAAGTTAATACTGTATCAGTGATGGGAAACCTTTTAGAGCTTTCAAAGCTACAAACAGCCCACTGCAGCATGTGTGTGTAAGTTAGCCACCACTGCTGGATGATTGAGACTGAAAACACCTCAGACTTCAATATACAGGAAAAACTTATTCTGAGCAGTTTATTGCACATTTTAGGGGGTAAATTAAGTTAATCTAAAGACTTTAAGAGCAGTCAGTAACATTCAACAATAACAGGGATAAGTTCTAAGAATTCTATTATAGAGGCAAAATTATACTGGAGATACAGAGTTAGAGACTGAGGGGGGAAAAGACATGCGATCTCCCAGACGGGTGACAGATTTCACAACCTCTTCTGGGATTCAATTTCCTTATGAGTACAATGAAAAGATGGCTCTGATTGTGCTTAAAGCCTCTTCCAGCTCTAAATTTCTGGGATGGAAAAAAGCAAGACAAAGAACTATCAACATTTACAAGCGTTAGTTTGCATTTCCTCCCTAATCTTTCCTGTCATCTACACCTCTCTACCTCAGATTACTTCTTTTCTATTTATTTTCTACCTTTGATAGGCAGCTTTCTAAGTACTGCACTACAGACTTTTCCCATACATCAGGACTGGGGGATTGACCCTAAACGTAGGCGAGCAGGGTAATGGACTCCGGGTTCCCCTACCACTTTAGTGTGTAAAGTGGAGTCCTCTTAGGAAATCTTAAGTTCGGCGGCTACGTTTTCTGAAGCATTCCTTCTACAAACGAAGAGGTCGAGGCCTGGGGATAACCAAGGTGGGAGTGTTACGTTTGCACTCGTCTCACCTCGAGCATCCTGCTTCTGGTTGGCTCCACACGAGACACAGGACAGCGCCGAGATATCGAAGTACTGGTTGTGGCTGCATGTCTCTGGCTGCTGGAAAGGTAAGGAGAAGGTGAGAGCCTGTGAGACGCGAGGGAGGACCAACATGAGGAATGCAGTCAGAGCCTTAGCGGTTAAAACAGACCAAGCCGCCATTGCCGCCCTAGCCCCACCAAGCGTTTCCATGGTGCTGAGGCCAGAGACAGCGCAGTCTCCAGTGCCCCATCAGCCTCTGCGGCGACACCGCTGAGCTGATTGGACAACTCGGTTACGGAAATCCTTGCCGGCGCTCCTTAGTTGCTAGGTTACCAAACCCGCGGGAAGGTGGCTGGTTTGTTACATTTGAAAGCTCTAAAAATCCGCGAGGTTAACGCTGGAGTCAGACGGCTATTTAAAAGGTATATTTTTTAAACTCTGGGACTCAATCTTACTAGGGCGTGAAATCAATGGAAGAGGGGCTGGAAGCAATATCACACCAAAGAAAATATAATTATGTAACATTACAAGTATCTTTTCGCCGGGAGTGGTGGTTCATGCCTGTAATCCTAGCACTCGGAAGGGTGAAACAGGAGGATCGCTGCGAGTTCGAGGCCAGCCTGGGGTACATAGTGAACTACATAGCGAGACCCTGTGTCCAAAAAAAAGATACTTAAGTAATTACATCAGAATTTAACCAGTCTAATTTTCAGAGAAGACATGTCATATATTTTGTAAATTTTCAAAAACCCACTTTGAGGGGTGGGGGAGTCGCTCAGTCTTAAGAGTGATTGCCTAGCATGCCCGAGGCCTGGATTTGATCCCCAGTAGAGCAAAACAAACAACAAATAAACAGACCTCCATAAATTTAAAATGTGTAATGCTGGAGGATTACCATGGGTCAAGAACTGAAAAAACAAAAACATTATCCTTTTTATTTTTAACTTTGTTTTGAGCATAGAAAATTATGTACATAAAATAAGATCATTTCGATTGTTTTTGTCAGGTAAAAGGGCCGAAAACCAAGACCAGACCAGGCCACAACAAGCCTTTATTAGGGGAACAGATCTGCCAAGATGTCTCCGAACAAAGGAGAGACAAAAGCAATATGGCCAGGACAGCAAGTACCTTTTATAGGAGCGCGGGTGGGGCTTGTAGGAGCTGAGGTGGGGCTGAGTGAGGTAGTGGCTAGGGGATGGAGGAGCCGGTGACGTCACGAGGTAGTAGGTGAGCCAGTATTAGGTTACTCTCCAGATAGGAACAGGGGCATACTGGGAAGAAGGGTTTGTTCTTTGGTGGGAGCAACCATTTTGGCGTGACGTCACACAGGGGAGGGGACAAGGCACAATAGGAAGAGGGCAGCTACCATACATAACAGCTGCTGAGGTAGTGGGAGACCTATCAGTTTTTAAATCAAATTTACACATACATGGATATTGTTTTTCAAGTAGACATCCTTGGAGACTGTTAGCTCCGACATATTTTAGAATTGCCTTCATAGCCAGTTAATGGTCACAAAAGAAAAACTTAATGCTTAAATCTTACTTTGTTTTATTTAATTTTGTTTGTACAACTGTTATATTTTTTCTTTCTTTCCCATGAAATCACTTGTTATATTTTTTAAGCTACCTTATTTATCAAGAGTAACTTGAAATGGCTTTTTGCTTTCTTTAAAAAGTGCAAATTTTGTAATAATGTGATTTTTTTCCCTGTTAAGGTGAGCATATTCTCAATGCATCTAGAAAATGCATCTAAGGAAGTTGGATACATTTAACTTTAACCACCATTAGGGCTTCCTCAAAAGACCAACACTGACCAAATCACTAGTATCTATGACACAACAAGCGTATTTTCTGAAAATTATTCTTAAAAGAGAATTCTAAAAAATATTTTTGAATAATTAATGTGTTGTTGGAGTGGAAATTTAAAGAGGAAATAACTTATTTTTATGGATTTAAAAAAATACATGACCATATAAATGTTAATGAAAACTAAGAAAGGATGTGGGCAGAATAATTGGGATTAATCTGCAAAACCTTCATAGAGGCAAGTTTTAACTAGGCTTCCTTGATGAAATGTTATACCATTATATACTCTGTGGCAAGGATCAGGATATTTACTCACTGCTTACTATGTTATTAAGCAATAAAAAGAACGCACATTTATGATGGTGTGTGTGTGTGTGTGTGTTCCACTCCTTTCACTGTGCTAGGTGCTTGGCAACATTAGTCTTAACTCTTCATAACAACATTTTGAGGAAGTATTATCCATTATTTAGAAAAATAAGAGACTTAAAAAATTAAATTTTAGGAAGTGATGGAACTAGAGTTTGTTATTCTTCAAAACTTGTCATTTTTCAGTGCAGTAAGTGGCTCCTAAATATCAATAGAAATAGAAAAATTCTGACATTCTACTTTTTAGTGCATTATAAGTCATATACTGTGGAATTTTGTCTAAGGTCTTCGAACACCACATCTTACAAAAGTGGCCCCAGGAGCTGGAGACTTTATCTATAGTAGAAAGATTAGAAGTAAACAAATATGGTTAAGTTTGAGATAACTGTAGGTTCATTTGTGTAAACTGCCTACAAGGATAGCAGAAAAGAAATGTTAGCTAAAGCTTTTAAGCATACATTTGAGACAATATCATTAGAGGGGTTTTTTTTGTAAGTAACCAAAGTCCAGGTAGTTTAAGCCAGTTCATAACAGTTCAAACAAAAACAAACATAAACCTGGAGGCTGTTGATGTTCCTTCAGTGATACTAGGTAGTTATCTCTGCAATTCTTGTGGCTTTTCTTTCTTACTGCAGTGTGACTTCCATATACCAGATAGCAACATTCAAATCTCAAACAAGAAGGAAAGGAACTGAACCAGAAATGTTTCTTCTGTTTTCTTAATCAAGAAAGCAAATTATTTATGCCATGTATTGTGTTAAACTCTTTACCTTCAATTTCATTATTGTTAACAACCTAATGAACAGGGAATATAATTGTTTTCATTTATCAAGATTAGAAGTGTCCAATATTATTCAGTTAAGATAAGAAACAGAGATAGAGGAAGAAATTTGGAGAATGTGGTTTAATGATAGCTTAGAAAGAAGTGTACCAAAGAAAGTGAGAGAACAGGTTCAAAAAAGATAGCACATACTTTTTGAACACCTGTTGAGATAAGCACTGCACCGTGCATTACCTTACAAAATTTATCTACTAAACTATCTTCTGAAATATGCACTGTTATCATCTCTTTCTATAAATAATTAAATGGAGGCAAGAATTTGGTCTTTACCAAAAACCCCTACTTAAACCTTCAGGTAGAAATTTGTAGAAACAAACTGAATTCTGTCCCTTTGGCTGAGGGGGCTGCTTAACTGCAGTACTGTGTCTCCTATAAATGCTGCAAAAAGCAGGGGTGGGGGTAGGGGGTAGGAGGTGAAAGAGAAGGCTGAAAATGCGGTAAAGGTCTTTGGATTTGGCAACTGGATGACTGATCATTAGTCACCTTTTGGAGTACAGTATCATTACACTGGTTGGGGTAGAAGAAAATCATACAGCAGTAGTGAGAAAAAGCAGGTGCCAGATAAAAACTATTTTGAGAAGTTTGGCTTTGAAAGGAAAACAAAAGCAGTGAATGAGCAAAATAGTTCAAATATTTTTAAGGATAAGAGGTAATATGTCTATAAGCAAAGAGGTACTGATGAGTAAGGGGAGATTAAAGATAAAGAGAAATAATTGATTTTTGTCTTGAGTAAGAGGGTGTCAAGGACTGTGATGAAGAATGGGAGGAGGCCCTTTCCAGGGGAAAAATAATTCTTAGCATCTGAGAGAAAAGAGAGATCAGTGAGGATATAAAGAAATCCGTGGTAAAAGCGGAGAAGTCAAACACGATCAGTTCTTTTCGTAAGTACTTTGGATAAATGTAGGAGATATTTTGAAAAGAGTGAATAATTGGAAGGGAAATCATTTGGCAATGAAAAATTGGTAGTAAGTCTATCTTGCCTCTAAGACTAAATTATGTTGGAGGGGGAGCAGGTAAGGGGAAGGGATAGGGAAGGCCTAGGTTAGAGATGGCAATTTGAGGAGATAAGTTTGATTGCCTACTAAGACAGGGAACTGTAGCAGAAAATGAGTTTATAAGTCTAGTGCTTGACAAGGAGGTTGGGAACAGAAATCTGTAGCTGTTCCAATGGCTACTGTGTTTAGACTCTCCAAACTGAATTGAGAGGTCTAATTACCTGGAAACAGTGCTCAGAAAGTAGTTCATTCTTTTTGCAGGGAGTTAAATCATTTTTGAAACACTTATTGAGCACTTCAATGACAGACATTTTCAAAAAGAAGAGTGCTTCCCCCTCAGGGACCTCACAGTATAATAGAGAAGCAGATATGGAAACAGATCAATAAAATGTGTTGAGATAACTTCTCTAGTGGAGACCATAGAACTGGAAGATCAGTGGAAAGGTCACAGAGGAGGAAATATGATAAAACAGGACAGGCAGAAGGACCATATGGAAAAGCCAGGGGCATAAAAAGGCAGGCACATTGGTGAGTGACATGTACTTCAGTTTCCCTGTTGTATAGGTTATGCCTGGCCAATGACAGGAGAAAAGGGTAGGACGATAGGAAGGAATAAAAATGAAGGCTATTGATGCCAATATTTGTCTATCATGATTTCAAGCTTAAGATTTTTAAACAAGGGAATAATATGAACTTTATACTTTAGAAAATATCCTAGGGAAAAGTATGTGGAAATTTCTAAAGAAAACCTGAGACAAAGTGAGCAAATGCTGTCCTTGTAGATGCTGAAAGGCTATGGATGGCAGCCAAAAATTGTCTGATGCTAAAAGCATTCACTAGGGTGGGTAGTACTGCAGTTAAGGGAAAACATCTGGGGAGCTATCAGACTTGTTCAGACAGAGCCACAGAATGGCCATAGATCAGTGTGGCTGTTTCAGGGTCTACTGTTGTGCTTTTCCAGAAATAATTTTCCCTATTTTCTCAAAACTCATTAGATTTTGAGGCTAACACACTACATGTACAGAAACTGTTCAATAACAAGAATACCATGTGGTTATATCCAAATTACCTTAATCTGATTTTTTTTTTTATAATGGTATGGTCATCTGAAAAAGGCACGGAGCAAACTAGAAAGACATTCACTAGAGTGTCCTATTTGGAGAAAGTCTGTGACCAGGAGTATGGTCAGTCCAGGACAATGCGGGAGACCATGAGAGACTGGTAATGCCTAGCATGCTGTTTGAGGGACAGGGTCTTACCTGAGCAAACTTTGGCCAGGTGAGTACTACAGTAAGTGCTCATTAAATGATAGCTGTTATTTTTGTTAGGATGGATGGGAATGCCTACAGATAGTCTTAACTGAGGATCACTTTTTGAGATGAGGTAACTACTCATGTTCCCTTTCCATGCTTAGCAAACTGATAATTTGACTTCATGTAGAAAGCATATACAGACCAGGAAAGTGTTGTTCAGCTTCAGTTGATCTCCAGTTTGCTTTGCTAATGTTTCTTGTGTGTGATACTGATAACAATGATATGGTGGAATATTGCTGTGCATGTTTGTTTAAAGGGAAACTGCCTTGGGCTCAGAATCTTCTTTCTGTATAATACAGAGTAGTGGTCTCTGGAAGCAAACCATGAGGGTTTAATTCCAGGATTTATGTTGTACTACAGAATTTATGTGACCTTGGACAAGCTATGTAATTTTCTATACCTCGTTTTCCCTTATCTGTAAAATAGGAAAAATAGTCATAAGACTAAAATAAGGCACAAAACTTGGCATACAGTAAATAGTAAATAAATGTGAGCTTTTTAGGCCAGGTTCCTCAGCCTGCAAGGCCAGGACCAAACTGGATTAGCAAAATCATATCTACTCAAGGAATCCAGGACCCACAGGTAACACCCATGGCTTCTCTGTGGGTCACCTTGATGTTTGAAACAAGTCACTAATTCAATAGTTTCAGATAGTTACATTACCAACATTTGCATTCCAACAACCCTAAGAGGTGGGTACTACTATTATTCCCATTTTAGGTAAGGAAACTGAGGCACAGAGAGGCTAAGTCATTTGCCCAAATGAGTAAAAGATGGCCCTAATTCTGGTTACCATTTTTTTTGTTGTTCACTCAAACTACCGCTTCTTACAGTTATGTTAATAATTTAAGAATCAGCATTTTGCTGTGAATGATATAGGGAGTATGATATAGGGATGATATATGGACCTCCAAATAATCCAAATAATATGAGGGAAATATTACGACTTCCAACCTGCTAAATGTCCGATATGCCAAGTTTATGTTCTCTAAAATCGAATAATGAATTCTAGGAACAATGGAGGTTAAGAGGAGGAAGTAATTATTGAGAGAAAGAGCTTTTGTCTAGGAGAGACCGAAGCTGCCTGTCCAGAAAGTGGGTTGCCCACAGACTGTGTTTCTCAAAGGAGCTTTATAGAGCAAAGCCACCAGGTGGGGCCTGGTACAAGGTAGGACAAAACTATAGTCAACTAATAAGATTACGAGTAAAGTCACTTAGGTAATATTGATTAGATGGGGATCAAATGGGGAAGCAAGTGACATAGCAAGAGTACTGGGAAAGAACAAGCATTTTCCAGAAAGGAATGGGCTAGGGAGGTTTTAGTTCCCCACCCAAGGTGAAGGATGCGGTCAGTCACTGCTGTTCAGCCCTAGGGCAAGTATGTAGGTGTAGTCAAGTCTCTCTAATTTGAAGCCTTCAAAGTATGCACCTTTTAGCCACAGTTGTGATGTATTCTTATCTTCTCCATTGACTTCTTCCAGGGCCCAGCCCTGACTGCCTATAACATTTCTAATTTAGTTGTGTACAATAAAAGGAGGACTCCAAACTCTTGTTTTTCTCTTATCTGTAACGTCATACAAATGTGGTTTCTGCCTTTTTGGTGAGTTTTGAGTCTATGGATAATTGCACTGTGCAGCCCAACATGGTGTGCTGCTTTGTTACTTGCATACAATAAAAGGAAACACAAGGTTGTTCACCAGCTATTATTCACAGCACATGCCTGTAATTGTGATTTTCATTTCTCAGTTTGCAGGCCTGGTCCATGTGTTCTCTGGTTTCAAAAGACCAGAAGATGGGAACCGGAAATTTATGAAGGTAATTCACAAAGTTATTAATGTCTGTAAGACTGATAAACATACATTTATTAAACCCCTAGGTATTGGCACCCTACCTGGTAAACATCTAAGACATTGAAATTAACCATGCCCTGGCCTTTTAGTTTACAAGAATCTTTCAGAAAATGCTAACGCCACACAGTGATTACACCACTGAAAGACAAATCAATTTTTATTTTTTCATCTCGTTCTTTAACTTCTGAAAAATGTGAACATTTGTTCTGCGTACTTTAACACTGATCTACTGCTGATTTTAATTACAACAACACCCAGTTGACTCCTAACTTGGCCTTTGAATCGCACCTCCAGAGCGAGGCTCCCGGGTTGGCTACCATCTGGGCACGCGCAGAAGCTCAGCCAATCCAGGGTGCCGCCTCCCTTCCCCAACCCTTGGGCGAGCGGGCGCGTGCGCTTGCGCGGCCGAGGCGCGGGGGGGTGGGTGGGGGGTTACGCTAGGAGAGCGCATGGGCAGACAAACTACGTTCGTTTGTTGGGACGAGAGGGGTGGGTGGGCGCCATCTTCCTCTGGGCTCGCAAAAGGCTCTACCTGAGCTACGAGGAGGAGTATCCCAGCTCCCGGCCTGGTGTCTGACTTGGCAGCAGCGGTGTGTGTGTGTGTCCCTTGCAGAGTGCAGAGCTGTGACCCTCGGGGCGTCTGGGGTGGGGAGGGGCTGGCGGCCGGGGCGGAAGGACGGGAAAAGGCGGGGCCGGCGGCCGCTCAGCCTCCGGCGTCGCTGCTGCTGTTAGGGCGCCTTGTTTCCCTGCTAAACACTGACTCTCCCTCTCCCGTCAGCCTCCATGTGGTGGTGTGTGTGCGCTTCCCCGTGATCTTGACAGTGAAGAGCCCGAAGGATTTCATAGGTATTGTTTTTCTTTGCTATGTCATCGTAGTCAGTGTCGGCCGGAGACCCGGATCGTTAGGCTTCAGAGGGGCGAAAGCGATTCAGTTAGATTCGGGGCCCGCTGACCCTATGGCGAATTAAGGTGCAGTGTTTCCCCTTGGGACGGCGCCGCAGAGAGGCAGGAGGTTGGGCGGTTCTGGTTAATTTGAAGGCTGATTTTGGCCGAAGGTCTGGCGACAGCATCGGATCCCACGTAGCACCTTCGGCCTGACGCAGAAGAAAGAAGCTCTGACCCCTGGGAGTGTGGACAAAGGCTGTGGGCTATAGAATGGATGTCTTCGAATGATTCCTATTTGACGGTGATGGATGCTGAGAGAAACTCTGTGCCGTGCGGATTCGTCTTCATTTTGGCTTTGGTTTTTGTTTTAACCATCTACGTTATAAAAGGCAGATCCTCAGTAATTTTGGACTGGGGTAGGTTATTTTTTGCAGGGGAAATTCACACATAGAATTTGAACGTGCTTCATCGTAACTTTGGGTTTCAAGAGTCACAGGCAAAGAGTAAAAGAATTTCCTCACCGTTTCTGGAAAACAACTTTTTACCTGCTATTATTTAAGTGAAAAGAATCTGAGATAACCCTTAAATTCATTCTCTCCCATTTTCCTCTCAGTCTTGATTAGAAGTTGCACATTTCGTATTTAGTTAAAACGGTGATTACGTGGGATTATCACTGAATAAGGACAGGAAAGTTATTTTAAGTGCGCATATCCTTGAGTTTTTAGGGATCCACTTCCTTTTTTTCATAGTTCTAACGGAGCACTGTGTCCTTAAACCTACCTAGCATGAAAAAAATACATTCATAACTACAAAAATTTTACGCGCACGGATTTGCTTTTGTGTGTGTTGTGTGTTTTGCGTTTTGTGTAATGTAATGTGTTAAGATTCGAATTTCTGGAGAATTTGCTTAAGGAAACAACATATTGGAACTGTAGAAATACCTACTTATTTTGAAAGCTAAAGCTATTCTGGAAGTGTTGTAGAGGGTAAGTGATAGATTACTATTGAAGGGCAAAGAGGTTTATGCATTAGTTAATGTTTACCTTTTTAAATAGCTTGAATTGGAATTCATGAGATTTGTGCTTATGAAACTTAGTTGAGATAGTTTTTAGTTAAGATACTTAGTTTTTGTGTTAGGAGAATATTTTTTGAATTTACTAGAGATTTTTTGAATTTCACATAATTGTTCCTTGAAATGTCTGTTAATTTTGCTTTGCTTGTAGATGAGCTTATGTTCTTTTAAATAAAAAAAAAAATCTTAGACAAAATGACATGTCTTACGCTGCTAAGATATTTTAATTTTTAAAAAAGTAGCTAAGACTGTTTACATAGGTGTCATGGAATTTTTAAGGTGCATAAGTATTCCAGAATCCAGTTATAGTTTTTGTTGCAGTGTTAGGTGCAGATACTGGTTTGTGAAAAAATTAGGCTTAAGCTTTTTTTTTTTGTGGTGTGCAGATATTTTTTGGATGTCACACGTGCCAAATAATTTCTTGATGCTTTTGATAGTTTAGCATTTAGTTTAATCTATGGAGCCTTTCTAAAGGAAAAGAAACCTTTCAAACCTCAAGGAGTATGTCTTCAGACCCCACTTTGTGGAACTGTGGTATTAGTTGTAAGGGGTGAACTAAAGCACCATTTATTTGCAGCATTAAAAACATACTAATTATTATTTTGGCAGGTCTTAATTTATTTGGTAGGACTTCCTTAAATATTGTTAGCATGAAAGTATTTCGGTGGAAGTTTCTTAAAAAAATAATAAATTGAGTTTTTCAGTAATGAATATTGGTAATACCGGTATTCCATATTGATGAATTTTAACTGTATTTGTACTTCTCTACATTGTTATTTGGGTTTCTTCAGTTGAGTGCAATATAGTTGTTTGAAGTAGAATAGACTTTTGGTATCATAAGCGCCTTTACCTCAACATTCTATGTTTTGCTTGAGATGAACTACTGTTTTAAAAGTATCAGATAAAGAGTGGTGTTAAGATTTGATTTTAGGGATATTGGAATACTTGGCTTAATTGTACTGGAGTCATCAAATTTGGTTCTGTGTTGGTAATATTGAGAATTTAAAATTGAATCCAAATGGTAGCCATTGGCTTGGATTTATTGCTTTAAAAATTAGAATTTTTATGTATTGGAATTTCAGGCTTTGATGTTTTCATGTCATTTTGAGCGGTTGCTTTGTTAATATGATATGGTCTTATATTTTGAAAAGGAGGAAACTGGCTAGAGAGTTGGATGTAAATATGAACTAGCTGTATGGATTTTGTAAGAAGGAAGTGATGAAGGTCTTTTTTTGTTTTAAATATGTTCTTGGTGTTTTTAAGTGGATATTTAATTGAACTTTTTTTAAGTGGATATAAAACTTCTGTATATATGCAAAAATGCATAGACCTTAAAGAGAATTCAATGAGCTTTGATAAATTTATGCACCCATTTATGTACCACAACAGAACTCAGAGTGCGTTACATTTCCCCTAGGCCTTTCTTCATGCTACTTCCAATAAAGGAGTAGTATCATTTCAGCACTTTTAAAATTTTTTAATACTTTGCAGATGTCTACTTGGATTTTGTACTTCCTTTTTGCAAAAGGATAATGAATTTCCTCTTGGAACGAAGAAGACTATTTTGTAATGTCCATAATTGTGGATCTTAAGTTGCTTCATTTTTGATAGGTAATTCTGAAATGAATATCCTAATCGAGTATTGAGATAATTACAGGGTTCAAAGATTAATTATATTTCATTTTCTTTCCACAGTTAAGTTGCTTTTACAGAATTAACAGGTCTCCAAGAAATAAAAAGAAAAGGTAAGACATCCAGAGCTTAAGGCTTTTCACAGAGGCTTGACGAAAATCATATGGATTAGTATATCCTGGTACTCATGGCTTTTGTCCTTTATGTCTGGCCAGCGATGCACTAGTGGTAGGCAACTTAATATCATGAGCAGAAATGATATACTGACCATAGATGGCTTTTCTAAATTTGTAAATTTAACTGTGGTTGGTAAAAGACTTTAATCTCACTTATATTTCAGTAAGATACATGTTCTAAATGAGTCTGAAAGTAGTTTGGTCTTGTTGTGAAGAAGCATTTGGCAGATTACCAAAGGAAGAGTTGATATTTTTGATGTTCTTTATTGTATACAATGGGTGATATGAAATTTTTTCAGGGTAGTTGGTTTATTTGTATATTTAGATGGGAGAAAGCTTATTCTTTGTTTTCTTTATAGATAAGATCACTATTTTTGTGAATTTGTATCTTGTTTTCATTTATAAATGCAGAAGGAAGCAGGAACCAGATAATTATTAAGCTTAGTTTGGGCTAAGGTACTTCAAAAATAAGACTTGCTATTATGTGTACCTTTTTGTCTGCAGGTCATTATTGCTGTGGTTTGAGCTCAGCATGGCTGTAGTCATCCGTTTACTGGGGCTTCCTTTTATTGCGGGGCCTGTGGATATTCGTCACTTCTTCACGGGATTGACTATTCCTGATGGAGGAGTGCATATAATTGGAGGGGATATTGGGGAGGCTTTTATTATTTTTGCAACAGATGAAGATGCAAGACGTGCCATAAGTCGCTCAGGAGGGTTTATCAAGGATTCATCTGTAGAGCTCTTTCTTAGTAGCAAGGCAGAAATGCAGAAGACTATAGAAATGAAAAGAATTGATCGTATAGGAAGAGGGCGACCCGGATCTGGGGCATCAGGGGTTGGCAGCCTATCTAATTATATTGAGGCCATGAAAGAAGATGAAAATAATTCTGGATATGGCTCTTCAGTTAACCAAGATGCTGGGTTTCATACTAATGGTACAGGTCTTGATGATTTAAGGCCAAGAAAGACAAGGCCATCGAAGGCCGAGAATCCTTATTTATTTCTACGAGGTTTGCCTTACTTAGTAAATGAAGATGATGTACGTGTCTTTTTTTCTGGTTTGTGTGTGGATGGAGTAATTTTCCTAAAACATCATGATGGCCGAAATAATGGTGATGCCATAGTAAAATTTGCTTCATGTATTGATGCTTCAGGAGGTCTTAAATGTCATAGAAGTTTTATGGGTTCAAGATTTATAGAAGTAATGCAGGGCTCGGAACAACAGTGGATTGAGTGTGGTGGAGATGCGGTTAAAAAGGGTGAAATTCCTATGAGAGCTGAAGAACATTCTCCTCCAAGAGGACTTAATGATAGACATTTTCGTAAACGGACTCATTCAAAATCTCCCAGAAGAACACGTTCTCGTTCCCCTGTTGGATTTTATGTTCACTTAAAAAATCTGTCCTTAAATGTTAGCAAAAGAGATTTAAGAAATTTCTTTAGAGATATTGATCTGACTAATGAACAGATTAGGTTCCTATATAAAGATGAAAAAAGAACAAGATATGCCTTTGTGACTTTCAAGACTCTGAAAGACTATAATACTGCTCTGGGTTTCCATAAGACTGTTTTACAACATCGTCCAATTCATATTGATCCAGTTTCTAAAAAACAGATGCTGAAGTTCATTGAATGTTATGAAAAGAAGAGACCGGGGGGGTCAATAGACAAAGAGAGATCTGGACATGTTTCACAAAAATACTCTCAAGAAGGATACTCTGGCCAGAAGCTGTGCATATATATAAGAAATTTTCCATTTGATGTTACAAAAGTTGAAGTGCAGAAATTCTTTGCAGACTTTTCTCTTGCTGAGGATGACATTTACCTGCTTTATGATGACAAAGGAGTTGGTCTGGGAGAAGCATTGGTGAAATTTAAATCTGAAGAACAGGCCATGAAAGCTGAACGTTTAAACCGACGAAGATTCTTAGGAACAGAGGTATTATTAAGACTTATATCTGAGGCACAGATACAGGAATTTGGTGTAAATTTCCCCTTGATGTCTACTGAGAAAATGCAAGCCCGTTCACAGTCACGTGACAGAGATGATCATTCCCATTTATTTGATTCAAAAGACCTATCAGTTTACTCAGTTGGGCCTTCTGAAAACCTTAGATATGAGCTAGAGGATTTGAGGCAACAGGATAACTTCAAGCATCCCCAGGGATATTTCCGACAGCCTGATAGACGCCCTCCAGAAGACTTCCGGCACTCTCCAGAGGACTTCAGGTTCTCTCCGGAGGACTTCAGGAGATCCCCAGAGATCTTTAGGCACCCTCGGGAGAAGCACTTCAGACGGCCTCCTGAAGAAGACTTCAGGCGCCCTCGGGAGGATGACTGGAGACGGCCTCTTGAGGACTGGAGGTGGCCACTGGAGGAGGATTTCAGGCAGCCCCCTGAGGAGGACTTTAGGAGGTCCCTTGAGGGAGATTTCAGACGGCCACCAGAGGAGGATTTCAGGCGTCCTTGGAAGGAGGACTTCAGGTGCCCTCCAGATGATGACTTCAGGCATCCTAGGGAAGAAGACTTTAGGAAGCCCACCCAGGAGGATTTCAGGCATTCCCCTGAAGATGATTTCAGGCGGTCACCCATGGAGCATATAAGACGGCTGCCCCAGGATCACTTCCGGCGACCACCATCGGAGCACCTCAGAAGGCCGCCTCCAGAACATTTCAGGCAGCCACCCCCAGAGCATTTCAGACGGCCACCCCAGGAACACTTCCGGCGACCACCCCAGGAGCATTTCCGGCGACCACCCCAGGAACATTTCAGGCGTTCCCGAGAGGATGATTTCAGGCATATGCCTGATGAAGACTTCAGGGGCCCTCCGGATGAAGACTTCAGGGGCCCTCCGGATGAAGACTTCAGGCACCTTCCTGATGAGGACTTCAGGAGCCCCCAGGAAGAAGATTTTAGATGCCCTTCTGATGAGGACTTCAGGCAGCTCCCTGAGGAAGACCTTAGGGAAGTTCCAGAGGAAGACCCTAGACTTCCTGATTTCAGACCTGGTGAGGATTCTAGGAATCCACCTGAGGATTTTAGAAGTCATCGCCCTTTCGTGAATTTTGGTCGCCCAGAAGGTGGCAAGTTTGATTTTGGAAAGCGTAATATGGGAGGTTTTCCTGAGGGTAGATTTATGCCTGATCCCAAATTAAACTGTAGTTCAGGTAGAGTAACTCCTGTTAAGATAATGAATCTTCCATTTAAGGCAAATGTAAATGAAATTTTAGACTTCTTCCATGGTTACAGAATCATACCTGATTCAGTTTCAATACAGTATAATGAGCAAGGTTTACCTACAGGGGAAGCCATTGTTGCTATGATCAACTATAATGAAGCTATGGCTGCTATTAAAGATCTTAATGATAGGCCAGTTGGTCCGAGGAAGGTTAAGCTAATTTTGCTTTAGAGAGCATTTCTAAATTCAGTTACCATCCCACAGTATTGATGCAGTAAAATGCATTTTTAAAAGTGTTATTTTTTAAACATTTATTTTGACCTGTGAATAGAAAACTGTAAATAGAGTGTGAATTTGGTTTTCTTTTGCTTGCAGATTGCCATTCATTTTTTTTTTTTTTTACCTAATTTAAAATTATATATGTTGTATTTTTCTTTGCTACGGTAGTGGGAGCTAATTCTGAGTTCCTTAATTTTTGTTCCTGTTAAGGGTAAACCTCAAAAACTTACAGAGTTGTATATGGGGAAGATACATTTTATATTCATTTTTATTTCTGTAGTCAATGCTTTTTATTCAAACTGTATGAGAAAATGGTCAGTGGCCGATTGTTCAGGTTTGGCATTTTCATTGCTATCTGCTTGCAGAATTAATGCCCTCTTGTCTGAGATATTACTGTGTTAAGATCTGTTAATTATAAATAGTCATAATGGGCAAACTGTGAACTTTGAAATTTACTTATGTAAAAAGCTTAGGAAATTCTTAGTTTCCATGTTCATAACTTTGCAAAATTTTATAAAAATAAAAAATTGCAACTCAATAGACTAATTAACTTGTATTTGTATAAAAAGAAAAATTGCAGCTGGGTATTAAGTTTTTCAACAATACATTAAATTTATGATGGGAGGGACTATGCTGTCATAATGTGTAGTTGTATGGAATCTTCAACATTTTAGTAACTAGATTAACAAAATTTTCAAAACAATGCAATTATGGGTGAGGGGAGACAGGCTTATGCTGGGAAGAATGTGACAAATGGATATATAGTTTGTTTTTCTAGGAGGAGTTTACTGATGAATCTTATAACTTGTATTTTTATTATTAGGTTCTTATGAGATTTTAGCATTGAAACTTATTCAGATATGAAGTATAAGACTTGTGAGGTTGAATTTTTATTTCAGTGATATTCAATATTTAATAATATTCTGCAAATACTGGATTAGACTTTATGCAGTCATGTGAGTGGCTCACATTTACTGAAATGAGGCACTATGTGCTAGGCATTATAAGTGCTTCATATGCATGATCTCAGTATTTGCTAAGCAGTAAAGGACTTATTCTATTCTACAAGTGAGATAATGAAGTTAGAGAGGTGAAGCAACTTGCCTTCAGTCAGTTATGGAGGAAATTTCAACCCAACAGTCCACTGACTCCTGTTCATGCTGTTAATACTTCTGCTGCCTCACTTTATTAAAAGTGTTTTCAATTAAGACCGTGCTAAAAATATATTCAAGGGTAAATTATATTTTCTTAACTTTATTCTCACTTTGAATCTATCACTTCAAAAAGATAGGCTGCTCAAACATTGTTAAAAGAAAAAGCGACTTTTTATATAGCCAACATTTCTCTTGGGATACATTAGATACTGGCCTCTAATTCAGAGTTGTTCATTTTATCCAACATTTGACTTTGGCTGTTTATATAGTTTGTATAGAGCATATTTTTTTCCTCAATTCTTTGATCCAGAGATTTCCCACATTGAGTAAATAAGAGTAAAGCTGAATTTCTTTTTGAGAATGGGGTCTTGCTAAATTGCTTAGGCTGTACTCAAATCTGTGATCCTTCTGCCTCAGCCTCCCAGAGTACTGGGGTTATAGGTTTGTACTACCATGTCTAGCTTAAAATTGAATTTATATTTGGTAATTCAGTCATTTAGTAACAGGAGATTGCTGAAGTAAAATACTTTGTACTTAATACCTGTAAATATCTTTTAGTGATTTAAAGAAATCTAAGAGAAGCCTACTTAAATTTATTTTATTTTTTTAGTCAGTATCCTGCTTAACTAGTAGGAGTAAATTGGTATATTTGGTTCTAAAAAGCACCTCAGTATGGCTCTTTAAAATAGTAAACTTTTAAGTTGGAGAATGATAAGCTTTGGAATATAGTTGTTTCACATTTACTTTAGGTAGGAAAAATTAAAGAGGGTAGAGTAAGGGAGAAATTGGTGCTGCACAGCAAGTTTGAGCAGAGTAAAAACTTAAAAATAAAATAGGAAAAATAAAAATACACTGTATTCTAGAGAATATAGGGTGGGGTCGGGGATTTAGCTCAGTGGTTTCGCCGCCTGCTGTGCAGGCGCAAGGATCCAAGTTCGATCCCCGGTACCAAAAAAAAAAAAAGAATATAGGGTGGGCTAAAGTGGGGTGGCAAGTTAGTGAGAAATGGTATTTGTAGGGAGATGGTTCATTTGATTGAACTTTGAGATATGGATGGAAGACAAAAAACACATCTCAGATCCAGTACATGGCAATAAAGATAAGATGAAGCTTAAAGTAATAGATCACTTAAAGGGAGTAATTGCTTCTCAAGTGAGTGAGGTGCAATAGATAAGAGGCCATCTATGGTAAACACAAGCTCTCTGTTTTGATTTTAAAATGAAATGACATGAATATTCCAAAATATATTAGGACTTAATATTTTTTTATCTTTATCACAAAAACTGGCTTCTACTGGTTGGAGGCCAGTTTTGTATGTCTCTTTCCAACAACTCCTGTGATGTTGATAAGTTGGTCATGGTGGGAGTATGTACATCATGTAAATTGTTAAATGCAGCACAGTAGGGCATTCCCCTCCCTTCATCAGCTCAATCAGTTTACCAGCAAACACAAGTTTTAAACACATAAAAGAGAAAGTGTACTAAATCCTCATGTGCTTGTCATCTAGCTTAAATAACTGTTTTACTTGTACTTGCAGATGCGGAAGTGTACTGGTTCTTTAGCTCCATGCCCAGTGGCATTTTGTCATAAAGTCAAACATTTTTGTCTAGAAGATATCTGAAAAATATTAGATAATGTGTAGAAAATAAACTTAATCCCATAATCAAGAGATAACTAGGTTAAAGGAGTAAATTCTATCAGTTTATGGAGAACATTAAAAGCAGTATCTCTAAAACTATTACCTTGTTGCCTGTTTTAAATATTATTAAGTTGTATTAGATACATTTATATTTAGGGTCTGAAATATGAATTATCAGTTAATGTTGATAACCCTAATTTATTCCTATTTTGGAGATAAGAGATGGAGATAACACAGGCTAAGTGACCTGTTGGGTTAGTTGCCTGTTTTGTTTTTTTTTCATCAGGGAAACTAAGAATGGTTTTCATGTTTTAAAATGTGATAACATCTTAAGTGGTTGCATAAGTACCCATATTATAACCTTGATTGTCCTTCCTGGGCTACAAAGTGTAGAAAATTTATCATCTGGCCCTTTAAGTAAATATGGTCTGTTCTAAATAATGAAAATTTTATATTGATGAAAATATTCTTATTGATAGTGTTCCTTTTGATCTTAGGATATTTCTTTGCGGTAGGAAAAGCATATTTCATTCCATAATTATCTTTTTTTTTTTTTGGTACTGGGGTTTGAACACGGGTCCTTGTGCCTGCAGAGCAGGCAGCGAAACCACTGAGCTAAATCCCTGGGCCCAATTATCTATTGATTTATGAATTAGGTACTGTTTTACAGATGCTGCTTATGAGAAGTTACATTTTTCTTCTGAAATTCAACACCAGATTTAAATACTGAGAAAATAAAAACCAATTTCTTAAAAATGGCAGTTTATTCAGGTTTTAAAAAGTTTGAGTATTTTATAAAATTATCAGCACTCTTCTCAGGAAAGCAGTACTTTGTTAAAAACAGAACCGTGAATGATAAGTCAAAAACACTTTCTAGAAAGTCTTTATTTTTCTGTTGTGAATGTAGTAACTGCTTTTTCCTGTTATCCCAAATGACTATAAATTTTAGTTTTTCCATGAAGTCACAGAAGTATTCTTCACCAAAGAAACAAAAATATTAGATACACTGAAAGGTGTTGACTAAATTGTTTTATATGATTAGGAGTAAGAGTGGCTATACTCTATTATGGCCAAATTTTTATTTTTAATGATTTATTGTTTCCTAATGAGGCAACATTCCAACAAATTACTAGCTTTCCAATTTGCAGTACTATATGATTTAGTATGCAGCATTTTTGTTTTAAAACTAGAATCAAGTTGAATGTGGCTTTTTAAAGCTTGAAATTTTTAAGCCTTCTGTAGATTTATAAAATCTGATATAATGCCTCATTTACTTTATTTGAATACACTTGTTGAAAACAGTAAATTTATATATCAAATGAAATAGTAAGCTTTTAATATAAAGTATAAAAGAAAAAATATTCATGGAATAGAATTTGTATGCAATCAGACCTTTTCTGGTGTTGAAAATGTAGAGTCTTAATGTCAAAAAAGTTAAGAGAACTTACTAAACCTTTTGTTTTTAGTTACCTTCTTATTGCAACTCAACTTAGTGCATTATGAAAAGCTTTGAAATATATAATTCTTTTTTTTTTTAAAAATGGAACATACATAAAAAAATCATATACCATTAGAAAGGATGTTGAAATGTAATTTTTTTAAACCTTAATTTTTGGTCAGCATAAATTTCCTTTATTTTTACATTTATGGTGGGATTTTGTTTTGAGGTTTTCCTTATCAAGTGAGTATAAAGTTTCCAAGTCATTTAAAGATGAAAATGGACATGTGGAAATTAACTTAAAATTAATTTTCTTCTTCTGTAAAGTCTACCTCTTCATCTTCATCATCTTCTGCATGTTGATCCTTTCTTATTCGACAGGTAGATATCTGTTAAAAATTAACACATTTTTAAAAATAAAAGTACTACCTTAAAAATATTTTTACATGCTTGGTATCTTTTTTATATCCTTATAGGAAAAGGAACATAGAACAAATATCTCAGAAAAATGTCCATACATAATTTTTAGTAATGAAAATTCCCTATGGATTATTTAAGGTTGCAGACTTCTCAGTTTTTTTCATTCATTTATCATATATGTAAAATTAAACATGTGATTCCAGTTAGCTAGCTACCAGTACTTCAGTAACATAAAATAACAGTCTCAGTATATTATGAATGATAAAATGTTGAATTTTTAGTTGCAAAAACTATTTGAATGAGAATCATTGGATGGCAAAAGGAGAAGGTTATTTCACCTAAGCAGTAGAACAGAAATACTGACATAGTCTGCTTTAAAAGGAATGAGTTTCTGTCCTGTGCACTTGGAGCATCTTGGTTAAAACCTAAGAATACAACTCCCCTTTCTAAGGTGTACTCTTTCACTGTCTGGAAGCACTAGTGGTTGTCACAAGACAAGTGTATGTGTGCTACTGGCATCTTGGGGGTGGAAGCTAGGGATGCCGCTCAGTGCTGCAGAGGACAGCACACTCCCCTTCCCCAGGGACCTGGTCCCAATTCAATAGAACTGAAGTTGAAAAACCCTAGGATAATTTATTCTCAAGTGGTATACAAATGTTAGCTAACTTAGTTAACATTTTGTTAAGCAGTTAATGCTAAAATAATAAAATTGATTAGGGGGAAGAGATGCATAATTATAAAGCAGAAATGAATGCTTAGAAGAGAATCAAATAGGAAATGTTAAGTCAAATTTACCTAAAAATTATGTTTTGATAGTTTTGTGTAAATTCTGAAGGCTAGATATGAAAAGGGCATATACATCTCTAGGTTAGAGTTTAGCACGCCTGCCTCAGGCTTTCTCAATATAGAAGAAATGAGAAAATTATCCCTAAAGAGCCGTGCTCCTAGATCCATGACAGTGTAAAATAAAAGCGAGTTTTAGGTGTAATTTCTGGAGAGATCCTCTAAGATAGTAATATTCGTAACTAATTGTTTGACTTCAAAATCTGCTCTTTCATTTACCAGACAACAAATCTACATTAGCATTCTGTCTTTTTCACTTCAAGTGTTCTGTTTAAGGCAATAGTGTGTGATTATGGCATAAAAGATAAAAATGATGAAGTGCAGCTTTTCATGTTACAGAAGAGGAAAAAGGCCTAGAGTGTAAATTACATGACAGCCTATGACTGAAGAGGAACATTTTTAATTGTACTGAATAATTCCAAAAGCAGCAGCTTAAATTCCTTTATGATTTTCAGCTCACCTGTCCTGTTCCAGATACACCCTTAGCTGACAGTGATCTCTGAAGAGGTGACTTTGAATTTGCTTTTACAATATCTAAACGAGATGGATAATCTAGTGGATACAGAGAATTTCGGAAAACCTATTGCAAAGATAAAAAAAATTACAAGTAGATATTGAAGGAAAATCTGTATAGCCAAAAAAAGTTAGTGTTGGTTAAAAATTTTTAAACCCTCCAAAAGGACAAAAGTCCAATTATTATAAATTGAAAAGGAGAAAAGTACAAAAGTAATTTCAACTTAGAGATGGAAAATTGCGCAAGATAAATTGGAGCCACTATAATTTATGGATCCCAACTTCATTAGGATCTGGAATCCCAAGATGTGCCAGTTCTTTTTCCTTACAGCAGTATTTTCCAGTCTTAGCATTGTTTAAAGCCTTCCTATATCTATCTTTTCTATTTCTGTACCATTTTGACTAATAAAGGTTATTAGGTTTGAATTTATTTGAACTTCCCTCTTTTTCCTCAAACTCTTCATCCCATCCCTTTTTTAAAAATGCAAGTATCATTCTGATTTTTTCCAATGTGCATTTTACCTCTAAAACTTCAAACGTATAATAAAACTTTCATTTTCCACAGGTTCCTTCTAGAAAAACAAGCTCAAGATCAGTCTTTAAAATTATTCCAAGGTATAACTTTTTAAAAAATTCTCATATTCTAATTAATTTTTCAACAAAATACAATTGGGCTTTCACCTTGCACTAAAATTGCTCTCGCCAAAATCAATAAAATCTTTGTTTTCATTTTCCCTGACTACATTCTGAAACCTTTTATTTCTTATGCAATCACTAAACTATTGTATTGCTGACTAGCCTGTTTCTTCATATCTGTTTTTCTACTGTTGACACTTGAATTTTTGTTTGTTTTGGTACCAGGAATCGAACTCAGGACCTTGTACTTGCAAGGCAGGCGCTGGAGCCACTGAGCTAAATCCCTGGCCCAATGTTTGTTTTTTGAGATGGTCTCATTATGTGGTTCAGACTGAACTACTAGAGTTCAGACTTGAACTATGTAGCCTAGGTTGGTTTTGAATTTGCAGCAATCCTCCTGCCTTAGCCTCTCGAGTGCTGGTATTACAGGCAGGCACCATCACACCTGTCTATACCTGAAATATTTTTAAGGGTTTCTCTTAGGCCACTTTAAAAAAAAAAAAAAATCTGTTTCTCTGACAGATCTTATCTATAGTGTTTTAATGCCTAATCTTCAACTAATCAATACTCTGTATGCTCCACATACTTTGTTCTGACAGCCATGTTCATGGATCCAACTTCTTTCTGTTCTAAACCAGCACGGAACAGAACTTTCATGTTCTGTGCATATGGTAGCTGTGGTCACATGTGGCTACTTAATACTTGTGGTGATTCATGTAGCTGTAACTGATGTTTCAATTTTTTTTTTTTTGGTACCGGGGATCGAACTCAGGTCCTTGCGCTTGTGGGGCAGGCACCGGAACCACTGAGCTAAATCCCCAGCCCGCTGATGTTTTAATTTTAAATAAGTTAATATAACCTTAAATAATTACATATACCTAGTAGCTATGTGGCCATTATATTGGACAGTGCAGTAACAGATTTAATTTTATATCTTACACAAAGCTGTAAGCCTGCACATTCTCCCAAAATTTCTTAACCTGAGTTACTTCCGTTTTATTGACTAGATAGCTTTTTATAGCTTTCTAAAGAGCAAAATATTTCTCTATTAAAAAAAACAAACTTGTGGCTACTAGAGTCCAAATGGTTTAGGTGACATTCAAGGCTTAAGATCACCCAGACTTACCTACCACCCTTCTACCCTGCATACCTGTACACCGAACATACAGTATACTATACCAATGCAGAGTCCTCAGCCTGAGATCCTAGCAAACTTACCAAGTCAAATGCTGTTTTTCATTTTCCCTGTTCTATAGTCAGTAGTTCCTATTGCCTGCAAGTATAGTAGTTTTACCACTTTTTAATTAAATGTATTTTACACTAGTCTTCTCTTTCTCTAATACAAGGAGCCCTGTTTTATCTTTGCAACTCTTCCCAACAAGGTGTTAATTAAAATCACTTTTGTCCAAAGAATGATGTTAACCTGAAATCTCCATGTTGTGGGGAAGGAGAGACCTACAAATTGGTTTAAATCTTGATACCTATAGGACATAAAAGGAATCAAGGATGACATGTAGGGTGAAACTTGTGTTTTAGGACAATTTGATAAACTCAGCAGTTTACTGAGGACCCAATCCTATTTTGACACTAGACTTAGAACATGATATAATCATACCTAACTTAGGAATTGAACTGGTATTTTGAGGGGATATATTTTTGTTTCAACAGTCCTTTTTAAGCTTTTCTAATAAAGGTGAAATAAGAAAGTAGGCAATATGGAACTCTTTGGAAGAAAAAGTTAAATTTAAAATCAACCTCTTACTGCAAAACAGATTTGCAGAAAGATTAATTTATTGGCAATAATGCATTTTTTTCCAACATGATCCAAGATCTCTCCTAGGAGTGAATGTCAAGATCAGAATATTTTCTGAAATGATTGCACAGAAGTGATTTTTGAAGGGGAAAACGGGTCTGACAGTACTTTTTATGTGAAGAACAAATAAGGTAAGATGGTTTGTAATGTAACTAGAATGCCTTGCAAAAAGCTGGCTGTCGCTGGAATAAATACTGGAAGGATAGCAAGTTCTCGCTGTCTCCACATATTTTCTCCACTTGTTTCCAAGAAACTATTCACCATATCCTTCCTCTTGACACCTACTGGATATAATTTTATTTTCCTTGGTTTCACCACTGTAGTCTGCTCTGCTCTCAATTGCTGGATGCCTGTGGTTTACTGAAAAAGTGTTTGTGCCCTGCATTATGCTATTTAAAATACATTGCTTGGGCCAGGGATTTAGCTCAGTGGTTCCGCCACTTGCCTTGCAAGCAAACAAGGACCCGAGTTCAATCCATGGTACAAAAAAAATAATAAAATAAAATACATTGCTCTTTTTATGCACAACAGTATGCTCTGTGCCTGAAAGTTTTTGCCAGGCATCCTCATTGTTTCCAGCTTTTTTTTTTTTTTAAATAGGGCTGGTGGTATAAATCTTAAGTAGGCACACGATATTTATTTTTAAATGTCTGAACTCCCTGGTAGATTTTAAATGTTTGCCCCAACAACTTTGAGCATCTCACTTACAATAGTAAATTCTCAGCACTTAGAATGGTGCCTGGCACATCATAAGTGGTCAGTAAATAGCTATTAAGCAAACACCTTATGAGGAAAGTACCATGACCTCCATTTTAGGAGGCTGAACTGTAACTTGCTCAGTAGTAATCCATTAGATAAGTTGGTGTTCAAAAATGTATACCATACAGCCCTGAGACCTTTCAGCTTTTCATGGATCTGACCTCCCGCAAAGTACCTACCTTGCTGATTGAGACAGATGGTGAAGAGAAGTTGTAAAAGAAATAGTATGACAAAAAGGATATGTAGGGCCTCTAGATAAGAAAAATCTTAGGGACCAAAAATCTTGAAGGATCTTTAGCAGCAGTTAACAAATGGCCTATCAAGGGTGTTAGTAAAATGAGACAAAATGCTTTTAAAGAAGACTCCAGTCTTTTTTTTTTCTTTTGAGACAGGGTCTTGCTATGAACAGGCTGGCCTCAAACCCACGGCAAGCCTCCTGCCTTAGCCTCCCAAGTGCTGAAATTATTAGCATGCGCCACCATGCCTGGAGGAGACTCCAGTCTTGGAGGACAAGTAAGGTACCACTTTTGAACCTGCTGAGTCACTTATCTAGGACCATATTTCTGGTGATCTCACATAGAAAGGATTAAAATCATTGTAGTCCTATGTCAGAATGTGACTCCCAGCTCTGCTATTTAAGAAGCTATGGGACCTCTGGGAAATTTAACTT